>NW_024082151.1:0-311898 GCF_003009895.1 Hyaena hyaena | reverse complement strand
GTTCGCACTCACATTAGAAGGCTCTCTCAGTGGATTCTGCGTCTTTTTTCTCCCAGTCTCTCAGGTTTTGTAAGGTTTCCAATGGCTTCAGATCTTTTCTGTGTGATGTATGGGCGCGAGTGCAAGTATGGAGCTCCTTACTTCTCCGCCATCTTGCCCTCTCTCCAGAGTTTCTTTTTTTTAATCAATTTTTGTTAGAGAGAAATTACGCCACTGTTACTGTATCATTACAGATGATCTAGCGTCTTATAGATCTGAATTCTGCTTAGTTCATTATTGCTGGGGACTTTCTTATGAGTCAGTGAACTCCTGAACTTGTGTGGACCATCTGTTTTCTAAGCTCACTGATTAGTTTTCATTCTTCCCTCTCTCCAGATGGATATTTGGTAAGATCTACTCTTCATTTTCCATAGAAGTCTATCTTTTTCTTGGTCTTGGCACTGTTTGGTTGATTTTTGACCAGAATATAAATATTTCTTTGGAAAATGTGCATGGAAAATACACTTTGTTAATACTTCCCAGTCTGAACATGATTTTATTTTTGACTTACCAAAGTTAACTAATATTTTATCATCATATTGGATAATACGTTCAAAATATTTCCCTCAAAATAGTTGAAGGCTATTTTATTTCTGGCATCCAAGATTATTAAGGAAGAATTTAACATCAACTGTTAATTCTTTCTTCCTTTCTTCCTCCCTTCTTTCCCTCTTCCCTTTACCCTTCTCTCTGTCTCTGTCTTTTTCTTTCTTACTTGTCCCGATTTTGCTGAACATTTGTAGAATCTTCTGTTTAATCCTGATGTAGGTAGAAGTTCTTTTATAATTATCCCATTTGGTACTTGCGGAGAACTCTTCACAAGAAATCTCATGTTTCTCTCCGTCTCTAGGAAATGTTCTTAGATTACTTGTTTGATATTTTCTTCTTCTTCTTTTTTTGGGGGGTGGGTGCTTTTATGGAACCTTTTTGTAAAAGGATGTTAGGAGCCCTAGATTACTTATCTGTATTTTAATTGTTCCAAAATTCCTGTCATTTTTACCTTTTTTTAACTTTGTAATTTTCCCCCAGATTTATCTACAAGTAATTGATTTTCCCACATATTTATACTCTTCCAGATTCTTTTCTTTAAAATTTCTCATTGTTCTCATTCAATAGAAGCAAACACTTTTCAAAGCCCTCTGAAATATCAGTGACATTATTCGTGTGTGTGTTTGTGGTTTCTTCATTTTTGCTGGTCCAGTTGCCTCTGCTTCCTTGGAAATTAGTTATTCTCCCTTACTTTTTGTTATACTTGGATTTTTTTTTTCATGTTCTATGGTCATGTTTGGTTGCTGTGAGAGAAATTTGGGAGAACAACTTCTATTTAATAACTTATCTTCTTCACTATTGAGGCCATTGCCTTTGAATTACTTTCATAGCTTTAGTTTACCTTTCATTATGGCCCCACTCTTGCTTTCTTTGAAGCCAATTCAGATTCCCACCTGGTGACATATTGGTTTGGGGCTTTCCTTACTATGTCACCCATTAGTGTATTTCCAAATACTGTTAATATTTTAATGTCTTACAGTATCTAATTCACTGAAAAGCCCCATATATATTTACATTAGTTGCGTATTGCTGCTAGAGTAAATTCATGCAACAAATTTACTAATACTTACAATGTATTAGTAAAATACACAACACAAATCTATTATCTAATAATTTTAAAAATCATGAATCTCAAAAGGTTTTCAGAGGGCTGGCAGAGCCGTGTTTTTCCTGAAGGTTCTAGGGGATAGTCCCTGTTCTCATCTCTTACAGCCTTCCTAGGCTATGTGCACTGCTTGGCTCATGGTCCCTCCACCTTCAAACCTAGAATCATAGCATTTTAAACTTTTTCTCTGATCACTGTTTCTGTCATTGTATTGGGGGCCCTGTCTGACATGGTTGCCTCCTCATTAGGGCTCATGATTACACTGGGTCCACTTTAATAATTCAGGATGATCTCCCCATCTCAATGTCCTTAAGTTAGTCACATCAGCAAAGTCACTTCTGCTGTTTAGGGTAACATATCTATAGGTTCCAAGGATTAGAATGTGAACGTCATTGATTTGGGGTAGGGGGTGTCATTAATCAACTGACTACACAGTCTATGTTGTCACAGGTAATTCCTTTTTCATCTGGTTCTTTATCATAATGGGATCTCGAAACACAGGTAAAGATTATATTTTAATGCTGGTAACATGAGTGAGGAAATTTAATCAGTTCCTTCAGACCAATGGCTATGACTTTTGCATCGTCAGATCTTAGCACATTGCCTGTGATGATGCAGGTGCAGAGCAGTTATTAATAAAATGAACTATATTGTTAATTTTATGACATATAAATATAGTATCCATCTTCTATGGCCTCATCAATAATTAGAAGGTAAATTTTATTGTTTTTGACATATTTATGCCTATGTCTGTCGGTGTGTTGATCACAGGTAACTGGGCCTTTTAAAAGTGGTGACCGAGCCTGTTCTCATATCCCTCACACCATGGATCATGCACCTGGCACATAATAGTCAGAAAATATCGAGGGTTTGTAAGCAGACTGTCCTACCATGTTAATGGGCATCCCATCTGTGGGAGAAGCCAAGCCTGGTGAGCACCCATGTGATAATGATCATGATCCATATTGAGCAGTAAATCCTGGTTTAATTTGTTAAACTCGTGTAGTGTTTTCTTCATAATAGGCTATTTACATGCACGGTTTTAGTTAATGTTCATAGCAAACCGATTAGTAATTATCATTAGCCTTCACTTCATTAAAAGGGAACTGGAGTATTGAGATTTTTCATCTACGTTTTCAAATTCTGCAACCAGGAAGTAGTTGAACTGGCATCTCAGACCCAGGTTGATTGGTCAAAGCCCATGCTTTTTCTACCGCACAACACTGATGTTCCTCTGTTAATTTTGAAGCATTGATACAGAGAGAGCTCTCTGAATGCATATGCTTTGTGTAGCATGTTAGGGGAGGAATAATTAATACCAAAGTGTTTTCAGTAGTCTGTTTGTCGCAAGGGGCACTTGTCTCAAAGACAGATCTTCTCTGCCATGAGTCTCCAGCGGGATTACAAGTGCAGGAATAGAAAGGTCTGCCTTGCCTGTGTTTGCTTTATGTGGCTGGGCCAATGAGACTCCATAAATCTGCCCTCACCTTTATTCTTATTGAGTTTGCTCTGCCCTATGCACAGCCTTTCAGGTAGCAATCTCCATCCATCAGAGTTGTCATGCGACTTACCTCTGTGCTTCTTGTGTTTGCTTGTGTTATCAGCAGATGTTTTAGCCACATACCTGCAAAATTATTCATTCAAAAAAGTGACTGGCTGACTGATATGGGCCAGGCCTGGCCAGCATGCCACATGGGAAGAGATAGAAACAGAGACATGCAATGAGCTGTGGTATTCAATGATGGAAATACATTTAGTGTAGGAACAAATAAAGAGTGATCTATCTCTGAATGGAGGTGACGTACATCAATAAGGGTGAAGCCAAGCTGAGTCTTGAGCCATGAAGAAAAGCAGTGGTACAGAAACATGAGATTGGAGTAATGTGGCGTAAGATGCTGTTGAAGCGTATGGCCAAACACAGCTACCTGCATTCATGTAGATTGTCTTCTAGTGGAAGAATAAAGACAAGTATCTGAGTGTGTGTGTGTGTGTGTGCACAGGCATGTTCAACGTGTGTGTATGTGTGTGTATAGTGGTACCATTTAGTAAAATGCTGAAGACTAGAGTAGCATAACTTAGGGTAAAAATTAAAAGTTTGGGTTTGAAATGTTAAGTTGGAAATTATCACTGGAGATAACCAATAGAATTGCTGAGTCAGTAAGTGATTGACAGCTCAACATTTAGGGAATAATTGGTGAAGAGAGATGTATGGTTAGGATAATGGGCATATGGATGATATTTGAAACTAGGGGCTCGAGTGAGAGAGAAACATGGCAGACAAGACTGAACTTTGAAGGAAGGGATTTAACACCATAGACTAAATAGAACAGACAGTAGGAGTAGAAGAAACAAGAAAAGGGTCACCTCCTTGGATCCAAATGAAGATTATGCTTCAAGAAGAAGAAAGCAAAAATAAATGAATTAATTAAATTAAAAAGAATGAAAAAAAATAAAAAGAAAGAGAAATTATTTGTGTCAAAATTCCATTGTGGTCTAAAAAACAGTTGTGAAACATGGTGATGTGGAGATCACATGCACACAATACTGGGCACACCTGGTGGCTCAGTTGGTTAAACATCTGACTTGATTTTGGTTCAAATCATGATCTCATGGTTCCTGCTTTGGGCTTCAGTGCAAAGCCTGCTTGAGATTCTCTCTCTCTGCCCCTCCCTCCATGCACACGTGTGCTTGCACTGTCTCTTTCTCAAAAATAAATAAACATCTTAAAAGGGGCACAATATCATTTAAAAAAATGAAAAAGCAGTGTTTTTTGTTTTTTTTTTCAAATTATTATTTGTTGTCCCACCTCTCCAGTCCAGCAAAGACTTTATCTGCTATTTTCTATTTTGCTCTGTGCGAATAGACAGAGCTCCAGCTATTGCCCTGGTGTCTCCGGCTTGGGAGTTGGAATATATTTATAAAATAGAAAATGGTTGACTATGCATGATAGGAAATGATAAACACCAGAGGATCTGAAACGCTGGCCCTACTCTAACATGGCAGCGATGGACAAGAGCTGAGAAGAGGCTGCACCTTTGAAACAGGGCAAGTACTGTCCATTTGCCCACAGTTCCCAAAGACCGCTCCCATACACCTAGGCTCATATTCGAGAATTGTTTATACTGGATTCTGGAGGCCTCGGGGCAAATGAAGTTTAACTGCTGCAATGTGGTCACCAATGAAAAAACTGTGCCAAAATGTTTGTGTCATAACAGCATGCCCTAGTATCTAGAGAAAATGTCTGTCATCCACACAAGGACTTCGTTGCACCAGATGAATTGTGGGGCTTCTTAAAACCTTTCTTTCGGACACCCGAGTGTACCAGCGCTGGTACAGTTCCAAGCACTGTGATGGGACATTGCTGCCCAAATAGCACAGAAATGGTTGAACTGGAAGCCGGATATTCCATTTTACACTGAGCTTTCTTTCACTGGGCCTGTTTCCGGGAACTCTGAGATCCTACACTTTTCAAGGGCTGTTCCCTTGTGCAGTGCAGGACAGTGGGGGTTCTAAACCGAATCACCTCTCTGCTTGTCCCACGCCTTGGTAGAATCAACCAAAGCAAGTAGTACCAGGAAGACTGAAAGATAGCAAAGGAGGATTGGTAAATATGATCTTATTCCAACAAACCACATAACCTAAGAGAACGATTTGTGGATCCCACAGTAGATATTGCAATTGAATATCACTTTGCAACAGTCGAATTGTTGCTACTGCTGTCAGCACCAGCAGGTGGTTTGAAGCCGGCGACTTTTATGAAAGTCATTTATATTACAGTGCATTTCATGTAAACAGGGACAATCAAAAGCTAAAATGTTCCAGGAATAAGATGCAAATATTACAAGTGGGTTTGCTTCCATATGAGTTTGGGCAGTTGTGCCTTAATTAAAATAAAGAATAACTTTACGATACCATCTATATTATTTGATACATTTTTGGCTTTGATTGCTGCTGGCAAACTACTCACCGAAGTTCTCCCATAAAGATCCCTGTTAACTTTGATGAATCTACTGTTTGGAGGCTACTATAATCTTAATCCACTTATTTTAGGTTCTCATTTGGTTCTGTGCTTTTGAGTTTTGGAAGACACAACTATATATTATTTTCTGTATATTTTCAATGACACCCTCAATACTACCACAGCATTAGTCCTCGAAATATCCAAGTGCTTTTTCTGTTAATTCTTGAAAACCTTTAATTTTTAATGATCACATAACTGCTAGACTCTTCCTGAAGATTTTTTAAGTAAAATCTTTCATTAAACTAAAGCTTAGAAGAAGATAAGGTCATAAGAGTTTGGATTCTCTTGCTTATATTTGTTCCAGTTAGTAAAATCTCATGAACTAATCCGTATCAAATGAAATTCAAAATAACTAAATAATGGTAGCCATATCAACTGTATCGTTACATCAAGTGACAGAAGAAACTATGAAATATGTTACCTGCATCAAGCAGCATACATTCCTAAAAATGCAGAAATATATATATATTTTTCTATTATGCTGTTTTATATTTGTAAGTTCCCACAATTCTCCTTGAAACAATTGATTTTGTTTGTTAGAGAGAAGGCAGATAACTTAGATATTTGGGGTAAGATTTAAGCAAACTTAAAAATTACGTATTTTTTATTTATTTTGAGAGAAAGAGAGAGAGAACATGAGTGTGGGAGGCACAAAGAGAGAGGGAGAGAGAATATCCCAGGCAGGCTCTGCACTGTCCATGAGGGCCTGACTTAGGGTTCTATCTCAGGATATGCTTAACCAGCTGAGCCACCCCCCGCTGCCTCAACAATGAGGTATTTTTAAAAAGCAGAAAATTAGGCTGTGGACGTTTGTTATTTTCTTAAGAATTAATATAATTTATAGATTTCCTAGAATACAAGCAAGGTATTCTCTCTCTCCCCTTTCTGTCCCTCCCTCTCTCTCTTCTCTTTGACTCCCTCCTTCCTTCCCTCCCTCCCTTCTTCCTTTCCTTCCGTCCTTCATCTCACCCCTCCTTTATTTAATTTTTTACTATGCTAAAATATATATAAAATAAAATTTACCCTTGTGTCATTTTAAGAATTCACTGGCATTGGGGTGCCTCAGTGGCTCAGTCAGTTAAGCATTTGACTCTTGACTTCAGCTCAGGTCATGATCTTGTGATTCCTGAGATAAAGCCCTGCTTTGGGCTCTGCACTAACAGTGTGGAATCTATTTGAGATTCTATCTCTCCCTCTCTCTCTGCCTCTCCTCTGCTGGTGTGAGCTCTCTCTCTCTCTCAAAATAAATGAATAAATGTTAAAAAACATAAAATAAAGTATTTCTCAAAATACTAATTAAAAAAATAATTCACTGGTATTAAGTGCATTCACAATGTCGTACAATTATCACCACTCTCTATTTTTGGAAATACTTATTGTTCCAAGTACAAACACTATATCCATTAAACAATCACTCTCCATTTCTTTTCCTCTGGCAGTAACACTTTCACATTTTTTCTCTCTAAATGTGGCTGTCTTTCTTTTCCCCATCTTTTTGTGACTGGCTTATTTTACTTAGCCTAATGTCTTCAAGCTTCATCTATATTGTAGCATGGGTTGGGGTTCCCATTATTTTAAGGCTAAAGAGCATTCCATCATGTGCATATGCCAAATTTTGTTTTTCTCTTCATCTGATGACATCACTTAAGCTGGTTTGGCATTTTGGCTGTTGTGAATAGTGCCTCTATGGACACAGCGTACAAATATCTCTTTGAGACTTGCTCACAAATCTTTTGGGCATATGCCCAGAAGTAGAATTGCTAAATCAGGTGGTAATCCTATTTTTAATATTTTGAAGAACCACCACACTGTTTTTCCTTATCTCTGCACTGTTTTTCCCCCCAAAACAACAGTACACAAGAGTTCCAATTCCTGGCTAACATTTCTGTTCTTTCTTCTTTTCTTTCTTGAAAATAACCATTCTAATAGTTGGGATATGGTATCTGACTGTGTTTTCATTCCTATTTTCCTAATAATTAGTGATGTGGAGCATATTTACATGTGCTTTTGGGTCATTTGTATGTATTTTTGTTGAAAAGTCTATTCAAATACTTTTCCTATCTAAAAAATAGCCCATTTTAAAAAATTGGGTTGTTTAGTATTGTTGATAAAGCAGAGAAGTTCTTTATATATTCAAGATATGGGTCCCTTATCATATATATGATTTGCAAATATTTCTCAAATTTCATGGGTTGCTTTTCATTATATTGATTGTGTGCTTTTATGCACAAAGTTTTTGATGTTATGTTATTCAGTTTATCGATTTTCATTTTTCTGATGTTTAGTGGTATATCCAGTAAATCATTCCCGCATCCAATGTCATGGAGCTTTTCCCTTATGATTTTTTCTGAGCTTATAGTTACAGGTGTTACACTTAGGTCTTTGATTCATTTTGGATTCATATTTGTATACGGTGTAAGAAAAAGGTCCAACTTCATTTATTTTGCATGTGGCTATCGGGTTTTCCCAATGCCATTGTTATGCTCTTTCTCCATGAGAGGTTTTGGCACCATTGTTGAAAATCATTTGACCATGAGAGGATTTATTTCTGGATTATATTCTACTTCACTGATCTAATCTATTTCACTGGTCTGATCTACTTCACTTGTCTCCAAGCTACTACCACACTAATTTTATTACTGTAGCTTTGTAATAAATTTTGAAGTAAAAAAAAAGTGAGCTTTTCAACTTTGTTTCTCTTTTTCAAGATAGTTTGGCTATTCAGTGTTTGTTAATGGATGGACCCCATTAGGATGGATTTTTCCACATCTGAGGGAAAACATCATTGGAATTTTGATGGAGATTGTATTGAAAACATCATAGTGATTTTGATACAGATTGCATTTGACAGAAATTGTATTGGATACTATTGACATCATGCCACTATTAAGTCTTCCATTCCACATACATGGAAAGTCTTTCCACTAATGTGCATCTTCTTCAATTTATTTCAGCGACACCTTTTTAGATTTCTGTGTACAACTTGTCATCTCCTTGGTTAAGTTATTCCTAAGTATTTAATTCTTTATGAATCTATATTAAATGCAATTGTTTCCTTAATTAGTTTTCAAGTGCCACATTGTTACTATACAGAAATATGACTTGTTTTTGGTTACTAATTGTACGTCCTGAAACTTGGCTGCACTTTATTATGTATAACATTATTTTGTGTGATATTTAATGTTTTCTAATACATATAGTGTTTCCAATACATATAATATCATGTCATTTGTTAACAGAGGCAATTTTACTCCTTTTCCAGTTGGGATTAATTTTTACTTTTTTTCCCCTTGCCTTTCTTATTAGCTAGGACTCTGTAATATGTTGAATGGAAGTCATGAAAGTTGATATCTTTGTCTTGTTTATACTTAAAGAGAAAAATTTTCAGTTTTGTATCATTGAGGCTGCGATTAGATATGGGTTTTTCATATATGACCATTAAAACATTGAGGTGCTTTTTTAATATGTAACTTTTTTGAAGATTTTTTCATGAAAGTTTATTAAATTTTTCTTTCAAATACTTTTATTGCATCAGTGAGATTAATCACATGTGGTTTAATCTTCAGTTAATGTAATTTTTGCATTGATTAACTTTCATATATTGAACCATCTTTGTATTACAAGAATGAATCACATTTGGTTGTGGTATACGGCCCTTTTAATGTTCTATTGGATTATTTTTACTAGTATTTATGTAAGGATTTTTACAGCGATATTCATCAGAGATAACAGTCTAATGTTCTATTTTCTTGTAGTGCTTTATCCTGCTTTCTTATCAAGCAAATGCTGGCGTCATAGAGTTAGTTTGGAAGCGTTCCCTCTTCTTCATTTATTTTGTTAAATTTTGAAGAGTATTGCTGTTTATTTTCTTTTTAATGTTTGGTAGAATTTACCAGTAATGACTGCTGGTTTTCAGCTTTTAATTATTTGGGAGATTTGATTACTGATTCAATTCCTTACTAGTTTTACTTTCGTTACTGTGTCATACTTTCTATCTCTTCAGGATTCAGGTTTGAGAGGTTGCATTTTGCCCAAACTTTATCCATTGCATTTAGATTTTCTAATTTTTCAGTGTACGGTGTCCATAATATTCTGACAATATCTTTTTATAACTTACTTGAGCCTTCTGTTTCTTTTTTAGTCTACTTGAAGGTCTGTCAATTTTGTCAATCTTTTTGAAGAACTAACTCTTAGTTTTATTCGTATTTTCTATTATCTCTTCTGGTCATCTCTGCTCTCAGTATTCTTGTATTCTTTATGCTAGTCTCAGATATAGTACATTCTTATTTTCTAGTTTCTTAAGGTAAACATTTAGGTTGTTGGCTTCAAGATCTTTGTTCTCTTTAAATACAAGCATTTATAGCTCTAAATGCCCCTTACCACCCTGATTTTCACTGCATCCCATAAGTTTTATTACATCGTGTTTTCCTATTCATTGTTCTCATTTTCTAAATCCCTTATCATGTCTTCTCAGAACCATTGTTTAAGGGTTTATTGTTTAACTCCCAAATCTGTTAAGACCTTCCATTTTTTTCTTCTGCTACCGATTTCTAATTTAATTCCATTTCAATGAGAAAGATATTTTGTTTTATTTCAAAGTTTTTAATACTTTTAAGAATTGTTTTGTGACTACACACATGGTCTGTTGTAGGGAATATTCCACGTGTATTTGAGAAAACTGTGTAATCTACTGCCGTTGCATGTAGTGTTCCCCAAATGTCTTTTAGGTTCAGGCTTTCTGGCAGTGATGACCTTCCCACAAAGACGTGACTCTCGCAAAGGACCTCCTCCACCTATCCTCAGAAGAGGAGAAGAGCAAACACCAGAAGAAATGCCTGGTGCCGAACCCCAACACCTACTTCATGGACGTGAAATGCCCAGGATGCTGCAAAATCACCACAGCCTTTAGACGTGCGGGAATGGTAGTTTTGTTTGTTGGCTGCTCCACTGTTCTTTGCCAGCCTACAGGAAGAAATGTAAGGCTTATGGAAGGACGTTCCTTCAGACAGAAGCAGCACTGAAAGCACCCTGAATCAAGACGAGTGGGAAACGATCCCAATAAAAGATTTTGGACACACAAAAAAAATGTCTTTTAGGTCCAGCTTATTAATAATATCATTGATGTCCTCCATATCTTTTATGAACTTCTGTGGTTGTTCTATCCATTATTTAAAGTAGGATATAGGAGTCTTCCACTACTATTGTAGAGCTTCCTATATCCACCTAAAAGTGTGCCAGTGTTTGCTTCAGATCTATAGGAGCTCTGATCTTTGGTGCGTATATGTTCATAATTGTATCTTTTGAAGTAAGGCACTGTCATCATTATGTAATAACTAAATTTGTGATTTATAGATGGTTTTATTACATTTCTTTTAATATAACCACTCCTATTTTTATTTGGTTACAATATTCATGGAATATCTTTTTCCATCATTTTATGTTTAACCTATGCTTTTCTTTAGATAAAAAGTGAATTTCTTATAGATATCATATAGCTGGATACTGTATTTTTTAAAATTCATTCTGCTAATCTATACCCATTAATTGGGGAGTTTAATCTGCTTAACTTTAAAGTAATTGATGACAGGAACGGACTTAAATTTTTTTTATTTTTTAAAATATTTTTAGAGAGAGAGAGCAGGGAAGGGTCAGAGAGAGAGGGAGACACAGAATCTGAAACAGGCTCCAGGCTCTGAGCTGGCTGTCAGCACAGAGCCTGATGTGGGGCTCGAACCCATGAACCATGAGATCATGACCTGAGCTGAAGTCAGACGCTTAACTGACTGAGCCACCCAGGTGCCCCTCTCTCTCTGTTTTGACTTTGGACAATTTAGATTACAGGGTGTCTCAGTGTGAGTCTCTTTGATTTTTCCTTACCTTCCTTTTGTTAGCTTCTAATATTTGTATTTTTGTATTTGTCCCTTCAAATCTGGAAACTTTCCAGCCATTACTTCTTCAAGTCAGTTCTCTGCCCTTTTCATGCTCTCTCCTTCCAAGACTTATATACACATGTGAAGGTCAACTTGATGGTGCCCTATATGTCCTTCAGTTCTGTCCATTTTTCTTTTTTTTTTTTTCCTTTTGCTCCCCAGACTCAATGATTTCAAATGATCTGATCTCAGTCTCTGACTTGTTATTCTAAGTGTTCTAGTCTGCTGTTGAACCCCTCTACTGAATTTTTTCAATTCAGTTATTATACTTTTCATATTCAGAATTTTGTTTTGGTGCTTTTAAAAAAATAATTTTGATCTCTTTGCTTATATTCTCATTGTGTTAATATATTGGTTTTTAAAATATGTTCAGTTTCTGTTTTCTTTTAGCTCACTAAGCATATGTAAGAAAGTTTTTCAAATTCCTTCTTATTTAAGTCAGGAGGCTGAATTTTCTTCGGGTCAGTTCCTGATTTATTTTGTTTGTATAAGTGGGTGTTATTTCCCTGTTTCTTTGTAAGTCGTGCAATATTTTTTTGAAAATTGGGTATTTGAAAAACAACTTCCTCAAACTTTGCAATCTGGCCTTCACTAATCAGCCTGCCATAAATGTGCAGGGTCCTTTTAAATGACTGTGCAGAACGTATCTTCCCTGAATCTGTGAGTGCATTGCCTCCCCCCCACACACACAGTTCTCTATTGTACATTGCTATTTTGAAATGTCTTAATTTTCCTAAGAGTATTTATTACCTTTGTTTCTTCTTCTTATACTCTGCCCACACTCCCAACCTGGCAAGCATAAATATGCAATCTCCCTGCATCTCTCTTCTACCTTAGTGTCTTCCATTGTTCTTAGTGTCCTTCATTCTGGTATTCAAACTGCCACCATTTTCATCAGGGCTCCATGTTAGGAGAGAGAAACCCGTCTCCTGGGCAGTTCTTCAACAAGCCAGAATGCACAAGCAAGCTTCATTTCTGTATTTCCGTCCTGAGGAAGAAGCCAGGGCCTGTGACCATGCCACATTTTTTGGGCAATGAATGGGGTAAGAGTAAAGACAGCAAAAATGCCAAAAGTTCCCTACCATGCTGAATGTGGCTTTCTTGCATTGAGGCAATCATTTAAGTGCTGCAGCATCTTGACTGATATCTAGTGTTCCCACAAAGTTACTTTGGTCTTTATGTTGTTTGTTTGGTATTTTCATGGAGAAATGAGGGCCTGGGACTTCCTAATCCACAATTTGCTGAGGTCCTGTAGTGATACATTTAGATTCCCTTCTTATCTCTTTTCATGAATATTCTATAGATATTTTCTTTTCAGTTACCATGGGGATTACAGAAAGCATCCTAAAGTTAAAACTGTATAATTTGAGCTGATGCTAACTTAAGTGTAACCTCATATAAAAACTCTACTTCTGTGCAGCTCCATTTCCCAACCTCCCTTGTTTTTCTGTTACTGATGCAACCCATTATATCTTCATACATCATGTGCTTAATATCACGGATATATAAACATTTTTATGCATTTGTCTTTTAAATCCTATAGAAAATAAAAAGTACTAGTAAAATATTAATTGCATTAATGTAATATGCTATATAATATCAATATGATAGCATAGTAACCATAACACTGAGTTTTATATTTACACTGAGTTTATATCTTCACATGTGTTGGATTTACTGTCTAGTATCCTTTCACTTCAAACTAAAAGATGTTCTCTTATTTCCTCATAAGATAGATTTATTGGTAGTCGGCTCCCTCAGTTTGTTCTTTATCCTGGAATATTTTGATTTTTCTCTCAGCTTTGAAGGGCAGCTTTAATGGATATAGAATTTTTTTGTTTTGTGAAATTTTTTTCCTTTAGTACTTTATATTTTTTAATTTTTTAGTGTTTTTTATTTATTTCTGAGAGAGAGAGAGAGACAGCATGAGCAGGGGAGGGTCAGAGAAAGAGGGAAACACAGAATCTGAAGCAGACTCCAGGCTCTGAGCTAGCTGTCAGCCCAGAACCCAATGCAGGGCTCGAGCCCACAAACTGTGAGATTATGACCTGAGGCGAAGTCAGACGCTTAACCAACTGAGCCACCCAGTTGCCTCTCCTTTAGTGCTTTAAATAGATCATCCCACTTCCTTCTTCTCTCTAAGGCATCTCATGAGAAATCAGCCAGTAGTCTTACTGAGATCCTCTTGTATATGAAAAGTTCCTCTCTTGTGACTTTCAGAATATTTCTTTGTTTTTGGCCATTTGATTATAATGTGTCTCCCTGTGGTCTTTTGTTTTTTCCTATGTTGAGTTCATCACATGTCTTGCATCTGTAGGTTTAAATATCTTAACGAATGTTGGTAGATTGTGTCTGTTATTCTTCAAGTAGTCTTTTGACATTTATGATGCTTGTAAGGCAAGCAGTGTACAATGGATGGGGTTTGAAATTGTAACTTACAGGCTAATTTATGTGGAGGTCAGAGAGGACATTTAAACTAATTGATTTAAAGTATTCATAAATTGGAGTAGTCATTAGAATGATCAACAATATGTAGTTATCACAGACAGGTAATTTTATAACAGTTCCAGGTTCAAACATCTGCATTGTCCAAGCTTTGCAATATCTAAGTATCAACACCATTTCAGGAGGTGAGCACAGTGTTATTTGACTGCATGTTCTAGAATTCTTTTCGTTTTTTTCAAGATAGGTCCAGAAACAGGTAGCTACTTCAGAGATAAACCATTCTTTTAAATTAGAATTGGAGAGGTGGAGAGGTGGAGAGGTTGGAGAGTTGGTATACAATATGTACACAGGCTCACCTAGTCAATTACCCTAGCATCATAATAAGAGGTGATGCGGCCTTTATGCTCGCATCAGTCCATTTAGATCAGTGTTCATGGCAAGGGGAGCTTTGTTGGAGGAATTTGAAAACCCACTGGACATAAATATCTTTGAGATGTAATATTTCATTTTTGACAGTGGTAGTATTTGGTGGTATTTAGTGTTAGAGCCTGAACACATATTACAAATGTATTTCAGGATTTCAGACCAGTGGCTTACAATCCAGAAGGTCAGTGTCACAACTATTCAACTCTGCCTTGTAGCAAAAATGAAGCATAAATGACACGTCAACAAACAAACTTGTCTGTGTTTCAGGACAACTTTGCTTAATGAAACAAGCATCAGTCTACATTTGGCTACTTGGCCAAGTGTTCTCAACCCAAGCTCTAGAATACTGATTCTGAGCACCTGATTCTGAATATGAGGTTGAGATCCAGGGAGGTGCATTGTGATCAGAGGGTCCAACTGACGTTGATATACCCTGCAGTTTGGAAAACCATTGCACTATATCATTCTCCAAAGAGAAAATACGTAGGGAAATCTTTTGTTATTCAGAACAGAGACAGAAAGCATGTCTTGAGAGATTGGAGGTGAGGGGCAGCATTCGGCAGCTGCGTCCTACAATCCTGCTGTAAGAGGAAAATCAACTAAAAGATGAGAAAGTTAAGATGAGAAGCAAATCGAAAGAAAAGTTTCCCACGTTATAAGTGATACAAACTCTTTGTCCTTTTTTTCTAAATTTTGCAAAATACGCTTGATTTAACAGATGTATAACAGCTTTCAACAACTTTTCAGCTGAAGGATTTGGGTGGCGAAATTGCTAGAATGTCCGTCTTGGCCATTGCCTGGAATGTTTCATCTCTTTTCAAGAAAATACACTGTGTAAGGTTAACTACAGGTCTACGTCTGAGAGAAAGGCTTGCCTGTCTACTTGAAATAAGTAATACCAGTATTTAAAAAGTTCATCTTCTTTCCTGCACAATTGGCTGTGCTGGGTCTCCAGCATAACAAACACCCGCCTCAAAAACCCTGGGGACTCTTACAGGAATGTAAATGAATGGCACCATAAAGAATAAAACCCAGCGCCCCCTTTCCAAGTGAATTTCCATAATCCAAAGGGAAACAATCAACCCATTGAGGGTTTCACTTTTTGTTACTGAACATGTTTAGCCTGTAAGAAATGCCAGAGCCCAATGGCCATGGGCGACTTCCGATGACTGATTCTATAGAATCCATTGCCATTCTTCATTGGAAATCCTCCCTATAACTAAGAATTATATGAAGCAGTTAACAAACACTCTGTATTGGCTTAACTACTGTGGTTTCCACAGCATAAAGCATTCATCTCCATTCTATAAACGTATAATACTATACGAGTTGTTATGCACAAAATCACAAGGGAATCACCTCTCCTCTGACTGTAAGTGATTGCTAATGATAGAGGTAGTAGAGGTGAACCTACTATGGTGTCCTATCGTTTCTTCTGAGGTGTAATTCACAGATCAGCATATCAATGTGGTTGTGCTATTTAAATGAAGTAGTGCATATACAGTCAATAATTAAACAGTTGCTTAACAAATGCAGTGATTGTGTTCAAGAAATTGGCTATTGGGGAACCTGGGTGGCTCAGTCAGTTAAGTGTCCAGTTCTTGATTTATGCTCAGGTCGCGATCCTATGGATTGTGAGATTGAGCCCCACCTCAGACTGAGCATGAAGCCTGCTTGGGATTCTCTCTCTTCCTCTTGTCTGCCTCTTCCCCACTCATGCTCTCTCGATATCAAAATAAATAATAAACATTAAAAAATTGAAATCATAAAAAAGCATTGGCTATTAGTAGCAGAGAGAGATAGATAGATAGATAGATAGATAGATAGATAGATAAAACAAACCTGGAGGCTATGAGAGTTTTTAGTCAATAAGCACAGAGGTAAAGAAAAGGTAAAAGAAGCCAGAATTGTAAGTTAGAACTTATTAGCTCTGTAACTTTAGGTGAATAACTCTCTTGCATATATGTTTTCTCAACAGTCAAAGAGGGAATAGAACCTGTTCTGTCTTTGTATAGTGGTGTTTCGAGGATCAGACAGGAGGCGATGTGAAGATTCTTAGACAAAATATATTCCTCCATAAATTTAGGTTGTTATGAAGATAGTAAACATCAAGCAGGGGAGTGTGGATATGCTGTGCCAAGGGATGCTGAAAGGGGCAAGCTCTTTGCCCAGCTTGGCTTTTTTTTTTTTTTTTTTTAGTTTTCAAGATTTTTAGAGTTTCATATCATCTTAAGGAAAATTTATGCAGAATATGACAAAATGGATCCAAACCATGACGATGATACATTGTTACAACTCTTATATTTAAACCAACAGATAAATTTCTAGCCTCTTCTAGTCTGTTGTATGTAAAACTGTTTCTCCAGCCTAGAAAAACATCTGATTGGATGTATGGGGCCATGTTAATAGAGTGGTAATTTGCCACGCATCTTCAAAGCTCCACGGAGGTCTTTCTAGCCTTCAGATACATGCAAAAGAATGAGTTGTATTACCAGAAAGCTCCTGCTTGTGATAAAAACACTGTTGTCATGTCTTAGATACATTTCAAAACTTTGCTTACCCAATGGGCAAGTGGCTATTTCTAATAGGGAGATATTTGTACAGAATGACAGAAAAAAACAAAAAACAAAAAACAACAACAACAAAAAAAACAAGAACGACAGCCTTTTCCAGGAAGGGGAGAAAGTTGTAGGCAGTACCCAAAAGTCTGGCATGCTTATTAAAGAGAGAGTAGCATCCTTAGATGTTAAAACAAAAATTACAACAAAACAGGCTTTTAACATTTTTTGTGTAGAAAAATCATACCACATCATGTAGTTTTATTAATTAAAATGTAATAGATCTATGTTTTTCTGATAAAAACTAAAGTAAAATTATAATCTTCAGTTAATTATGCTTGTGCTAATGCTTCACCTTATCATAGCCATTGAGATGATTTCAATTGTATATAACTATTTTCATATAAGATATGTATTCCAAAATGTGATATGATCGATCTATAGAAACCTGTTCATGGACTCCTGACTTGCTGAAGGAGAAATTTACCAGACAGACTTTTTACTTTTCTCACAGAGTCCCAGGTGAATTCTCAAAACTGGGAAGATTGTGGGAATGAGAAAGCTTTGTAACTCAAGATGAAAGAAAAGGTTAATCTTTTAATTAATCTCTAGTCTCTGAAAATGTCCTTGCTTGAAAAGAAAAGTTCTTTCCTTGTTTCTTTCTTCCTTCCTTCTTTCCTTCTTTCTTTTGAAAAAGAGAGGGAGAGTGTTTGCATGGTAGATGCAGAGAGAGAGGAAGAGATAGAGAATCCCAAGCAGGCTCTGTACTGTCAGTACAGAGCTTGATGTAGGACTCGAACTCACAAACCATGAGATCGTTACCTTAGCTGAAATCAAGAGTTGGTGGCTTAAGCGACTGAGCCACCCAGGTGCCCCTTGAAAAGCAAAGTTCTAATATAGCATTTGGATGATGCTAACTCTTTCCTCTACATACATGTATACACTTACATCTTCACAACCTAAACTTTAGCAATTTATTCTGGAGGTAATCTAATTAGCCAGAATATGTTTACATGTCTTCATGTTTTCACTAATCTATATTTGACTGCTTCATGGAAACTAGTTTGCTTTAATGTCATGACAGATAGATGTCATAGTGGAGGTAGAAATGTATTCAACCAGATGTTGTTCCAATTGCTCTGAGGCACAAGTAATAAAGCAGGGTACAGAGTCGGGCTTCTGGAACCCTCTGACATTTATTTGCTATGTGATCTTAGATAATTCTGCTAAGCCTCTGCTACTAATCTTTGAGTCATGGCACTTAGTGTATAGAAATCTCAGAAGGGTATAATAGAACGTTAATTGAACAGTATCCATGTCAATAACTTTAGCCTAATTTATGACCCATAAATTAAATCAGTGCATATGATGATGGTGACGACGATGGTGAGGGTGATGATACAAAGACAGCACACCGATAACAGGTAATAATAGTGATAATAGTTATATATGTGGTTTCAATCTCATTAGGAATAAACTATCTTTTTAAAACTTTTTTACGTTTATTTATATTTGAGAGACAGACAGAGAATGAGTGGGGGAGGGGCAGAGAGACAGACCAAGACACAGAATCGAAAGCAGGCTCCAGGCACCGAGCTGTCAGCACAGAGCCAGATGCAGGGCTCAAACTCATAAGCTGTGAGATCATGACCTGAGCTGAAGTCGGACGCTCAACCGACTGAGCCCCCCAGGAGCCCCGGGAATAAACTAACTTTACTTGAACAATCAGGAAAACAAAGAGTTCAGGCTTAGAAAGAAGTGACTTCAAAACACCTGGCTCTGGCTACAGCAATTTGTAGGAAGTAGCATTGAGAGTGTTGTTTCCATTGGGGTCATTATTTTCATGGGAAACAAATTTTTTTGTCATTGTTCAAAATAAAGTGTCAGAAAAATTTAAGTCATTTAAATTATTCTCTGGGTTTCTTGTTCAGTATAAATCTCTAATTTAACAAATTTTAACAAAAGAAAGGTTATTACACTTCGTATCAATAAGGAAATTTGATTATAAATAGTTTTGCATTGAAAGTATGTATATTGGGGGCCTGGGCAATTCAGTCACTTAAGCATCTGATTCCTGATTTCACTTCTTGATTTCTGACCATGAGCTCATGGCTGTGAGATAGAATCCCTGCACTGGGCTCTGCACTGGGTGAGGAGCCTGCTTAAGATTCTCCAAGGCACCTGGATGGCTTAGTCAGTTAAGCATCGGACTTCAGCTCAGATCATGATCTTGTGGTTCCCAAAGTCAAGCCCCATGTCGGGCTCTGTGCTGACAGCTCAGAGCCTGGAAGGGCTTCAGATTCTGTGTCTCCCTCTCTCTCTCTTTCCCTCCCCCACTCAGGCTCTGCCTCTTTCTCTCAAAACTAAATAATAAAACATTTTTTTAAAGATTCTTTTTCTCCTTCTCTCTCTGCCCCTCTTCCACTCACGCTTTTTCCCCTCAGAAAAAAAGTATGTGTATAAGTAATTTATTTTCAAAATAATAAATCTTTCTGCTTAGATATTCTCTCTTAAGAACAGTATAGGTAGTGGGTTCCAGCCCCGCATCGGGCTCTGTGCTGACTGCCAGCTCAGAGCCTGGAGCCTGTTTCAGAGTCTATGACTCCCTCTCTCTCTGACCCTCCCCTGCTCACGCTGTCTCTCTCTCTCTCTCTCTCCTAGAAATAAATAAAACATTAAAAAATTTAAAAAAAAGAACAGTATAGGTAGGATGTGATGGGGTGGCTCAGTTGGTTAGGCGACTCTTGATATTGGCTGAGGTCATGAGATTGAGCCCCACTTTGGGGTCCATTTGTTGCACGTGAAATTCCTTGGTATTTTCTCCCTGTCCCTCCCTCTGCTCACACATGCGTGCTGTCTCTCTCTCAAAATGAATAAACATTAAAAAAATAAATGTAAAAAAATTAACAGTATAGGGAAATATATAGAATGTTTTAAATTTTTATAATCATAAACAGTGTTGAATATAATAATTCTGTATTTTTTGCATAGATTCCCAGAAGTGGACATTTGGAAAATAAATATCTCAAATATTTATGTTCATATCTACCTATTTAACATCTATTTATCAAAATTATGTCTGAAATAAGTGCATCAATTTGCACTACCACCAGCGGCCCATGAGACTATTACATTCACAATGAGCACATTTGAATTTTTTTTAAATGTGTATTCCATATGTGAAAAAATATATCATTCTGAGTACATTTCTAAGCACTTAAAATTGTAGAAAGATTGAGTAAGCGATAGATTTTGAGAGAGCTTACAGACTCATTGAGACTGATATATGATTGTTAGTTTTTTACTTTTTTTTCCAATTGTTCTTCACTTTGCCCCTTTTCCTTTGTATCTTGGGAATTTATTTCCAAGCATCTTCATTATGTGGCAGTTTGTACTTCAGATGAGTGTTTGTTTATTACACCGCATCTCAAGGAATGTATTTAATCTTCCAGGTACACCGCTGTGTTAATTTTGACAAGTAACATTTCAGCCATTAATGTGACAGTCTTTGGTTCAATTACCTTTAATTGAATCCAAGTAAGTATTGAATTCAGTGTAGAAATATATGGATACAAACATTTCCTCCATGCTGTCAATGTTGAATTCCTCCTTTTAAACTGCAAGTGGCTGAAATGACTGTTTCCAGATATAAAACCCAGTTGATACAAAGCTTTATCAAACACAAGGAGACAGGAGTTTTATTTATTTTTTAAGCATTTTTAAAAAAATGTTTATTTATTTTTGAGAGACAGAGCATGAGCAGGGAAGGGGCAGAGAGAGAAGGAGACACAGGATCTGAAGCAGGCTCCAGGCTCTGAGCTGTCAGCAGAACCCGATGCGGGGCTCGAACCCACAGACTGTGAGACCATAACCTGAGCCAAAGTCGTACGCTTAACTGACTGAGCCACCCAGGCACCCCAGAAGTTTTATAAACAAGTTCCTTCATGACATTTGGTGACTCATCAATCATTTTGTTCCCTTCTTTGGTCATAACAATGCCTCATTTGTCCAGCAGTGTTACTGCAGGATGTGGGCCCTAAAAGTTATTTTTTTGGAGAATGGAAGCTTCATATTTTAGCCAAAAGAACTTTTGATATTTTCATTATTTTTGATAAAATCTTTATAAATGCATTTCATGTCTTTCTGCTTTAATAAGTGGTGTTGTCTTTTGTGGGAAGATAGCAAAGTCTTATAGAAAGTAAAAGGGCTTTGGATTAATTACACATCAATACTGATTCCAATATTTTTTTTTTTACCAATGTTATATGTTTGGAAGCTGTTCAACATCTTCAAGACTTTGGATTTCCTCATCTGTTAAAAGGATAATGATTATATTTAGCAATGTGAATATTAGTGAGGTAGTGACTGGAAGGGACTTGATGCAGTAATGAGAATATAGTAAATGTTCAGTAATTATTATTTACTTTACCTTTTGATTCATTGTCTCTTATCTCCTAACATCAAAAAAATGTTGTCCATCCAATGCCCATAATGAATATTTTCTGACATCATGAAAATAAATAAGGAAATTCAGTACCCTTAGCCAGAGAACAAGGGTAGTATAGTCTCAGAAGCAGAGGCCAAAATGTTACCTTTACCTTCTCTGGGCTTTTTACTGGGTCTCAAAATTAAAATGATATAAGACATATTAGCAGGAGAAAACCATACACATGTATTTAATGAAGTGTTACATGACGTGAGAGCCCTCACAAACAAAACAAAACAAAATAAAACAAAACAAAACAACAACAACAAAAAATGAAGACCCAAAGGAATGGTAAAAGCCAAATCATTTTTATATTAGGTTGAACAAAGAGAGGCAGCCGAGGGCAAATAAGAAAAATATGTAGAGAGACTAAAGGGAAATTTTTAAATATGTATTTAATAATTTCTGTCTGTATAGAATTTTCTTGGCTTGTCTCCATGTCAAAGAGCATTTCTTCTGGTAAGAGAGAGCCTATTTCCTGTGGGAGTTTTAACACCTAATTTCAGGAAGAAAGGGAAGATTAGGGCACCCTTTTTGCATCTGCTGTTTTTCAAGTGCCATTAGCACTTGAATAATCCTTATTCTCAAATGATATATTTTGGGGTGACATATTCTGCTACCCTTCATCATAGTAGAGTTCATAGTTTGGGCAAGAGGTATGATTTCTGGATTCAGGATTCTTCCATTACAGATTCACATCATTCCTGGGGAACTAATCCAAGCTCCTGGAGAGAGTAGCATAAGGAGCTCCATACCACCCTTTCCATTACCTCAAATGCTTTTTTAAAACAGTCCATGTTTTTTTTTTTTTTAATGTTTTTATTTATTTCTGAGAGAGAGAGAGCACATCAGCAGGGAGGATAAGAGAGAGAGGGAGACACAGAATCCGAAGACAGGCTCCAGGCTCTGAGCTGTCAGCACAGAGCCGGATGCGGGGCTCGAACCCATGAACCGTGAGGTCATGACCTGAGCCAAAGTCAGAGGCTTAACCGACTGAGCCATCCAGGTACTCCCCAAACAGTGCACATTTTAATATGCCTCTGAAATGTTTTGAAACTATAACATCATCCTGAACATGAGATATGAGACAGTAAAAGATGGATGAGGTGCCTGGTGTGCTCTGGTGTATATTTTCCGTTGTTCTGCCAGTAGGCGTGCTGAATGCACACCCTCCATGCCTTCTCCTGCCAAAGCGGAAGCAGCCTTCCCTCTAAGGACATCCAACCCAACACTACCCTTGAGCATTACTCTAACAGTGACCCTGCCCTCCCAGCTTGAAAATGAACCAAAAGATGTGGTCTGGTTCAGGGATGGAGTAAGGAATGAGGTACGGGGAAGGTGCCGTTGTTTATACAACATGGCACTAAAAACTCTACAATATTCATATAGTTTTTACAACTTTCAAGTAGTGAAACTTTTCACATAGATGTAAGTGCCCAAATGACTTCATCAAACGTCTTGTCACCTAAGTGCTTTCTCATAACATGCACAGTTATTCTCTTTTCACACACATGACAACTCACAATGGATAAATTTTAAACAAAGTAAGAAAGAGATATTCTTTTGAATTGTTCATTCTTTAAATAAGTAAAAAAATCAAACTATTGAACACAAAAACATCCAGCTAATTTCACTTTAGACACTGTGTGTAGCAATGGCTATGGCTAATATGTTCTTTAATTTTCTTGGGGTGCCTGGGTGGCTCAGTCATTTAAGCGCAACTTCGGCTTGGGTCATGATCTCACAGTTGGTGAGTTTGAGACCCATGTCAGGCTCTGTGATGACAGCTCAGAGCCTGGAGCCTGCTTGGGATTCTGTGTCTCCCTCTCTCTCTGGCCCTCTCCCACTTGTGTGTCTCTCAAAAACAAATAAATGTAAAAAAAAATTAACTTTCTCGATGTTGCCCCTGTAGTATATGGTTTGCATACATTCTTTACTTCTTTTCATACACACAAATATTCTTGAAAAATAGTAACAAATCAGCCTACTTTACACATGAGAAAAACTGAAACTTGGAGAAATTTGTTTCTTGTCAAGGTCACAGAGCTATCAAATTTGTTATGTTGAAATTCTCACCTACTCCCTTTTCTGAATCATCTATATTTTCTCATAATAAGATGACCAAAACAAACAAAGGACTAGGTAAATTCTTTAAAACCACTGGTCAACTTTCCTCCCAATTTAAGGAAAATAGATCTTTTTCCCATTTTCCCCACCCCTAGCAATGATAGCAACATCCAAAATCTGTAATGACAGAAATTGCATTTGGAAGTCATTGGATTTAAAACAACAAAAGATCTGGTCCTCTAAAATATCTGTCATTTTTATTTTCTAAAAGAAACACAAAGAGATCTTAGACATAGAAAAGATAAAAACCTAAAAAATTTAATAGAGGAATATTTTTAAGGTCAGATGATGTTTATGCTATTCAGATAGACCAAAAAAAAGAGGAAATAAATTGTGTTTGTATGTATATTTTTCTATAAATTGCCACTGAATATGCATTAACTAGGCTTATCTGGAATACTTTAACCACTTCTAAACTTGACCTTTAAAGGTAGCCTTCCTTTTTCATGTGCGCACACATACTCATACACACACAATAGCTTGTTTAAGGAAACAATGTTTTGAAAATCTTGCCTCTTTGTGGCTAGACTGTGAAAGAGAAACCTCATGGGACACCGGTAATCATATCATATATTTGAAAGATTATCAAGTTTAAAAATATATATTACAAGCTGTTCTAGACTCTAAGGGATATTAAAGCATCATTTAAGAGATAGCAGGGTCGAGCTCCATAAAAGCAATTTCAAATCATTTTGAGCTGTCCAACCATGGATACTGTGTCTTGATTAAGTTAGTTCTCCATATCTGGGTGGGTTTGAATCAAGGTAATGTTAACTTGGGGTAATGTTGAGGAAGAACGTTCTAGTTTCAATATTTTATGAATTTTATGTAGCCTTTCTGATAAATATTTTCTGTGTAGGCAAGGGGGAATGAAGAGAAATATTTGGATTAGATCACATGCGTACTGAAAATTTAACTTACTGCCATGATTGATAGGCTGCTTGACAAAGGTAGTTAATGCCAGGGTGGGTAGAGGGACGTCCCAGTCAGGGAAAGGCTGCCACCTGAATAATTTGTCTATTGAGAATGTGACTTTTTCCCTTGTGCTTTACTGTTTTAATTGAGAATTGTATTTATCCAAAATTTTTAACCAAATTAAATCAATACCACCTTTTATTAAGTGAGCTAAAGATGCACAATATGAGATTTGTGTTGGATTCCATTTTTTATTTCCCTTTCAGACTTCACTTTGCATCTGCTTATCAAAAAGTAACTCTTGAGTCTAATCTTTAATATTCCACTAATCCAATCATCATTTCTTTGCTCTCCTTCTGGTGGAAAGAAATGGGGTTTGAGTTTAAAGGACAAAGAGAATAGAGGCAAATAGAGTTTAGTTTTCATGCGGAGGTGGCTTTCAGAAGGAATATTTCTGGCATCAGCTTAATTAAAAGGATCTGGAGATAAAATGTTAAAATACTTTGTCATTTATAATGGTGTGAAGGATTTGTGAAGCTCATTTTTATTTAGTTGTTCAGCAAATATTTACCTAACATGAAGCATTTGACAATCACTCAGCTTAATTCTTGGAATACACTGGCCTGTAGGAGGATACAGGGAGGCACAATTAGGAGACAAAGAAATAGAGTTATGTCAACAGTGCTACATTAAAGATCCTTGGTGGACTGTAAGAGAAGGGAGAAGTTTAATTGAGAGTCAAGTAAGCTGAGCAAAAGAAAGAATTATATTATCCCGGTAAAAAAGAAAAAAAAAAAGCATGAGGAGAGCACAGTGAAATTATGTAAGACCAGGGAAGGGTTTTTTGTTTTTTGTTTTTTTGTTCTTTAAAATTTTTAAAGACTGTGAAAATTCATACTCTTGAGATAATGTGTAGGAAATACAGTCACCTACAAAGCAGCCATGTTATAGGGATCCCTGCCTGATGCAACATCGCACCCGAATTTCAGTACTTTCTGTCCCTAAGAGTCAAAAGGTTGTCTAAACAAAAGAATCATAATGACACTTCGAGATTTATAGAGGTGGTTTGGCTTTGTTTTGGTTTGGTTGGGTTTTTTTGTAGGGGGGTGGTAGTTAAGGTAAAGAAATATGGTTCATCGTTCACTCTCCCCACTCCATTTGGTCTTCCTGTTTGTCTACAGTACACAAACACACACAATCGCTGTAAATCCATCGTAGCAGGGCTGGGGACTGCCTGTGCAAAGCCCTGCCGATACCAGCTATGGGGTTTGCTTCACTGGCAGCTTGAGGCGAAGGTGCTGTGAACGTCAAGGTGGAACGGGAAGGTGGTCAGGCAGAAAATATGACACATATCCATGAGAGAAGAGAGTGGATGATCCAGAGGGGTAAGCTCTACCGCAGCAAAGCAAAACAACCAGCAGGTGTTATGTTATAATACATTGTTAAGTAGAACTCCAAGGGTAGCAAAAGAGTCAGCATTGGCATTTGAGTTCAGGTTTTATGGAAGTATATGGGGGCACCAGCATGAATTCTGGCATGCTTTGTCACAGGTATTTCTGCATTCCAAGAGAAAAGTGTCAAATGTTTCTGGAAGTGCCAATCTTGGACTCTGATTGATGTGTGATTATTGTTATTATTACCACTCAGCCTGTTTCAAAGCCTAATGTAGCAGGACAGATTGGACAGTCTTGTTCCCACCTCCCACCTTTGAGAAGGGAAATGATGAGATTAATAATGGTGTCCAACAGTTGGTCCAACCCTCCTGGTTGGAGATGCTAATAACATGCTGGAGTAGGCTGGGTAAAGGGTGTTAAGTTTATACTGCATCTCTCTTCTGAAAATTTCATGGTACCTTTATTTTTATTTGCCCAGCTGGTTTTCTGGTTTTAGTGACTGATGTCTGTGCATAAAGAAATAAATGGTAGTTTATGATAGCTGTAAGAATTCAGAGTCGAGTCACAAACATAACTGAACTGCTAATAGGAGAATCATAGTTTAGTGAAAATTTCTGTTATCTAACTTACAACATTTCTACTACATGTCTATGTGTAGGTACAATTGTATTTCTCATAAATCCCCCAAACAAGGGACATATGTAGATTAAAGACAACGTTAGTGTTAAAAGATAAAAGGTAAATCGGCCTGAGCTTAGAGATGTGTTGACCCATATTTGCAAGATTATTAACAAATAAAAAGTAAATACTACTACATAAATCTATACATATTAATTACATTTGATTCAATATTTATTAAAGGTTTACTTTATGTCTTCCTTACTCTAAATCAAAGTACAATTATATTATGCTTTTTTTTTTTAACCTTTGTAAGAGGTATAATCCCATTGTTTAGTTATTCTGCAACTAGTTGGTTAATTACATTATAATTCAGGCATCGAGGACATTTCCTACAGCAGTTTGCAGTCTGGCATATTAAACTAATATACATGAAACATGAAAATATCATACAAGTATTTAGGTTGTGTTGTGCTTTTTTTGGGATGGCACTCAAATACCCATATGTGAATAGAACGCCACAGAGATTTGGAAAAGCAAATGTTCAGGGTCTACCTAAGTGATCCTCTAGAAGGAATAGTTCAGTGATGAGTCCTAACTAATGAATAAGGTCTGGATGAGCAGAGAGAAGTTATTTTTGCTACACATGATGATAAAAGCAAACCAGAGAGGCAGGAGTGACTGTAACACAGGAGAAAGATGGAGAGATGAACATTCTACACCAGTAAGTGTTTCCTACCACGAGACGGAGCTAAGCAGGTAGACCGGCTCTGGGATGGGAAAGACACTGAATAACAGGCAGACACTGTATAGTTGTTTTCAGAAAGAGTGTCAGTTCTGAGGCTCCTTTGCATATGTGGTCATTTAACAGAAACATCACCAATTTTAGAATTGTCATATAGAAAAGGGTGCGGTGAACTACAAGGACATGGACCAAATGTTATTTTGCAATTTCTAAATCGTTAGACAATTAGGCAGACAGACAGATAGATGAGTATAGACATAGATAGATGTAAATATTGCATAGATAAAACCACAACAATCTATTTGCTGCTGACAGCGAGTAATCAGTTTCCCAATCAAAAATAAGGTTTGCTTCTGGGGTCTTCTTAGTGTATGTTATATTAGTGTGGGTTTGACCTACTTCTTAAATATTTAACTGTGCAATGTTTTCATGATCGTGGATCAGAGCCCTTCCAACACTGATAGCTCCTCCCCTCTGTGAGTGCTTATTCGGGGTATCAGCAGATATGTGAGAGTACTCAGGGTGCACAACTGAACGTCTTCTCTCAATTTTGCAAGATGAGGAAACAGAAGCGTTGCGATCTGATGGGCCAAAATGTATGGAGCTAACTACATAAATTACAAAGTAAGATCCCAGTTTAATTTATTTTCATGTGAAATGTATGTATTTTAATTAAAAGAGGAATTTGACAGCTCGGCAGCCTGTTCCCATCCCAGACTTTCTAGTTGGCCTCTCTTCTACTTTAACACACATCTTTGATCGCACAGGAGATCATATTCCAGTGGGGACAATACAACGCAAGCTAGCCCTTGCTTTGGAAAAACACCACTAAATACATTTTGATCTGATTCATTTTCATCCGGTCACAATTTAAAGATTAAAAAAATGACTTACTAAGAGAGTGAAGGACAGCCCTAGGAATCTCCAGTCTTTATCAGCTCTCCTTTATGTTTTGATCTTCCTAGTGACATGCTATCATTTTATAATATTTTACTAAATCAAAATCACTACAGATAGCGCTTACAAACTTGGTATTTACCAAGGTCTTTGTCTATGGCCGTCAACAAAATGAATGAGGTTTTTTTTTTAAATTAATTTTACAATTTCCATATAGTAGAAGGGGAAAAATAATATATGTACATAGTACAAAAATCTTTAGAACTTCGATTTCTTCACCAGTTGTATCTGAGGTGCCAAGAATGTGTTTTTGTCCTGAATATGATACTTTGACATGATGGCTTGGATGTCATGTAGACTTCAGTGTGAATGTATAATCAGTCCTTGACCTGTTTAAGCTCCAGATTTCCCCTTTTCTAAAATGGAGAAAGAATCTACTCCACAAGGTTGTGGTAATGTTTAAATGAGACCCACAAAGACTACACAGTCTTTGGCACAGAGTGTCAACGTTTTTATAAGTGTTAATCCTTCCACAAATAGTGCCACATGGTCACTAAAGAAACCAATAGATGTAGTGTTTTAATAATCGCCATGTAACGTTCCTCAGACGATCATCAAGGGCTTGAGCTAAGACAATCATTTCAGCCTATTTCAAGCTTCTCTTTAGGACATGCAACGGCCAGTCCTGTCATTTTGGTGTGGGTTGAGCCATAAATCATTTTATGCAAGACACCAGCTGTGCTTCACCAAAATGGTAATCACCATTGAACTTGACCGAATTGAGACAAAGTACACATGGAACACTTATTCCCAGCTAGTTTTCAGCCTGACCTGAACAAGGCACATCACATTTACCCTGTCAATAATCTTGACAAGAGTTGATTGTGCCAAATTGTAACTTATAATGGTAAAACTTCAGTCATTGTGACAGGCGGTGGTGAAATATTTTTTGAGCAGGAATTTTCTGATGGCTCAGAAATCAGACCCTGTATCTGTTACAGGGAAAGGCCCAGAGATGCTGACTTACTCAGGACAGCACATCTTGGATGGACATACCTTGTTTGAGGTCTACAAGCCATAACACATCTAGGAAAGATCAAATTTGCCAACAAATCCCCAACTGGATTTAGAGGAGAGTCTTATTTAAACCAGAGTACTTCAGAAATGTTGGAGAGTAGTGTTATTTCCAGCAAAACACAGGGGTACACTCTCTCCAAGCACCCCTTCCTCTACTACCTACAAAGCCAATTTAGTAATAGGAAAGCTATTTGGCATTCTTGGGAAATTTGGCAAAAGGTAGTAAATACTCTCAAGGACTATTTCGCTTCAGCTAGGGAGAGATATGGTGAACATTTCTGGAGGGTTGTGTCTTAAGCTCTTCAAAATGTCATGCCTCTCAGATTCCAATTCTCTAAGTCTCCACTTTAGTTAACTTGTGCCTCAGTCAAAGTCAAGTTTTGCTTGTGAAGATTTTCCTAATCTATTTTCTATTAGAAACCATCCTTTCCTCTGATGATTCATTCCTGGAGGTGTCAATACTATCAGATTTAAGTGACTGCCGCTACCCTAGAAAAGTTCAAGCTAGGAGACACCACCTTTATGTCCATTAAGCTTTTTTCTCAGGTTTTTTATTTAATTCCAGATACTTGACATACAGTGTTATAGTCATTTCAGGTGTACACATTGATTCAACAAGTCTGTACATTACTCACTGCCCATCATGGTAAATGTATTCTTTACCATGTTCATATGGTATGTGGCTTTCTCTGACTGACTTATTCTGCTTAGTATAACAGTCCTCTAGGTCCATTCACATCATTGCAAATGGCAAGATTTCATTCATTTTTAGGGTTGAGTAATTCTCTCTCTCTCTCTCTCTGTCTCTCTCTGTATATATATTCCATATATGTGTTCTATCCGTATGTAAGTATGCATATGCCATATCTTCTTTATCCATTCATCTATCAAGAAAACTTGGGCTGCTTCCATAATTTAGCTATTGAAAATAATACATTACATATTACATATCTATGATAATACATATTATTGTAAATAAGCTTAGGGGTGCACGCTTCCCTTTGAATTATTGCTTTTGTATTCCTTGACTAAATACCCAATAGTGTGATTACTGGACTGTAAGGTAGTTCAATGTTTAACTTTTTGAGGCACCTCCATACTGTTATCCAAAGTGGCTGCACCAGTTTGCTTTCCCACCAGCAATGTAAGAGGATCTCCCTTTTTCCACATCCTACCAACATGTGTGGTTTCTCATGTTGTTCATTTTAGCCATTCTGACTGGTGTGAGGTGAAATCTCATTCTAGCTTTGATTAGCATTTCCCTGATGATGCGTGATATTGAACATCATTTAATGTCTTTGTTGGCCATGTGAATGTCTTCTTTGGAGAAATGTTTATGTCCTCTGTCCATTTATAAATTGGATTGCTTTGGGGTGTTGAGTTGTATAAGTTCTTTGTTTATTTTGGATACTAACCTTTTATCAGATATATCATTTCAATGTCTTCTCCCATTCTATATGTTACTTTTTAGTTTTCCTAATTATTTCCTTCACTGTGCAGAAATTTTGTTTGTTTGTTTGTTTGTTTTTTGATATAGGCCCCATAGGGATTTTTTTGTTTTTATTTATTTTGCCTTGGGAGACACATCTAGAAAAGCGATGCTATGACTGATAGAGAAATTACTACCTGTGCTTTCTTCTAGAATTTTGTATCGTTTCAGGGCTTCTATTTGGCTATTTAATCCATTTTGAGTTTATCTCTGTGGATGATGTAAGAAAGTGGTCCAATTTCATTCTTTTTCATCTAACTTTCCAGTTTTCTCAAAACCATTTGTTGAAGAAACTGTCTTTTTCTCACTGCATATTTTTTTCCTCCTTTGATGAAGATAAATTGACCATGCAGTTGTGAGTTCATTTCTGGTTTTTTATTCTGTTCCACTGATCCGTGTATCTAGTTTTGTGCCAGTACCATACTGTTTCAATTACTACAGCTTTGTAATATAACTTGAAGTCTGGAACTGTGATGCTTCCAGTTTTGTTTCTCTTTTTCAAGATTGCTCTAGCTCTTTGGTATACCTGAGTCAGGAAAGCATTAACATTAGGCAGGGAGAGTTAGGGGACCTCTGGGAAGGAAAGCTGCAGCTGCAAGTGGGAGGTTAAAGAAGCAGCAGAGTATGGGGAAAATGAAAAAAAAGATAAACATACTTCAGACCTGCCTGGGCCATGTGCCATGCATGGAGTCTCACAAATTTTCTGAAAAGGTCCCAATAAAAAGAGGCAGAACCCCCTGGCAGCTACCCAGTTTGGATCCTTCTCACTCTTGAGAGCTTTATACTTTCCCTCAATAAACTTTATTGCTTTGTTACTTCCATTGTCTGTGAGATCCATTCTTTGGTCCCATGAGATGAGGGCCAATTTCTTTCCCATCCTCCTGTAACATACCCACCGAGCTTTGACTTTCTCAACAGTTAGGAGAACAGATGTAGACTCGGTTGAGACTCAAACTGCATTGTAAAAAGAGAAATCCCCTGAAAATAACCCTTGGACACATGCCACAGTATCAAAGGAAAAGAGCAGGTTGACAATTATTTTTTAATTTTTATTTTAGAGAGAGAGAGAGCAGAGGGGAGGAACAGAGGGGAGAGAGAGAGAGACACTCAAGCAGGCTCCATATTCAGTGCAAAGCCCAACATGGGGCTTGATCCCACATCCCTGGGATCATGACCTGACCTGAAATCAGGAGTCCACCACTTAACCATCTGAGCCACACAGGTGCTTTAAGTTAACAGTTTTTTGAGAGGGATGTGAAATAAATTAATTAGAAATGGTAGGAAGCTATTTTACATTAGAGGGCTTCAAATGAGGAAGAATTATGACTTGTGAACATGCTCAGAAAAATATGCCCTAAATGAGTTGCTCAAAAATAATAGATACTTTGTCTTCCCTACCTCCCTTTGGGAACATGAGTTTGGGGTAAGGAGTCACTTCTCTTTCTCCCACTCTTTCCCTGTTGTGATACCAATATTTCCAAACTCAAAAGAAAATAGAATGAGGTTATGCAGGGATTTAGCATTAGGGGACAAGAGTATATGGCGAATGCTAAAGCGTAACAATGTTATTTAAAATGTAGTGTTCATTATTACACTAGTCCAAACAGCAGAGGAGCCACGTTGAACTATTTTTCAGTTTCTGCTGGGGTTAAGTAGTTCCAATGGGTCACACAGGGAACCCATAGAGCTCTGCAAATGGATTGATTTTTAGCTCAGATTCTCACTAGAACATGACCTTTTCCCAATCTGAATGCATCCCTATTACGTCTGCATGGAGTGACAGAACTATATCTGTACCCACTGTAATGACTGACATCTGTTATTGCAGATGAAAAAAATGGCTCACACATTATATTCCCTTTAATAATCACAAAATTACATGAATCGGACATCATCATTATTCTTGCCATTGGACAGATGAGCAAATCAATGCTTTAAAAGCTTAAGTAAATTAATGGGCAGCATGACTTAGAGCAAGAACACCACGATGTTTCTGCAGCCACATTTCGAGTTAACCAAGTAAAGCAAACAGATGGCTCTTCAAAACCCAGTAGACGAATCCTAATTCCTTGGCACTTAGATGTGAGCACTAAGCAGGATGGAGTACCGTCTAGGCTAAGTGAGAAATAAACATCACAGTAAACACACTGTGAGCCCCAGGTACCAGGACTGGACAGTGACATAAGAAGTCACTCAATCTCCTAATGAGACTTACATACAATTATGGAGAAAATCCATTAAATTTTCAGTACAGAGTGTAGAAGACAAAACTCTTTTTCTCTTATTCTGGAGTGTGGGAGACACTTTTCTACATTAAGTGGAGGGTGGGAAACTTCAGGAGGTGTCACATGTCAATTCATTATCTAGGTGAACATGGACCACACAAGTCAAGACAGAAATTAAGAGTGAGCACTCTGGAAATAAATAACCCAGGAGCTGACTGTTGATTTTAGGTAAATTACATAAACTCTTTGTGTCTCCATTTCTTCATCTGTAAAATGAGGAAAACAGCACCTATCTTTTAAGATGTTCTAGGAGTTCAATACACATAAAACCGTTGGAACAGTGGCTGGCATAGCTAAGCACAACAAGTTGAGCGATTGTTAGAGTCGATGATTTTGATGTGCGTAAGAGGGAAGTAATACTCTTCCACTGTCTCAGAGAAATATGTCTTAATCAATTTATTCCTATAAGTACCACATGTCACAAGCTCTTTAAGGACATCTTCTCCAATAACCAGAGCTCTCAGGTCAATTAGCCTCTGGGCTCTAGAGGCTAAGGCCACACAGTTTCACATGACAGGAACTTGCTCCCCTTAAATCAAATACGCTTTTGGGAGGGAGATTATCCAACTCTATTTTAATATTTTCAGTGCTTCCTCTGTTTGGCAAGATGATTTCCACCTATAGCCTAGATTGGTTTCAACAACTCTGCTGAGGGTGAAGGAAAGTACCAAAGTTGAAAAGGATATATTGAACAGGGATACAATGTGTTGACTTGGAAAGATTAATATCTATGGTTTCCAAGCAAGGTGTTTGATGAAAACACCACTCAATCTCTTTCAACCATAGCTTCCTCCCCAAAGATTTAGATTTTGTGCATATGTATTCAACTCAACATATACTCACATGCACACACACACACTCCTTGCCAATATTGATTTAACATTTTTAAATGAAAATTCAATTTCAATAGTCCTATCATTCAATATAAATCAAGAACCTTCTGGAAATTATGCAATACTAGCTGTGCTTTGGACTAAATCATGAAAAAACCCAAGCCCTCCTTTATGTGATAAAATCACTGAACTTACATCCATTATGGTTCAGCTGAAGCAAAAGTAACCCAAGGGTGGCAAATTAACATCCCGAACCAGATAGAGAGTAAACTGGAAACCAACAGGGAGCTAAAAGACAACTAACGAAAAGCGAATTATCTTGGCAAATGGGCAAGTTTGAGATTCAGAAATAACATGAGTAATGTGGGCATACTGATGCTCAACATAAGATCAAGAGACAGTATTTGCGGAATTTTTCCATAGAGTCCAAATTGAAGCATAATGATTAGCTTAGCTGAAATTTAAGTAGCTTAAAACAGAATAAAATAAACATATCCACTCACAGTTGTAATTCAAAATTCTTCTTCTGTCTGGTGAGTGAGGCCTGACTTATACCAAAAGACATGAGAAGTATGTCGATTTCATTCCTTTTATTACAAGTACAGCTCCCTGGGGCAGGGCTGGCTGGTGAAAATTCATGTAAGCTGGTACAGCATGAGCCCTTATTTACAAGGCATTAATAATACATTAGGAAGACAAAGGAATACTCCAAACAATAAACTCTAACAGCCCTGAACCATGTTGTAATGCAGCTCTGTCCCCAGGCCAAGTCACACCATACTTTTCTCCTGTCATTGAACTCTTTCTCATATTCTTAGTAAGCTTCCTCTATTGGGACAGGACTTGCTTGAAGAGTCTGGATTATGTTTCAAAACTTGAATTGTCTTGATGTGAGCTCTTACAAGAAGTGTGGCATTTTTTTACTGAGTAAACATTTACAATGGGTTGTTCTTGTCTATTTATTTATGTATGTATTTATCTATCTATTTATTTTAAAGTTTGTTTATTTATTTTGAGAGAGAGAGAGAAAGTGAGTGAGCTTGTGTGCAAATCAGGGAGAGGCAGAGAAAGAGGAAGAGAGAAAATCCCAAGCAGGCTCTGTGCTGCCAGCACGGGTCCCAACACAGGGTTCCATTGCGTGAACTATGACATCATGACCTGAGCTGACATCAAGAGTCAGATACTTAACCGACTGGCCACCCATGCACCACTGTCCTTGTCTCTTTATAGATATGCCATAAAGGTTTCAAGATGATGCAAGAGGGGGCGCCTGGGTGGCTCAGTTTGTTAAGCGGCCGACTTCGGCTCAGGCCATGATCTGGAGGTTGGTGGGTTCAAGACCTGCGTTGGGCTCTGTGCTGACAGCTCAGAGCCTGAGGCTGCTTCAGATTCTGTGTCTCCCTCTCTCTCTGCCCCTCCCATGCTCATGCCCTGTCTATCTCTCAAAAATAAATAAATGTTTAAAAAAAATTTTTAAATAACAGGGGATGCAAGAAACCACAGGCTAAAACATAAGTTTTCTGGATTCTCAGATGTTTGGTCTTTTAGGGGCTTGGTTTGTTAACCAAATCATGTTCAGATTTGCAAAGAAAATGAGAAAAGGAAAAAAAAAAAGAAAAAGAAAAGAAATGATTACAAATGATCCTATATACAGAAATAAATATTTGAGAAAGCAGTAGGGTATTTTACTTGCCGATGAACATCTTTAGTTTTTAAGTGAGCACTTTTAAAATACAGCTGCCTTATGGGTCATAAAATGCCTCATGGTAGGTGCCTATGAAAGCATTTGGAGAGCATTTCAAACTGGTTAACAGTGTGACTTTGTGCTTTTCAAATCACAACTCCACTCCAAGTTAGCTAACATCTCTGCTGGTTGCCTCATGTATGAAGTAAGAATATCTATTTTATAATTGTGTTTTATAATAATATACAATTGTTATAATTGTATCTGATGAGTGTTGGATGTTGTTATTATTGCGTGTTTTTATTTTGCTTTTTTCCCCTTAGTACTAGGATGGCTGATTACCACATTCAAGCTTACACGATGCCTTCGTGTTTTTTTAAATAGTTCCAGTATCTGTAGATAATAATGTGGAGATGAAAATAAGACCAGTAGTAAGCTTTGGGCATCTAGTTGCTCTGTTTTCTTCTATGATACCTTCATGGCCGAGTAGAGAACAAGCCATGAAAACAAGCCTAAATAGAAATCCCAAATTTTCCATTAACAAAATCTGTTACATCAGGATAGTAGTTCTACGGCTCCTGGGCAGAAAAGGACAAGATCTGCCCCTCCATGAAAAACAATAGTAAGAAAGGTCAATAAACCCATTTATCTTTAATTACAAGAGTTGATGAGGACAGAATATAGAGGCCTGTTGAGCACCACATATGCCTTAATTAGCCTCAGTCTAGGGTCTCAAGAGTAAAGGCCCAGTAATTCTTAGAGAGCTTCTCGGAATCTTCATTCACTGTCTCTTTCCTTTATCCCTCTTTGTCCCCCACCCCTTCTCTAATTCTATAAATACTCTGTTTTTTTCCTTTACTAACCCAACTCCATGAAGAACGAAGTGACAAACATTGAACTTCCTTAATACCTCAAAATGAATTCTGCCCGGCTCCATAACAGCACTTTCCACCTTCTACTTAAGTGCCGTTTACATATTTTTTATCTTCCACTCTAATTTGATACATTCTTCTGCACAAATTCCACAGCAATTAACACACTGACACATTATAGTCCTAAATCTTACATACGTATCTATTGAAAAAACTCAGTGATTGATCCTCCTGACATCTGAGGAAGAAAAGAAAACAAAATAACTCCCCACAGTGATTCTTTGGGACATGATACATGAAGAACTGAGATGCCAATTTCAGCTTATGGTGTAACATAAATGATTCTAATAACTAGACCTATTCCATGTGCAGTTGAAGTCAAATATCTGTGAAACATCTGGTATGTTCTGAGCTCTCTAGTCAACCCAAAGCTCAGAATAGCCTCTTTACTGAATAAGCAGATGGCATGAGTTTGCTTAAGAGATTGTACATAAAAGGTCCTATTTTGCACTATGACTAAGAAAAAATTGAAGAAACTGGTTAATATTAGCCCACAGGATAAGTGATCACAGTGGCAAACATAGTACATGCATGCATCCAATTTCTCTTGTTTGGATTTAAAACTGAAATGGAGCTGGTGAGATATGTGACGTCCATGAGTTTCTCAGATTATTAAGGCAAACAATAGGGACAACACGCTCAGGCTCTTAAACACGCTCATGAAATTATCCACTAATGATCGTTGGCACTGGGAGTCCAATTTGCTGTATGGTTTGGTTTCTGTTTTTTATTTTTAATTTTCATCCTTCATAGGACAGTAACTCAGTAGGGAAATAAGAGGGTGTGCTTTTGAAGTAATTTTCATTAATTTTCAAAACACTTCACTGAGTGGAAAAGAAAACCCCTGAATTAACCCCTTGTAAGAGCGGCATGGGCTTTGATCACATAAAATGGGTGTTGAATCCAGACTGCACAACTTTATAGATGTCAGACCTGGGGTATATTTAATGCCATCTCTTTTCTCAGTCGACTGTTGTAGTGTTTAACATGGAACAGAGGGGAAGAGCATAAACTTTGGATTAGGGTAGAGCAGAATGTGAAGGCTGTTTGACTGGTGACTTGGGAAAATAGTATACTCTGTGGATCCACTGTTGTAAAGGGAGACAATAAATCTGGTAGAGTTGTTCTGAGCAGTAAATAAAATGTAGGAGCACAGGACTGGCTCGCTATGGTTACTCCATAAACGGCAACCGTTTTCTTCTCCACTCTCAGCCCCTCTATCTCCCCTGATCTTCCACCAAACCCATACTGCCTCCAGAGTGAGTGTAACCAAGGGACATCGAAAGGCATGTATACAGAGCCACACCGTGTGTTCATGGCTCCTCTGTTCTCACTGTGTGGAGATCACTGGCAGGTAACTGTTCCATGTCTAGATACTAGATGACCATTTGTAGATGGATCTTTATGTGGAGGAAGAGCCAATCGGGGAACTGACTAAAACAAGAAGATACATCTTTCATTGAAACAATGTTCACACTTACAACCACAGCCATGCAAACAACCACACAGACTTTAGGAAGGGGACAGTTAAACTAGAACATACAAAACATGCAGTGTGGAAACCAGGGATGTATGCATAACAAATACAGAAAGAATGAGGCAATAGAGAAAGTACGATCTGCAGATTTGAGGGCTTACATTCTCTGCACTTCTGTTGTAAGTTTAATACCCTCTTTTTACCTCCCCTGGCCCTACTGATGCTCACTTGTGTCCCTTTAATGTCAACAGAGAGGCTGCAAAGTGCAATCAACCTCCCACCACCAAATTATTCTGCCTTTCTTTAAACTGTTTCCATGTTTACATTTCTTCTCTGAAACCTCCTTCCCTCTAGCTCACGTATGTTGTCTGCTATTGTTGTTGTTGTTATTATTATTATTATTATAACAAAATAACCCACACCTGATTTGTTTCCTCAGTGAGAATAAGAATGTTGTCTTCCCATTCTGCCCCAAGGAAGCCGAACTCAGGAAGAGAGAAATAATTTCCCTTTAGTTATTATTGCTGATCAGTACATATGTACTCAGTGACTGACTACTTTCTGATAAGCTTAAGAAATATTGGGATGAGAATTGCTACTTTCATGATGATTCTGTGTACTAAGGACATGTGTACATACAACAGAAACTGCAGTAACAATCCTAGATCATGTAACAAGATAGGACCAGAATGACTCACAACTAACTGTTGGATAGATGATCAGCTGTCGGATAAGTGGCACAGAGGTAACGCTTGCTTAAGGAATCCGTAAAAGAGGCCTGGTATGGCATTGACTGGTCAAAACAGATGAAATTTGAACAGAAGCTTTTGGACAATTTTCAGAGTAGAAAAAAGTGGGGGAATTATCCCTGTTGGGAAAACTACATGAGCAAAATTACAGTAGCCAGAAAGGAGTTGTCCCTGGGGCAATGAGAAAACAAGCTTGCCTGCAGTAAAAGTCAGTTTGAGAAACAAGAGGAAAGAGACAGGTTGGTAGAACATCTGAGGATGCGTATGCCAAGTAAAATAATGGGTTGTCAATAAGCAAAAGAAGTCATATAATAGGCAAAGAAAAATATAATATTAATATATGGGTACATTTAAAAAATAAGCTAGGTTTTTAGAGCAGTGAAAGTATATTGTGAGATAGTGTACAATGGTTGATACATTAACTTTTGCATTTGTTAAAACACAGAACAGTACAACATGAAAGGTAAAGCTTAATGTGAACTACGCATTGAATTTCATACTGACAAATCAATACTGATTCCTCAATTGTTGCAAATATGCCACACCAGTGCAAGATGTTCATGATATGGGAAGCACAGGGCAGAGGGAGTGGGGGTAAATGGGAACTGGCCATAGCACCTGTTTAATTTTCTGTAAACCCAATGCTGCTCTACCAACAAAGTTTATTAATTTAAACAGAGTGATATTTATAGAGGCAAGGCAACCCCTATCACATAACTTCCCAAAATATTCTTTCATATAATTCCAAAAATCTCTTCAGAATTATGTGAGCATTCTCTAGCTTCTGAATTATGCCTAGCCAACTCCAGATTTTCTCGCCTTCACAGATGCAATCTTTATATTTTTGAGAATTTCCTTGATTTTTAGACTAAGATCTTGTACTTAACTGACCATCTTGTTTGTTTCCATGAATTGTTCCTTTGATTGAATTACCAAGCTATGTGTCGTGTTTGATTTGAGGAGGGGAGTGTTGTCATAATGTGTGACTGTTTTCTGATTTTAATAACAATTTTGCATAATAGTCTGGGATTGTTTTTAGTCTCTCAACCTACAAAAATAATAAATGAACTATACTCAAATTTAAAAAATACAAATATTTGGGGCACCTGGGTGGCTTAGTCGGTTAAGCGTCCGACTTTTGCTTAGGTCATGATCTCGCGGTTTGTGGGTTCGAGCCCCACGTCAGGCTCTGTGCTGACTGCCAGCTTGGAGCCTGGAGCCTGTTTCGGAGTCTGTGACTCCCTCCCTCTCTGACCCTCCCCTGTTCACGCTGTCTCTCTCTCTCTCCTAGAAATTAACAAAACATTAAAAAAAAACTGTATAAAAAATACAAATATTTTACTAATAAATCATAATAGGTTTTCAAAAAATAATAACAATGAAATAACTATCACCACTCGTTTAGGGCATGGTTTATACAGAGATAGTGATTTTGAGTTAAGACTTGTTTCATACTATGTTTTAAAAATAAATCTTTCCTTTCAGTCTTAAAATAAAGGGAATAGTTTAAATCTTGATGAAGGATCTCTGTAACAGATTGCTTTCTTTAGGAGCTTTGTTATGCTTTTATTTTGAAAAGGGATATGGTATGGCTGAGAAAGAAACAAGGGACAGGGGAGAGTATATCAGTTTTATTTTGCTGTTATAATAGATTATTATAAACTCAATGGTTTAAAACAACATAAATGCATTACCTTAAAATTCTGAAGGTCAAGTGTTCAAAGTGCATCTTAGTACAGGACTAAAATCAAGACATTGGCAGGGATTCATTCATTCTTCCTGTGGGCTCCAGAGGAGAATATTTTGCCTTGTTTTTTCTAGCTTTTAGAGAGAACTCACATCTCTTGTCTTGGTTTTCCTTCTTCCATCTTCAAATTACATCACTCCAACCTGAGTTTTCATTATTGTATTGCCTTTTTTGACTTTGATTTTTCCTGTATCTCTCTTATGAGGACTCATGGGACTTTACAGGATCAACTTGAGCAATCCAAGATAACCATTCCATATCAATACCTTTAACTCCATCACATCCTTCAAGTCCCCTTTTTTAAGTCTCTTTTGGAGTATTGGATGTGGACATCTTTGTGGGTCCATTATTCCAGCTCCTGCAGAGGGCTACAGCATAAGCTGAGTGCAGATGGTATATCTGGTAGAGGGATAGAAGAAGATAGTCATGGGGGAGATAAAAGAGTTAGAAGATAGATGAAAATCTTGAAAATGGGAAAAGAGAGACACAAATGTGTATCACTAAAGCTTAAGTACACACTTAACATGGGGGGTTATTTGGAATGAAAACCATTTTTAAGAAGATCTAATGGATCTCATGGACAAGCCGTTGGGGGAGATCCACAAAATAGGGTTTTCGGTACCTCCATTGTGCTTCCCTGACGACTGTGACAACTAATGTGGGAATTCACTTTCAATTTTAGTGTGTCATGCAACTCTACAATTTGTGAAGGATTTGCAGGAGAAAGGACTAGATAATGTGATTTGACTGTATTATGCAAACGAGCCTTTCATTTCCTGTCTGTGTTCAATTTATGAACAGAAGAGTTACACATTACTTCAAAAGTTTTAATGTAAATTTTTTCTTTCGTTTTCCCCAGCAAAGAGATGATTATAATAAACATGATGCAAATAAAGTTTCTTTTGCAAAATATCAGGGGTGCCAGAAGTTGTTATTTTGAACAAATTGTGTTGTTGTTTTAAGTCAAACAATGATTTTGAGTGGAGAAACACATTAGGTTGGAAAAATGCCTTGGCTACTTGGTAATAATTTAATCTGAGTCTCAATTTTCTCATTTAACACATCAGTACACTAATGACTTCCTGATTAGTATTTTTGATACCGGATGAAATAATTTACAAAATGCACCTGAGATATAAAAATGGCCATTATTTATTAACTGACCCCTCATGGCTCAGTATATGGCAATTTAGAGTTCAGTAAATACATGACATTCATTCATCTATAATCCACTATTGAATATCTGCAGTATGTTGGGCATTGGGTTGGAGCTGATGGAACCAAGAATACATGTCATGAGAAAAGACCTCAGTCTTCTTTGCCCATGCTGAGCCCCTCGTACTTAGCAAAAGTAGTTTTTCAGTTAGTGTGCACTTAATTAATCATGAATGAATGGAGTTCAGCTTGTTCAACCCAAATTCTCACCCTCTTCTGACTAGATGAGGGAAAATAAAATAAAACAAATGATTAAAACAAAAGTTAGAAGTGTATATTTAAAAGGACCATTGAAAGCTTTGGGGACTCAGAGGGGAATAGTTGCTAGGGGAGAAGACGATCTCCTACCAGACACAAAGTTAGAGAAGTGCATTCCAGAGATCTGAAACATGATATGTGTAGGAAGGAGAGAGTGGAGATATAATCTGGGAGGTAAGGGTGATTTTAAAATGTGTACATTGGACATTAGAAAAAGAGATAGAGTAGAAAGTTGCAAGCATCTATCCCTCCATCAAAGAAAGAAGATGAACTCTAGAACTAATATTGTTACAATTCTGGAAAACAAAGGTTTACAGTAACCAAGTGAATTCTGAATCTAGGGAAAGGCAGCTTTAAAATGGTAAGAGAGTTTTGGTGTCTCTCCTTGGCTTTGCCCGACCGGCTCACAGTGATTGTGAAGACGGCTAGACCAAAAACTCCATTGTAGGACCCTGTGCCTAGCTCTTCGGGGAACAAAGCAAGCCGCATGTGCGAGGAATTCAGGTTCTGTTTTGTTTCCATTTTTCTATTCTAACTTGTCTCGCAACCCCGGGAAACACTGAGGGAAAGGTGGTCCTTGCCATTTTATATAACTGAGAACCCCCCACCCCCAGGAGAGAAAAACAGCAGATGTTTCTTGAAAGTATTGTGAGGTAAACAAGAAGCATGTATCTTCCTGGGGCAAAAAAATTAAGGTCGAGGTAAACAATAGAAGGCCAAAAGCCTGGAAGAAAAAGCTGGAGAGGAGTCTCTTGGAGAAATTAGAATATTTAAAAATACCCATGAATACTGAGGAATTAAAACCAAAACCAAACTAAAACCAAACAAAAGCATGCATACCCATGGCAAGATGATTGTTTAGAAAAGACCCAAGGAAACCCTGAATTCTCACATCTGGGCTATTTCTAAGTTCATAGCAATCATGCCTGGGCGATTTCTAAGCTCATAGCAATCAGGAAATGAAGGCTAAGGCAGAGTTATGAGCCACTTGGTTAGGCATTGAAGGAATGTTCCAGGACAGAAAAAAAGCTATAAAGACCAAGAGAAGTTTTTCTGTTCATTCACTTTTGCTTTCTTTCTTTCTTCCTTTCTTTTTCTCTTTTTCTTTTTTCTCCCTCTGTCATTCTTTGCTTTTTGTCTGTTAGTGTTTGAGGAAATTTCTCTCACAAATGAACAAACATTAGAGGCACCATATTAAAGAACACAAACTTTAAAAAAAGGTAATTTAAGTAAGAAAACAAAACCAGCCTCTGGAGAGCAATGAAAACAAACCTCAAAGAGGGGAAAGTATTTGATTTCTAGAATCACTAGATTATAGCATCCAAAATATACTATTTTCAACAAAAGTCATGAAGCAAACCATGCAAAGAAACCAGAAGGCAAGGTCTTACTTGAATGTAATTTCACAGATGAAATTAACAAAACTATCCCTAAGGAAGCCCAGAATTTGATTGTATTAGACACATATTTTAAATTACGTGTCTTACATGTGCTCAAAATTTTATTGGAAATGGTTGACCAATTAATTTTTGACAAGGGTGTGAAGACCATTTGAGGAGGAAAGAGTAGTCTCTTCAAAAACTGGTGCTGAGACAACTGGAGAGTCATATGCAAAAGAAGGAACTGAATATCTCTCACACCACATACAAAAATGCACCAGTGACCTAAACATAAGACTGCAACCAGAAAACTCTTGCAAGAAAAGAATAAGGATAAATCTTCATGACCTTGGATTTGGCAATAGATTCTTACCTATAGCATTAAAAGCACAAACAGCAAAAAAAGAAAAACAGATAAATTGAACATCATTAAATTTAAAACTTTTGTGCATCAAAGGACATTATCAAGAAAGTAAAAAAAAAAACCATCACTAAAATGGGAGAGAATACTTGCATATTATAAATCCCATAGGGTCTGGTATTCAGAATATATAAAGAATTCTTTTAACTTAACAACAACAAAAAAGACAAGGGACCAAATTTTTTAAATTGGCAAATGACCTGAAATTTCTTCAAAAACATATTCACGGGGTGCCTGGGTGGCACATTCAGTTGAGCATCTGACTCTTGATTTCAGTTCAGGTCATGATTTCACAGTTTGTGGGTTCGAGGACCCCTTTCTTGCTCTATGCTAACAGCACAGAGCCCTTCTTGGGATACTTTCTCTCCCTTCTCTCTGTACCTCCTCTGCTCATGTTCTATCTCTGTCTTTGTCTCTCTCTGTCTCTCTCTCTTTTAAAAATAAATAAATAAATTTAAAAACGATTTTTAAAAAGCACATTCAAACAGCCAACAAACATATGAAAAGATACATAACATCATTAGTCATTAGGAAAATGAAAATCAGAACCACATGGAAATTCAACTTTACAGCAGTAGGAAAGCTATACTTAAGTCAAACAAGGGGCACTTCGGTGGCTTATTTGGTTAAGTGTCCCTCTTCAGCTCAGGTCACGATCTTGTGGTTGGTGGATTCAAGCCCTGCATCAGACTCTGTGCTGACTGCTTGGAGCCTGGAGCTGCTTCAGATTCTGTGTCTCCCTCTCCTGTTCACACACACTCTCTCTCTCAAAAATAAATAAACTTTAAAAAAAGTAAGACTCTAAAGACACAAACAAACAAGAAAGAAAATAGCATGTCTTGGTGAAGATGTGGAGAAATTATAACCCTGATGCATTGCTGTTGGGGGTGTAAAAATGCTCTAACCTCTGAGGAAAACAGTTTGGCACTTCCTCAAAAAACTGAACAGAATTACCATATGACCCAGTACATACACCTAGGCATATAACCCGAAGAATCGAAAGCGGGCACTGAAACAAATAAGGGTGCACAGATCGTCATGGTGCATTACTAATAAGAGTCAAATGGTGGAAACAGGTCAACTGCCCATTAATAAACAAAGGAATAAACAAAATTGAGTACGTGCATGCAATGAAGTATCATATAGGTGTATAAAGTATCAATTCATGCAAGGATGAACCTCTACAAAACAAGTTAAGTAAAAGAAGCCAGACAAAAAGGGCTACACATCACACAATTCCATTTATATGAAATATTCAAAACAGGTGAAGGCCTGGAGGGAACACGGAGAGCTGCCGGGGCCTGGAGAAAGGCACAAATGGGTACCGGTTTCCTTGTTTGGTGAATGACAACATTCCGGAACTAGAGAGAGGTGGCAGTTGCACAGCATTATCATTTTACTAGCTGTCACTTGAATTGTTCAAAGTGGCTAACTTTATATCAATTTCAACTCAATTAAAAAATACAAAAGAACCCTCCATAAGGACTGACAGATTAATGAATTTATGGTTTTATAAAAATCACACAAAGTGGTAAAATTAAAATAATATATACAGGATTTTTGATACATTCAGTGTTCATCATTTTGGGCATGTGACAGATTATTTTTTGAGACTAAGGTAGTTTGAGGTAATTCAGACTTTGATAGCAGGAGAGATATTCCCAAGAAAGAATGAGAAGATAAAACAATGAATGAATACTAATCAGTAGTGGAGAACGGTGTTACTTGTGTTTTTAAATATTCTGTGAGTATGTGATTTTACACAAATAGGGAAAATTCTTTATTTATGATTGTGACAAGTACAGCTGTTGAAGAGTTATGATTAGGTAAAATAAAATAAAATGATAAGTGCATGTATTTTAAGGAAGACTATTTAAGTTTGTATTTTATTTTATTAATGTTTAATTCGTTTTTGAGAGAGACAGAGAGAGCATGAGCAGGGGAGGGGTTCCATCCAAAGCAGGCTTCAGGCTCTGAGCTGTCAGCACAGAGCTCAAAACGGGGCTGGAATTCATAGATCATGAGATCATGACCAGAGCCAAAGTCAGAGGCTTAACTGACTGACCCACCCAGGCCTCCTTCAGTTTGTATTTTTTTTTAATAGTTTATTGTCAAGTTGGTTTCCAACAACACCCAGTGCTCATCCCCACAAGTGCCCTCCTCCATGCCCATCACCCCTCTTCCTTTCCCCCCCAACACCCATCAGTCCTCAGTTTGTTCTCAGCATTCAAGATTCTCTCATGGTTTGCCTCCCTCCCTCTCCCCCACTATTTCCCCCTTCTTCTCCCCCACGGTCCTCCGTTAAATTCCTCCTAATCCTCCTATACATGCAAACATATGGTATTTGTCTGTTGGAGGCCGCACCAGCTCCGACAGGTCCAGGGGTCCCTGAAGGATGGACGGTGTCGGCGAAAGAGAGTGAGAGAGCCCCGAGATCCTTTCTGATCACCAGGCAGGCATTTATGTCCTGTCGGTTTTGGTGTCTTTATTTATAGGTCAAATGTTAACATGGCAGGAGGAAAGGGAATTTTTACAATGGATAGCTCTTTGTGATAAAGTATTCTTGGAAAATGTACAGAAACAGGTTTTACAGAAGTCTTCTTGCAGAACTGCCCCAATTATAGTGAAGTTGAGTAACTAAGAAAATAACAAGGTGTTCACATTATAATAACACTAAGATTAAGTCATAGGTTTGTAGATACTCTTATCCATCCTCATCACAGCTGCCAGGGTAAGGGAAGGTGTTTGTGGAAAGTAGGCCTTAGGGAAGGGGCTGCTAAACACCATCAGTTAGCATAGGTGTATGTACTAACTTATCTTCTGCCCTTATCTGTTCCTTCTCTCTAAGTTAGGCTCTTTGTCTCCAGGCAAGACTTAATTGTCCAGTTATATTCTTTATGGTACCAGAGAGCCAACCATACCTTTAAAGAGTTTAGCTTATTTCCAATACATAGAATAGCCTCTTTGAGTGCATTTACCTTTGTGTCTACTTTTATGATTTCTAGAATAGCTAGGGCATGAAAGACATTTTTGGTTAGTTGATTTACATGTTGAGCTGTATGAACATCTTGGACTAACGCAACGGTAGAAACAGAATTATACATGTAAAGGTCAGTCTTTTATGACTAGGGGTCATTAGTCTGTTCATACTCAAGGGAAAGTATGGAGGGAAACAGGATCTTCTGGAGACACGATGTCTGTTCCCATAATCAAAAGAAGAAGTTCCCACAATAAGTTCCTTCACAAGGTGCAATCATCATACCAGGGCCAGAATAAGGGGACAAGTCACTCCCGATATTGATCAACAAGGTACCCTAGGGGTCAGTGCTCAAGCAGAAATAATTGAGTGGGGGTGGATATCGGTCGTCATCTGATTGGCAAGAGACCATGCAAACTTGCTTTAACCTCACCAGGAGTTTTCTCGACTAGTGGGCTCAGAATGGCCTCCAACATTTGTCCTTCTCTGCCTGACTTCTTTCGCTCAGCATAACACCCTCAAGGTCCATCCATGCTGCTACACATGGCCAGATTTCATTCTTTCTCATCGCCATGTAGTATTCCATCGTATAGATTAACCCCATCTTCTTGATCCATTCGTCCGTTGATGGACACTTAGGCTCTTTCCATGTTTTGGCTATTGTTGAGAGTGCTCTTATGAACATTGAGGTACATGTGTTCCTATGCATCAGCACCCCTATATCCCTTGGGTAAATTCTTAGCAGCGCTATTGCTGGATCATAGGGGAGTTCTATTGTTAAATAAAGCAGGGGAATCAAGAGCAAAAATAAACGATTGGGACCTAATCAAGATTAAAAGCTTCTGCACGACAAAGGAAACAATCCATAAAACTAATAGGCAACCGACGGAATGGGAAAAGATAGTTGCAAATGACATATCAGATAAAGAGTTAGTATACAAAATCTATAAGGAACTCACCAAACTCCACACCTGAAAAACAAACAACCCAGTGAAGAAATGGGCAGAAGATATGAACAGACACTTCTCCACAGAGGACGTCCAGATGGCCAACAGACACATAAAACGATGCTCAGCATCCCTCCTCATCAGGGAAATACAAATCAAAACCACACTGACATACCACCTCGCACTGGTCAGGGTGGCTAAAATGAGCAAATCAGAGGACTGTAGATGCTGGTGAGGATGTGGAGAAACGGGCACCCTCAGTTTGTATTTTAAAGGATATACTCAAGGTGAAGTGCCATTAGGCACTAACTCTCAAAAAAAAAACACAAAAAACAAACAACACCAAAACCAAAACCAAACAAAAACACCCATTTAAATGGTATGTCTTCTGATAAATCTTTCCTAAATATCCAAGTAGGCTAAAAATTCACCTTCCCTTTCCCCGATCATGTAACACTATCTCTTGTCCAGCATGGCCTAAAAGAAATATGAGCCAACATTGTGAAATACATATATCATTTTTAAATATTAGAAGTAGTCACATTAAAAATTTAAAATTAATAATTAATTGATTAGTAAGTGAGATGCATCTAACTTTATTGATGTATTTATTCAGCCCAACAAGTGTCAAATATGACTTCAGCATACAATCAATGTAAAATACTCATGAGATATTTTGCATTTCCTTTTTCATATTAATTCTCCCAAATCAGGTGTGTATTTTACACTTACTCCAGATGCAAGTTCAGACTTTTGGCTAAGGGCTTCCATATGGGTACTGAGCACAGGTAAAACACTAAACTAATATATGGTAAACTATTGAATTATTATTACTCATAAATTTAAAAGTCATTAACCTACCGCTCATCTACTCAATAAAATACATGCAGCTACCACAAGTGTTTATGAAGTGTTACAATGACATGAAACATACACAGCTTAAATTTTTGAGAAGAAAAGTTGAAAGTACAGGATAACCATAATCCTGAAAACTAAAACTAAATATGTATTTCCTCCCTCCCTTCTTCCTTCCTTCCTTCCTCCTAGAAATTTTTCATAAGTAACTAATAAAAAATTTGTTCTATTAACATTGGTGCCTTTTATTTTATAATATTCAGACTGCATCCAAAGGCACACTTTCATGGGTTTGCAAATTTATATTCACATAATACATATCTTCATTGGTAAGACTTGGTATAACATGTTAACTTTCTGATTTAGTTTCATTACATGTCAACTATTCAATCATATTACTACCTGTTAAATTGCCCTTGATTATTTTGTGGTGCTGGGTCCTTTTTCAGATGGAATGTAGAGAAGTTTACTCTAAGAGGGGTACCTGGTGGTTCAGCGTCTGACTCTTGATTTCCGCTCAGGTCATGATCCCAGGGTGGTGGGACTGAGCCCTGCATTGATCTCTGCACTGAGCATGGAGCTTTCTTGAGATTCTCCCCCTCTCCATTTCTAGCCCCCTCTCCCCTACTCTCATGCGCGTGCTCTCTCCCTAAAATAAAAATAATTAATTGATGAAAAAAAGAGTTGACTCTAAGACATATTTACGGATTCTACTCTTTTACTGAATAAATACTTTTTTTCTTTATTATCTAAATGTAGAGCCAATATTGTTTGATTTTCAGTCTCTTAAAAAACAATGAAAGCATTTAAAGGTTATAAATTTGCCTTTGAGCTTAGCTTCAAGCCATATATATATATGTTATATATCTAATACATAACATATCACTCTGGTTCTGTGCTAAGCAGTCTATTATTGAATATTCAATTTTGCTCTAGCTTTTGACAAAATAGATAAATATTTGTAAACACATAGAGCATGTGTTCCAGCAGCAAGAGGTAAATAATGAAATTATAAATAAGTAGCAAGCATGTTAGACAGTGATAACTACTACACAAAAATAAATAAAACAGAGACAGTGGGACACTGCTTGCAGTCACAGAGTGGCTTTGGCTAAACCTCTCTGAGAAGGTGAAATTTAAGTGAAACCATCAAAGGAAGCAGGGGAGTTATTGAAATGATTCTATGTTAGAAGGGTGTTTCAGGCAGAGAAACACGTCGAGCGAACACTGATGTGTCCAGGAAACAGCCACAAATACAAGTGTGAAGCATGAGAGCGAGCAACAGGGACAATGACGGGGGCGGGGGGGGGGTGGAGGGAGAGATTGTTCCTGCAAGAGTGATGCTGTTGTAAATATCACTTGTTTGCATTCTGCCAAATAGGAAGAAACAGCGGGGGTTTGTGAATGAAGGTAATAAAACCTGACATCTGTTCCAAATGACTGTCCTCCTGCTACATTGGGAATATACTCTTAGAAGGAAAGAGTGGACAATAGGTGTGCTAACAGACATGTGCAAGCATCCTAGTAGAGATTGATGATAAGTCAGACATACACATAAGGAATGAAGATAAAAAGAAGTGTTTGGATTCTAGGTCTGGTTTAAAGGTAGAAATTGACAGAATGTATGGCCTCTATCCTTTTGATTCTTTGAAATTAATAAGCAGTTGCTTGAAAGAACATGTACTCATCCTCCAACATACAATGGTGAAAAACAGGTAGCCTGATAGTATTTATCACTTTCATTATAAAAATAAAGACAGTGAACCACATGGAAATTGCCAGTCCATTGTATTTATGGAATCATGATAAGGAGATATTAAGGGGTCACTAGTTCTTCTCTCCAGTTCATTGTATTTAATGACTCTTATCTTTTTTCTGAAGACCTTCCTTTTCTGATATCCTTCTGGCCCATCTGAAGAGGGCATTAAAGAAGGTGGATAAGAAGCTTTCTCCAACTGCATCTTCTCCATAAGAAAAATTAGTGACTTAACAATCAATTGCTGTCTTAAATGTTATGTATCTTTTGACTCACTCTTGTACATGGAGCAGAGAAAGAGTCAAAACCTAGTTCATCATCTGTCTACTTTATTCCTTCTAGTCTGTTCCATGTGACAACTCTTTTATCGGTCTTTCTTTTCTAGACCTGTCTCTCACTCCAGGTTTAGTTACAGGAATACTTGAATGTATCAAGATTCTATCAGAAAGTCACAGGTTGGTTATAACTTTTTATTCCCCTCTGAGTGATAATTTTTCATGTGGTAATAAATTCAGACTTTTTAACCATGGTTGTGATTCCAATACATTTAATTTGGTCCTTTATATAATCTCAGTTTGAATAATACATTGTTGCTTAAGGGCATTCCTGGTTTTATCTTTCACCAACTATAAATGAAAATCATTTGCATCTTCCAAATCTACAAGTCCAATGTCCGTGTTCCGTGTGTTCTCTGCTCAATCATGTGCTGTCGGAGACCGGATCCGGCAGGTCCAGGGGTCCCTGAAGGATGGACAGTGTTGGTGAGAGAGAGAGTGAGAGAGCCCCAGAGATTCTTTCTGATCACCAGGCAGGCATCTCTGCTCTGACTGGGGCTCAACTTTATTTTATCATTAAGTGTTTGGGGGACAGCACAGAAGTGGCATTTGCCTTAGACAATGGTTTCTGATAACAAACTTCTTTGATATGTAAGAATTTCCCAGAACATAGATATGTCGAAGACGCATGCATAACGTTTACAATAGTGATTGAGGTAGGGGATTTAGATGCCTTTCCTATGGGGAAGGAAGACATCTTTAGCATACCAGACAAAGTTTTCAGCATAAAAAGGGTGAAGTTACTTCTTTGTGGGCAGGGGTCAATAGCTTGTTTGTTTAAGGTGGAAGTATCAAGAAAAACAGGTCTTCCAGGGAACACCTCTGCTCTCATAATCACAAAAGAAGAAGTTCCTCAATAGGTTCCTTCACAGGGAGCAATCAGCATATACAAGGCCAGAAAATGCTCTAAGTAGAAACAAATGGGTGGGGGTGGATATTTGCCCTTAATTCTAAGTTAGGCTCTTTGTCTCAGGGCCAGACTCAATTGTCTTTGATATGCAAGGTTCATAGGAAGAGGCTTTTTACAATCATCCACAGGGCTTTCATCTAAAATCTCTTTTGTAAAGGCAGAAATATGCTTTTCCTTATGAGGTATCTGTGTTTGGAATATCGGTCTGATCTGGAATATTGTGAGGCCTGGTCAATACCACCAGCCTCATTTCCAACATGAGCCAGTAGTAGCAGAAAGAGATACCAGTTTTCGTTTCTCATGGCAGGAGCTGCAAACACTGCCATTTCCTTGCTGTGATTGCCATCCAGACTGTTTTTTTCTTTTCTTTGTTTTTTTTTATTTTTTTTTTTTTTTTTTTTTTTTTTTTTTTTTTTATTTTATTAAATTTATTTTTTTTTTTTTTTGTTTTGCTTATAATTTTTTTGCTTTTCTTTAATTTTTTTTTTTTTTTTTTTTATTATTTTTTTTTTTTATTTTATTTTTTTTATTATTTATTTTTTATTTTTCTTTGTTTTGTTTTTTTCTGTCTGGATGGCAATCACAGCAAGGAAATGGCAGTGTTTGCAGCTCCTGCCATGAGAAACGAAAACTGGTATCTCTTTCTGCTACTACTGGCTCATGTTGGAAATGAGGCTGGTGGTATTGACCAGGCCTCACAATATTCCAGATCAGACCGATATTCCAAACACAGATACCTCATAAGGAAAAGCATATTTCTGCCTTTACAAAAGAGATTTTAGATGAAAGCCCTGTGGATGATTGTAAAAAGCCTCTTCCTATGAACCTTGCATATCAAAGACAATTGAGTCTGGCCCTGAGACAAAGAGCCTAACTTAGAATTAAGGGCAAATATCCACCCCCACCCATTTGTTTCTACTTAGAGCATTTTCTGGCCTTGTATATGCTGATTGCTCCCTGTGAAGGAACCTATTGAGGAACTTCTTCTTTTGTGATTATGAGAGCAGAGGTGTTCCCTGGAAGACCTGTTTTTCTTGATACTTCCACCTTAAACAAACAAGCTATTGACCCCTGCCCACAAAGAAGTAACTTCACCCTTTTTATGCTGAAAACTTTGTCTGGTATGCTAAAGATGTCTTCCTTCCCCATAGGAAAGGCATCTAAATCCCCTACCTCAATCACTATTGTAAACGTTATGCATGCGTCTTCGACATATCTATGTTCTGGGAAATTCTTACATATCAAAGAAGTTTGTTATCAGAAACCATTGTCTAAGGCAAATGCCACTTCTGTGCTGTCCCCCAAACACTTATTGATAAAATAAAGTTGAGCCCCAGTCAGAGCAGAGATGCCTGCCTGGTGATCAGAAAGAATCTCTGGGGCTCTCTCACTCTCTCTCTCACCAACACTGTCCATCCTTCAGGGACCCCTGGACCTGCCGGATCCGGTCTCCGACAGCACATGATTGAGCAGAGAACACACGGAACACGGACATTGGACTTGTAGATTTGGAAGATGCAAATGATTTTCATTTATAGTTGGTGAAAGATAAAACCAGGAATGCCCTTAAGCAACAATGTATTATTCAAACTGAGATTATATAAAGGACCAAATTAAATGTATTGGAATCACAACCATGGTTAAAAAGTCTGAATTTATTACCACATGAAAAATTATCACTCAGAGGGGAATAAAAAGTTATAACCAACCTGTGACTTTCTGATAGAATCTTGATACATTCAAGTATTCCTGTAACTAAACCTGGAGTGAGAGACAGGTCTAGAAAAGAAAGACCGATAAAAGAGTTGTCACATGGAACAGACTAGAAGGAATAAAGTAGACAGATGATGAACTAGGTTTTGACTCTTTCTCTGCTCCATGTACAAGAGTGAGTCAAAAGATACATAACATTTAAGACAGCAATTGATTGTTAAGTCACTAATTTTTCTTATGGAGAAGATGCAGTTGGAGAAAGCTTCTTATCCACCTTCTTTAATGCCCTCTTCAGATGGGCCAGAAGGATATCAGAAAAGGAAGGTCTTCAGAAAAAAGATAAGAGTCATTAAATACAATGAACTGGAGAGAAGAACTAGTGACCCCTTAATATCTCCTTATCATGATTCCATAAATACAATGGACTGGCAATTTCCATGTGGTTCACTGTCTTTATTTTTATAATGAAAGTGATAAATACTATCAGGCTACCTGTTTTTCACCATTGTATGTTGGAGGATGAGTACATAAAACTAAAAATCACAGAATATTATTCAGTCATATGGGGGGCCTGGGTAGACCAGCCGGTTAAGTGTCCAACTTCAGCTCAGGTCATGATCTCACCGTTCATGAGTTCAAGCCTCATGTTGGGCTCTGTGCTGACAGCTCAGAGTCTGGAGCCTGCATATTCTGCATATACCTCTCTCTCTGCTCTTCCCCCTTTCATGCTTTGTCTCTCTCTCTCAAAAAACAAATAAACATTAAAAAATAAAAATATTATTCAGTCATAAAAGATAATGAAATCTTTCCATTTACCACAATATGGATGGATCTAAAGGGTATAATGCTAAGTGAAATAAGTCAGAGAAAGACAGTATTTGGAATTTAGGAAACAAAACAAATGATTATAGAGGGGAAAAAAAAGAAAGGCAAACAAGGAAATAGACTCTTAAGTATTGAGAACAAGCTGATGGTTATGAGTGGGGAGGTGGCGGGTATGAGGGAAACAGGTGAGGGGATTAAGGAGTGCACTTGTTACCGTGAGCACTGAGTGTTGTACAGAATTGTTGAATCACTATATTGCACACCTAAAATGAATATAACACAATATTTTAACTATAGTGAAATTAAAATAAAATAAAAAGAGAAGGGAATGAAAGAAGAAACTAGAAATCAGTTTTAATCAAACCTATGAGATTTGGAACTTTGAGAGGAATCATATGATTGTATGACACTGTTGGATGTTTACACTTCGGAAGAGGAGGTGAGTACCATTTTCTTGTGGCAGGTGAAGACTTCATTCAAGAAGATGGACAGTTTTAAACTTCGTTACACATCCCAAATACTCTTCTGCCTCTCTCAAAGTGGATTTTAAGCTGTTAACTATTATGTGTTAACATTAGTCTTAGTCGTGTGTTTCCTTTGGGTCCCTGGATTATGACTAGAAGAGACACAGCCCACTGGCAAGCAGATGCTTTAAGAACCATTTTGTGCTATCCTGTGCCTTCCTTCCTAACAGGAAGTTGCAGAGCGGTGGATTTATTAATCTGAGTTTCAAGAGGAAGACAAATATGATGGAGATGTAACATGAGAAATAAATATGCTTTTGTTTTTTTAAAAATCAATGAAATTTGAGAGTTATTATATTGAGCACAATTATGTGAAATCTATCCAAGATATAAGCCCACCCTACATCATGATTCATTTGATCCATTCCAGGAAAACATACGTTATTATGAAGATGTCTGTGATTTTTATTCAAAAATGGGTAAAATGAGACATTTTATTTACTTTCTGTCTTTTGAAATATTCTGGAAAGCAGAGATAATAATTCTTTTAGAAAGAGCACTAAACCAAATAATTACATGGCTACAATCCAAACTGCAGATCACTTCACAAGTAAATACTATTTCTTTGAAGTCAGCTCACTGAACATGAAACTGATAGGAAAGTTCTGACCAGCTTCACAGACCAGGAGAAATGGGAACAGCCCCACCAGCTACAGAGCAGAAAGCATACAATGATGTCGTATATGACTGTCTGTGACCTAGCTTCTTAGTTGAGAAAGAATAGCAGAGGGGAGACTTGATATTACAGGGAACAAAGTCACTCCAGAATAAATACAGAGGACAGTATATGGAGGGGCATAGTGGAAATGAAAACCAGTAAACATAAAAAATAATATAAAATTAATATTAGAGAAATGGAAGATGCATGAGAGAGAGACAGGACATTTAAAATACTTACAATTAACATTTTTGATAAACAGAGCAGGGATAATTAAAGAAAATGTATGTCTAATCAAATCACTCCTGCATGCATCTGCTGGCTCTGCTTTGTTTGCTGGATTCTGTTTGCTGGCTCAAGGGACCTTTTATGTATCAAGGGAAAAATGAATTCAGAAGATTGAGCACCGTGTCCTGGTGAAGTCACTGAACTCAAAACATATAGATAACCTCATGTAGGCATTCCAGCAGTAACAGCAAGTCAGAAGGAGAAGCATACTGACATCGCCTATCCACAAGCCCACATTCTGTGTGTGGCATAAATAAATTGTGGTGATGGTTCCACGAGTCTATACTTCTACCCAAACTCCTCAAGTTGTGTAGACTAAGTGCGCATTGCTTTTTGTACTTTAACTGTTCCTTGATAAATTGGTTATGAAATAATACAATGGAACAATTTCTACAAGGTTCTAAGGAAAAGTAAGATTCTCTAACACCACTTCTGAGCAAGTTGTCATTTTAACATAAAGATTACAAATTTCAAGGACCTATATACCAACAAGGTCTCTGCTTCGGAAAAAAGTAAAGTTAAAACTCAATCCATCTGTGAAATGAGTCAAAATTAATAATGTGAAAATAAGAGTAGTGTTAAAAATGTGTGGTAGTGAGCTTTGGCCTCCATTAACTAAATACCTGACACTGCTACATCATGGATTATAAAATATAAAACTATTGATCAGAATGTATAAATGGATGGATTTTAACAATATAAAAGTAATATTTTATATGACAAAAATCTGTATATAAGGTGAAAGAGGAAGAAGGGATTACATGTGTGCTAATTTCTTTGCCTTAATAATAAAAGTCAATGGATACTCTATGTGAATAAAATATGTTCTTTAAAATTAGTATTAACTTTTAAAATATTTTGTTTTTTAACATTTATTTTTATTTATTTATTTTGAGAGAGAGAGAGAGAGAGAGAACGAGTGAGAGACCGAGACAGAAAGAATCCCAAGCAGGTTCCACCCTGTCAGCCCACAGACCAATTCGGGGCTCAAACTCATGAACTGTGACATTATATTGCTCTCCTACCAAAGTACATGGATTTGGAACTTAGTTCAAATTAATGATGGTGTGAGGGGAGGGCACAGTTTGCTAGGATCTTCCGAAAATGCAGTATTTCATTTTCCTTTCCCTTTCCTTTAAAGAGAGAGAGAAAATGCATGCTAGTGGGGAAAAGGGGCAGAGGAAAAGAGATAGAGAATCCCAAGCAGGCTCCATGCTCAGAGTGGAGCCCAACGCAGGGTTGGATCCCAGGACCCTGGGATCATGGCCTGAGCTGTAATCAAGAGTAGGACACTTAACCAACTGAGCCACCCAGGTGCCCTTATTCATTTTTTTTAATTCCAGAAGACATTATTTGCAAATCTATGTCTTGAAATAACGAAATGTCTATATAAAGTACAGGGTTTCCTTTTCCTTCACTTCTTTCTTGAGTTAAATTCAAATAAGAGTAAATATATGTTTTATTTGAATAACATGTATACTATAATACTCATTTTTAAATATTTAGTCTCTCTTAAAAATTAAAAATTTTTCTCTCCCTCTCTTTCTCTTTCCCTCTTCCACTTACCCTCCCCATTCCTTTCTTTCCTCCCTCTCTCCCCCCTTCTCTGTCTCTCCCTTTCCACACACTTTTTCTCTCTTTTGCTTCTATTTGTATATATATATGCGATACTGGTGTAAAATCATCGTGAAATGTAAGAAGTGGTTGTTTTGGAATAGTAATTTGGATGATTTTCATCTTACCTATTTACCCTTCTGTATTTCATGACATTGTACTTTTGTATTTCTTATAATCAATATGTCTTATTTAGAAATTAAATTCTACTTCTAAAATGAGTGGATTGCTCTGTAGGAAGGGAAGCAGAAAGATGCTTTGGTACATCTCGCGACTGTACACTGATCATGCTCCTTGTCCCTGGAGGCCCTCCAGCAAGCAGGGCTTCATTCCTGGCTATTGTGGGACTTCACATCCTTCACATGAATCACAAGGCTCAGGCGGGATGATTTCTGAGTTCTGTAGGGCTTTATGCTCTGTACTTCTAACTAGACTCCCAGTGACTTGGAGAAGTAAATCCTGGTTGAAATAATAAATAGAAAATGTACTTTGGAAATTATAAAAGACAAAAAAGGAAGGTTCTATGAAACCTTTGTGTGTCCCCATTCCAAAATTTATATTATTATATTGATTAAGAGAACATATGAATTGCACTTTAATCAGTGCCCGCTGCACATTACATTGACCTTGTCTCCGTGGCCGGTGTCGGAGTTCAAGTCTTCATCAGTCTGATTCGGCAGGCAGTAAAGAGCCTGGCTGAGAAGCTGACTGTGCCTGAGGGCTGGAATTTATTATATTTTCCGTAAAACAAGTTTTGAAGTAAGATGATGGTTTTCCTCTGAATTGTTTCATTAAAATTTGATCAGAGAGAAGAATGTTTCTATTTAACTCCAGAAAATGTAATTTTGGCTTTTACCTACAGAGAGTTTTCCATAGCCTGGTTCATAGTTGTGGAGAGCACTGGTATGAATTCTATTTCCTTGTGAAGTGCTATTCCACAAGTACAGCCATGAGGAACAATACAATATATTCTTCAAACTTATTTGTCTTAGAAAAACTACCTACTTGTGTTAGATGGTGGTCCATTTATAATATCTTCTTGCGTGTCATTTCTTGCAGAGGCTCCTAAATATTTGGTTATGTTAAACAGCAGCTGTGCTTTGCATAGGACCCTTCACCAGTTAAGAAATGTCATTTCTTAACAAATTGTTCTTGTTCATTAAATATTTAGGCTCCCCTACCCTAGGACTAGAGGCACAATAAAGCCACAACTTCTTTGTTTACTTGTATTTGGGAGAGAGGATTTGCCCATGGTTTGGTTTTTAGTTCTATTGCAACAACAGAGTCTAACCTACTTAATCTCATTTTTTAAAAGCAAACTTCTTTTAAAATCTCAAAGGACTTCCAATCCAATTTATGCCCATTATCATTTCTACCAACAAAATATCATGGAGAGTAAGATTAATACTATTTTAAAAAGCAGGAGAGAATTCTGTTATTGAAACTATTATCAGTGGAAGGACATATTTCTCCCTAAACTATATCTCACACAGGCTGGCAACAAATCACAGTGTGCTTACAAACATAATTTAAAATAATAAAATAAAACACTCCTGTGCTAGGATATGGAAAGAATACAAAGGATTACATTTTAAAAAAACCTTTCTGTTTGACCTTTTTTTTTTAAGTCTGAAACAGAAAGTTAGAGCTAATGATTCCTGGTTTGAAATTTATAACTTCTTGAGCCAGTGGTCTTCCTAAGAGCCAACCATACACATATACAAAGTCCCAATGACAAAAAACAAAAAACAAAAAAAAAATAGAGCTGTGGTAGAACGAATATTGTTTTCTATCATCTCTGTCCCCTTGTGTTATACCCAGATTATATTGTTATACAGAAAGAAAAAGAAAAAAAGAAAAGAAAAGATTACCTAGGTGGGACTAATCTGGTCCTTAAAAAGAGACACAAAAGAGGAAATCAAAGATACCCAGAAAGCAAGAATTCCATTCATGATAGTTTTAAAGACAGACAGTACCATGAGCCAAAGGTTGTGGGCAAATTTATAAGGTAAGAGCAACATGAGGCCAATGGCCAGCAAGGAAATGGAATCTCACTTCTGCAAATGCATGGAACTGAATTCAACTAGAATGAGCCTAGAAGTGGAATTTCCTTCAGAGTCTCCAGTTAAGAACCTGGAATGCTCCACATCTTGATTTCAGCCTGTAAGATACTAACTGAGAACCCAACTGAGCTATATATACAGTGTCTGGTCTTCTGACCAAAGTGATGGTGAAACAATAAATATGTGTTGTGTTAGGCCCACAAGTTTGTGCTAATTTTCTAGGCAGCAATAGAGAATTAATCCAGGTGCAAGTGGCTACCTAATACGTACAAGGGCATCTTCAAAATGAAATGAAGAATGTCATCCCCCATTGAAACTAATCAGCAACTTCCTACACCTACAAAATATTTACAAATTTTTAGGTAAAACAGACACATAGGCTTTTTTCATAAACATTAGAGTCTAGTGGAAAGTGACCTTTGATGGTGAAGGGGGTACAGATTTACTGAAAGAGTGAAAAGCAAAGAAAAAAGAAAAGAGAAGAAATATAGACTGCATAGTCTATTTCTATTTCACTCTCCAAATCATAAAACTATTGACACGGAATTGGGGGGTGAGGAAGGAGGGGTAATGCAGATGGAAAAAGGTAACATGAAGAGTTCTTTTATGGTGATGAAACTGTTCTGAATCTTGACTTTCATTGTAGCCACACAAACCATGGGGAAGATTGCACAGAATTAAACACCCTCACGTGCAATATACAAACGGATTCAGATAAACAATGATGAAAACTAAATAATGTCTGTAATCTGGCTAAGGGTATTGCACCGGTATCAGTTTCCTTGTTTATATATTGAACTATAGTTAGGTAAGATATCACCCCTGGGAAATGTTAGGTGAAGGGGAAACTGGGCTCTATGTATTTTGTTTCTGCAACTTCTGAATCTGTACTTATTTCAAAAGTTATACAAGAGAAAGAAAAAAATGTGAACTAGTCCAGTACAGTGTACACATATTTATCCTCCATTAAATTTCTGAGCTAAAATTAATCCCAAAGCTGACCCCCATCTCAGAGTTGTGTGGTTCAGCAATGCATTGAGCCACTTTGCTGGAACCTTCTACTGGACACAGTATGTCACGAGGTGCTTGAACTGTATGAATTCAGTCCTTCTACCAATGATCGGAAGTGGTTACCAATACTGTCAAATTACAAAATATCTGAAGCTCAGAAAAGTGAGCTTGAATCCAAACCAATGGGCAGAGGACTCTCCTCTGACAAACTGCCACTATTCCAGAGAGCAACAGAGAAAAACTAAGGATAATGTTGAGGAATCAGGCATCTGTAGCTTCTTAGAATTCCAGGGTCTTGGTAACCATAGACATAATTCTGCATCTTCCTTTACCCAGAATAAAGATGAGGGAAAACAAGACATTTATGGGAAGTTTGTTGATCTCCGATCAATGTCTTATGCAATAGGGCTTAGGTGAAAGTAGTTTGACATTAGAATATCCCATTTACTCATAAAAATATCCAACTGGCTCAAAGTACACTTTATATTTACTACTTATTGAATTTTAAAAATGTCCTTGTAAGGGCCTGAACACTAACCAGTTCTAACTGGAATTTTTTATCAGGAATTCTATAATATTCAGATTCCTTAATAGAAGAATTTTCAAGCAGAGTCTTCTCACATGATCTCCACTATGCTTTTCACATATGTTCCTCCAGAAGACAAGTTTCTACAGGCCAGAGATTGGGTTCTGCCTTCCTTTGTAGTCTCAACCAGTGCATAGTGGGTACCCACTATAAATGTGGAGGAAATAGCTCACCTCAAGTACATAAGCCATTAGCATCATCTTTAATCAAAATTCTGACAGAGAATGAGGATGGCAGCCAATTGAAACAGCAACATATATGCAAACACATGTCTAAAGGAGAAAAAAAATGAAATTGAGTGTTTTAAGTACCCCAACATCCAATCTCTCCTTCAGGAAGAGAGAAGAGAGAAAAAAGAATACAAGGAAACAAAAAGTGAATTTTGCAAAGTTGTGAAATTCATTCTATTTTTATTTTTATTCTTTTTTTTCTAGGTTTATTCCATTTTTACCTTTAAGACTAAGAATGGGTTGACCCACCACGAAGAATTTTAAAAAGTGACTTTAACAAATGTTTACATTTGGAATATGCTACTACTAAAGTAGGCTGAAGTATTTAGATGTATGCATATGTTTAAGAGGATACTATAAATTAATAGGTAATAGTTACATTAAGTATTATTAGGAGAAACTAAAGGTATTTTGGAGTTAGGTCTGTCCATTTTTAATTTGGCATCATGGAATTCAAAATAACTTCCATAAATTATTTTGTTTTGGTCTTTTTGCTTGTTTGTTTTCTCTGCGACAGAACATTTAGCCTCGGTTCAGAAAAGGAACAATGACAGCAACCTCCCTTTTAACAAAAGTAAAGAGCTTAGCTTGACAAGATGGAGTCAATTCAAACTCCAAGGATCTGCTAAGGTGAATGTCATGCACAACACCAGAAACCCCAACAATGGTTCAAAAGGCACCTGCAACAATAGGAGTACCCATTCAGCCTGCAAAACTGGTTTTGTTCTTCTAAGCAGGTTTCTTGAAGAAGAGGAAAGAGGTGAGGATGTTCTTAGAGACCATTGTACCAGGTTAAATGATAAGGCATCGCCAACATTCAACCATTTTTTTTATTTTCAACATTGATAATTTCAAATGTTTCAACCTATAATAGAAAACAGATGACAAAATGGATTCCGGAACTTGTGATTTTTTTCTAAGAGCGTAGCAGCTACATACACAAAGCACTTTTCTTATCTTGTTATAAGCTCTGCTTCCTGGGGCCAGAAATAAGGTTTGACCGTCAAAAATTCTTCTTCATGCACAGTCTACATAATGGGCATGAAATACAGAGTCTCCTAACTTTCTCTTGGGGGAACACTGCACCATTCACTAGCTCTTATTAAAATCTTTTGCCTCCTGATTCTCATCTTAAATTTTCCTTTCATTAATTTCTTCCATTATTCCCAGTCATGCCCAATTTTATGTGAATATATATGCACCAGTCTTTAAAAATAACCTCACCATTTTTATTTTAGAAGAAGAGTATTTGATTAAAACACTTTCGAAAGGGAAGGCTTTGTAGTCATATCCAAGTGGCAGATTCATATTAATGTTTAACGTCTATTCGTCATAAAAAAACCTTTTTATTTTTAGTATGCTAAAATTTAATTGTTAATTAAAATTTCAGTAGCATATATCTTGGGAATCTGAAATTCAAGAAGCCTGATGAAATGTAAATGATTTGATGTAAATGTGAAAATGGAACAAGAGGTCAGACATAATTTATCGCTGTCACAACTAATCATTGGAATTGTTAAATGAGTAATAAGAAACCCAGGGACATTTTATTTACATGGATCAAAACAATAGCAATGTTGATAAGCATAGAAACACGTTTTTATTGCTTCCATCTTTTAAAAATAACCTTCTTTTCATCTTACTCTTTCCAGCTACTACTCCATTTTCTCTATCCCTTTCATGGTTTTTCCAAGGATGTTTCCACAGGTCCTGCCTCCCATCTTACTCCCACATTGTCATTAAACCCTTCAGTCAAAAGGTTACCTCCAGCACTTTCCTAAAGCTCTTCCTGTTGAGAAGCCCACTATCCACATTGCTACACTCAGTGTTTACTTCAGTCAGCAATATTTGAAACTATCTACCACCGTCTCCCCACTTCAAACACTTTCTTAGGGTGCCTGGGTGACTCACTCAGTTAAGTGTCCAACTCTTGATTTTTGCTCAGGTCGTGATCTCATGGTTTATGAGATGGAGCTCACCATCGGGCTCAGTGCTGACATCACAGAGTCTTCTTGGAATTCTCTCTCTCAGTATCTCTCTCTGACCACCCACTGCCCTGTTCACATTCATATGCTCTCTCTATATATATAAATAAATCAACTTAAGAAATACTTTTTTCACATCATTTCCAGGATACCATGATGTGCCATTCCCCCAACCCTCCTGTCGGTAGCTGGCTTCACCTTTCTCATTTTTTCCTCACTCCTGATCATTAAATGTTAGCATTCAAGGCTCAGTACATCATCTTCATATCTTTCCCTTCTTCTATCTACAGTCAACTCTTGATGACTTTACGGCTTCAAATACAATGTATGCTCATAGGTTCCATATGTATGTCTCCAATCCAGACTTGCTCCTAGACCTCCAGATCCTACATTCAAATTCTCACTCTATATGTCTACAAAACCTATCTAAAGCTTCCCTTAGATATGTCCTTCCTATAGTCATTTAATTGCCAATCAGTCTTTATGCTCAAGACAGACATTGTCATCAATTTGGACTCCGGTTTCACTCCTACTTCACCTCCAAACCCTCCATGCATTCTGTTAGCTTTACCTTCAAACTATAGGAAGACTGCAGTGACTTCTCATCACTCTGACTTCTATCACCGCAGTCCCAAACACCATTACCTGCATGTGATTCATCGTAAACATCTGTTTGCTGGTGTTTCACCTTCACTTTGACCTTTCATCTATTTTCAACACAACATCTGGATCTAGTTTGTTAACATAGATCATCTCTGTTGCTTCTCTACTCAAAATCTTCCATGATTCCTCCTCCTTCTTGGAATCTACACTTACCTCCTGACTGGGAGGAAGGCCTCTTTCTCCCTCTATTACCTCAGAGTTAACCATTCACTGTTCTCCCTCTCAATTCTTTCCCTCTTGATGCACTAGCCTCATGTTCTTCTAAGAGGTCAGGCTTATGCCTACATTGGGACCCTCCCATACATTAGTCCTGCTGCCTGGCTCCTCTAATCTCACCCCAGACAACATTGAACCATACTTCCTCCCTTCCCTCAGACTGTTTCTCAAACAGTGGGGCACCCCTGACCACTCTCAGCAATGTTTCCATGTCTTTCCTCAGGCTTTGTATGTCTCTTCCTGGTTGTGTTCCTTAGCACATCACTGGTATTTGAATATTTAGTTTTATCTTCTGTTTTCTCGTCAACCATTTAATCTTCACGAGATTGGGTTTTCTGCTGTTTTCACTGTCACAATGCCTGACACAGGTTTCAGCACAGAGTAGAAACTCAAGAAGTATTGACTAATTAATTGGTGAACAATAATTTACTATTGTTATTGCTGTTATTCTTTCCGTTTTTATAGAAGAACCATTAATAAAAATCATAAGCTTATTTCTACCCTGATATTAAAATACTATGGAACCATGGAAAGCATATGAATCAATTGCTCAATTAACTTTGGTAACACACTTTTAATTTAGCAAAACAAACTGATGCAGCCATTCTATGAATATACGACTGCCACTCATTTATGCCATTACCATTCAGGATATGCATTTATGCACCACTTGACATTAATAAATTGAATATAACTAACTTTACTAGTATAAAAGTTTTCCATATGGCATATGGAAAAACTTGCCCAAAAGATCACAGAAAGTAGTTTGGATATTTGCTAGTTTTAAAATTTTAGGTACTTTTTTTTAGATACTTTTAGTCTACCTAAAAATTAGTTAACCTAATTTTTAAATTTTATACCTTCCCAAACTGGAAATCACTTTGTAAGTGTTTTACCATGAATCTGATTAAAACACTAGGGGCAGAGATTTTATTTTCCAATTTCTATTAAAAGTTGATTTTAGGGGCACCTGGGGCTCAGTTGGTTTAGTGTCCGACTTTGGTTCAGGTCATGATCTTGTGGTCTGTGAGTTCAGGCCCCACATTGGGCTCTGTGTTGATGGCTCGGAGCTTGGAGCCTGCTTAAGTTTCCGAGTCTCCCTCCCCTGCTTGCACACTGTCTGTCTCACTCTCTCAAAAATAAAGATGAAAAAATAATTTTTAAGTTGATTTTATATCTGTGAGAAGTAGTATTAATAATAATTTTTTTAAACCTGGTAACTGAAACTGTATAAATAGGATAGCAACTGAAATTTACTCAATCTGGTGTGTAGAACCTGAAGGCACATAATATTTAACCCTTTTAGCAGTAGCATCATAACCAAGTCCTCCTCAATTGCCTACCAGATTGAGTCACTGCAGTTTTGCAAAACATATTTCGTGTATTTATTAAACAGTCTCCACTAACAAATTTTATATGCAAGTGTAATATATAGATAAGATTATATGAACTAAGGATCTCTATTTAGCTAGTCTGCCCTCGCAAGAGCCTGAAATTTGCCCACAAATGCTAGTTAGATCAATTCATTTGGAGTCATCTGTATGTGTTCATGCTTGGAAGAGTTCTTAAATTTGTCCCCTTATGAAAGCATGGACAGAATAGAACAAACTCTACAGAAACTACATTCTAGAACAGTACATTATAACATTTATATTTTAAAACATTAATAGAGTAGTGCAAAATATACATATATGCATTATAAAAGACAATCTGCATAAATAAAAATGCATTTTCTCTCTCTGTTGCCACATTTTTAAAATTATTTCTTTGAATTTCTCCACATTGGCGGGCATTTAGAGATCTATAACTTAAAGTCCAGGTCATAAAGTATTTTTAAAATTCACTTTGGAAAATTGTGAGAGGCAGCCAATCAGCTGCACAAGAGCAGAAACTGAGAATCACCTATCATAACGTGAAGAAGAAAGCGTGTTGTGCTTAAGATGACGCCCTAGGGGAGAACACAAAGAATAGTGTTCCATTAGAGCTACAAATTTAAAGCCACAATGAGAAATGTAGAATGGTGGGCATAATTTGGGAATGGAGATGCTTTCAATGTAGGTAACTGTGCCGTTTAGGGTAAATGGCATCAGGGATAACAATTTGCCTGATGGGCACTGGGAGTCTTACAATGGATCATGTCTTAAAATCAAGCAAACAACAAAGTAGAAGTTTTATTTCCTACAGTGAAAATGTGGAAATACTTATTGTCTACTTAAGTCCAGGAATTATTTTCATTTGCTATAGTTCTTACGTATGTTCTTACTAAATTTCATCAATTTTTATGGAGTTTAAATCTCACACTAAGTTTCAAAGTTGTTGGAATTTTTCTCAGAATTCGCATTAAGACTAGACCCCAAGTGAAGAAACTCTGCATCTGTCTTAAAAGTTTCACTGTCTTGATGATGCTATTATGTTATATTATGATGTCTTTACTCTGTAATGAGATCTTTTTCCCAACTTATTCAATAGACTTAGATAGCACCTAAGTCTCCACAAAATTTTGAGACTTATAATTATGGAGTCTAAACAGCTGCTTTGATTCACCATATCTTAACGGTTTCATTACACTTGTAAAAGTCAAAGGAAAAACAAGTTCTTAACAAGCAATCATTACGAATACGCATGAACTAACCAGGAGGGAAAAATTAACCTATTAATCTTTCCATCTTCTCTATGTGTTTTTAATATTCACATGAAGCAAATCTTCATGTATTTAGTCAATATTAGTTGACCGAGCTCAACCTATTGAAAGACTTTGATTAACACAGAGAAACATAGTTTTGGGAAAAACAATTCTAGGTTTATTGACTATAACCAGTTTTCCAAATGTTCTGCTGTGAATGAGCCAATTTCTGTTTAAATGGATACTTATTTTCTTCCATATATAGGAGAATCCTTTTGGCCAAGACAGAGGCAAGATGAATAAAGATATGTTGGCTATAAATACTTCAAGAAAATAGTATTGGGAAGAGTCAGTAAAAAGAAGTATAGACAGTACCCTTTTGATTTTCCTTCCTGTGCTATAATCAATATTCTTGCCAAGTAACAGAGCTCACATCTGAATGGACTGGTCTTCTCTGATTAAGCTCTGAACTAAGCCCCTAGGACAGCCTCAGCTGTTCATATTTGGATGTGGAATCACATGGCTGACATTTGGAGTTTTCATCCACGCTTTTGGTGTTAAACATAAAAAAAGAGACTAGACCTTTTCTAGTATTGCTAATTAATGCTTTCTGACAGTGTCTTATCACATGCCAGTGTTGGGGATTTGGAGGTTTCTTCCCTCTAAAATCTTAATTGTCACTATTGTTATAAAGTCTGATGCCCACTTCCTGAGTTCTCCTTAATTAAGTACATGTTGGGTCTCGTGGCAAGGAATTTTCAACCTGTTTCTGTAGATGTCTTCCTTACAGATTAAATTAATTTTATTCCCAAACCCATGGAGTAGTAATATCTCATTCTTTTTAAGGATCTATCAAAATCAATAACTAGGCAACATCCTTAAAAGCTTCAGAGTATTTAAAGACATATGATTTCACTTTTACTAATGTAACAATAATATAGCAATAGAAATAAAACAGCATATACCTTATTGGCTATTTAAGTCACTTAAACTGAAAACTGCAATGACTAAAAATACAATAAAAATATGAGGGTACCATCAAGTGTAGGGTTTTTAAGCTGTGTATGTCTGGTTGTGAAGCCTCGGATCTGCCTTTTACCAGTTATGTGGTTTGGAGCTAGCTACATAATCTCTCAATCTCACTGAATTCCCTTTAAAAATCTTCATTTTTAAAATTCAAGTATAATTAACTTCTGGTGTTATATCAGTTTCAGGTGTACAACATGATGATTCAACAATTCTATACAGTTCCCCGTGCTCATCAAGATGTATACTCTTAATCCCTTTTATCTATTGCACCCTTCCCACCCGCCCACCTCCCCTCTGGCAACGACAGTATTTTATATGTCCTTCAAAACCTAGGGATTATCTTCCCCAAGAAAATTTTCCTTCACTCACCAATCCAGATGTGGAGACTTCTCTAAGTGCACCCCTTGTGACGACCCGTGGTATGGTGCTGCAATTTGCCCTTGGCCTGTTGAGCCTCTGCCACTGAGAGTTATTTGGCTCAAAAGCTCAGGCTCTTCTCTCTTTTCTTCAGTTTCTAACATATTGTCCAATTTGTCATAAGGGTTTCATGCATGTCACAGTTCTTTCTTTCCACACATTATCACTATGGTTGCAAATGGTTATACATAATTATTTGTTTTTGAGAGAGAGAGAGAGAGCAGGGGAGAGGCAGAGGGAAAGGGAGAGTCTTAAGAAGGCTCCACACCCAACACAGAACTGGACGTGGGGCTCAATATCACAACCATGAGATCATGACCTGAGCTGAAATCAGAATAAGATGCTTAACCGACTGAACCACCCAGGTGCCCCAAGGATTATCCACGTTTAAGTAATAAGAGAGGAACAAACATATTCGATGGTTTAAGATAAAAGGTCCCATACCTGCCCATACATCAGGATAACTTGAGTATTCTATTATTTTCATAGAAGAAAAATATACCATTTTTTAACGGAAAGCCTCAGAGAAAATCTTAGAAAATATAGAAACAACATATTCCTGGATGAGAAGACTCACTAATATAGCATTGCCAAGCCTCTCTAAACACGGGGTCCTTCTTCAAATCCCCAGTCAAACAATGCATAAAATTGGAAAATTTTTCTTGAAAAATGCATATGGAAGAGAAAATGCACTAAAAGAAGGGATATTTTGAAAAAGAAGAAAATGGAGCCACTGTGCAACTAGTTTGCAAAAGCATATGACAGAGCCATTGTTGTATGGCCATTGTGTAAGCCATCAGGCCAGTGCGAGGCTTACGCAAAAATTAACAACAACGTTTAAAAATAGAATCCAGAAAGCGATCCATGCATACAGGATACTTTAGTTTGCATTAAGCATTACGTTTCAAAGAGCAAGATGAACTATTCAATAAAATATATTTAAATAACTATTTGAGAAAGAAAGTCTGGTACTCATATATTCTCTCTCTTAAACACACACACACGTACATACACATACACACACACACACTTAATCTAGACAGATTTAAGATATCAAAATAAGCTCATAAGCTATTTAAGGAAAACATATGACACCATGTTATTAATATTGGGATAGGGAAGACCTTTAAAACAAAACCCAAAATATTAAAGAAAAAGGCATAGATTCACCAAGATTAGAATGTCCTGTTTAAGTATAAGAAAAAACAAATGCTGTAACATGAAAAGTAAAGATAAAATAACACAATGATAAAATAATAGCAGCTTATTTTCTAGATGAGGCAGTAATATCTGCAGTATATAAAAATGTAAAACCCCATAGGAAAAAATAAACCAAAAAAAAAACCCCAAATTATATAAACAGGTGATTTATAGAGGAAATGCACAGATACTCAGTAACTCATGAAAAGGCATGAAGTCTTACAAGTGACCCATAAGGTGCATATAATACACAATGTTGTAACATTCTTTTCCTGAGAGCGTTGGGAATTATTCAATGATAATATCAGGCATTGGGGTAGGTTCAGGCAATTTCAGTGACAGAAGTTTAAATATGTAGAGCAATTTTGTAGGGCAATTTGGCACAATCAGCTTACATTTAAAACATGCATAGTGTATGACTCAGCAACTCCAGTCATCTATATACCTAAGAGAACTCTTCCATATTAATAGAAGAAGATACATATAAAGGTACATCTTGTAGCATTGCTTATAACACAGAAATGAGAAACAATCTGAATATTCATCAAGAAGAGAAAATAAACTGTCATGATTGCAAACTGGAATATTATCTGACAGTTAAAAAGAATAAAATTGTTCTATTTGTATTAACTTGGGAGCCCTGAAAGACATATTTAGATCAACAAAGGGTTTATTCCACAAATATTATTTGTAGAGCTTCCCCATTTCCTCAGAACCTCTGGATTCACCTCTGCGTGAGCTTTAGTAACTTTAGATCAGGCTAAAGCTATCCTTATTGGCATAGTGATTTGTTCAAGAGATGCAGGCCTGTGTCTCATATTGGCTCATATGAGTGATTGGCTCATATCACTCTCCTACCAAAGCACATGGATATGGAACTTAGATCAAATTAATGATTTGGGGGGAGGGGGAGTTTTCTAAGGTCTTCTGAAAATGCAGTATTCCATTTTCCTTTTTCTTTCTTTTAAACAGAGAGAGAAAGAATGCACACTAGTTGGGAGAAAGGGGCAGAGGAAGAGAGAAAGAGAATCCCAAGCAGGCTCAGCACCCAACCCAGTCCCAAAGCAGAGCTGGATCCCAGGATCCTGGGATCATGACTTGAGCTGAAATCAAGAGCTAGTCGCTCAACCGACTGAAACACTCAGGTACCTGTTTCATTTTTCTAAAAGCAATTAAGAAAACCTTCTTTCTATTCTTTTAGACAGTTCTGGATTTTTAGATTTTTTAAATGTCTTTATTTTGAGAGAGAGAGATAGAGAGTGAGCAGGGGAGGGGCAGAGATAGGGAGACACAAATTCTGAAGCAGGCTCCAGCACAGAGCCCGACATGGGGCTAGAACCCACAGACTGTGAGATCATGACCTGAGCTGAAGTTGGACGCTTAACTGACTGAGCATCCCAGGCCCCCCAAGACAATTCTGAATTCTAATTCAGCTGTAAAGCTTAGAATTGCTGTAGATACTTTTTTACTGTGACAATCTAAAATCTTACATGTATTTATTTGATTGTTTATTTTCTGCCTCTCTCACTGCCATATAAATTCTGTGATAATAATGACTTTAACTGTATTATTTACCAACATATCCTCAGCACTTAAGAGCATCACCAATCCATTGTAGGTACTCAGAAAAAGTTTAGGTGTATGAACAAAGCCTCCAGGGGGATACTCATAACAAGAGTAAATCTAAAAAATACCCAATGGAAGTGGGGACACAACCTAAGCACCAACCTCCATCTACCATTGACCTTTCTACTTCTGTAAACCACCAAGCACCTTTTCATATTTATATCAGATGGGGAGGGGTTCAGCAACATGAAAGGAAAATAATTATATGATTCTAAATTAAAAAAAATAAATCTGTAAGACAATATATGCAGCATAATATCTACTTATATATAAAAACACCTGAAAAGCTACATGCCTGTATATCCACACATGCATATACATACACATACACACAGAAACATGTCTCAAAAGATACTGATACACTGAAAGTATTCAGAGCAAAATGAAAACTAGATTGAAACCTAGAAATCAAACTTTCCTGCTATTCAGTGCTGCCAAATTAAAGAATATAAAATAATTCCTACCCCATGGCAGTCTAATGGAGCTGATCTAACAGTCATGAACAGACAACAGTGAAACAGACATCTACTTATTGATGCTCTATCTTCTTCACTGCAAGCATCTGTATTGACCACAATCAGATCTCTCCAAATGCCATATCACTGAATGTGCTAAATGACATTGGTCATCAGCTGCATTTCACTGAGGGCACTTATATGATTTTGTCTGAATGATTTCATTTGTTTTTCCATCATGCTGCCATAAAGCCACTGATTTCCTAATAATCTTAACATTTTCTTTAATTCAGGATGATTTGGACATTGCTATATTATGAAACAGACACTTAGCTGCAATGGAAGGTGTTTATGGTCTCGTCATTTGTACATGTAGGATTACATCATTGATCTCCTTGCCCAACTGTTGAGAGCAGGGGGCAATAAGTTTTCAGACTTCTAGATTTCCATGAAGATGTAATGAATACTATGGAGTAAGAAAATAACATTATTTTTTGCTAAGAAAAATAAGATGATTAACAGAAAGCATTTCTGTTCCTGAATCCGCACAGTAGCAGACAGGTGACCTGTAACTTGAAGTTAGTTGACGATGATGGTCGTGTTGCATAGAGAAAGGCAACATGATAATTAACTGGGATTCTGTGCTACAGCCCTTTGTATTTGATCTCTCATCTTTAAAAGTCGGGATTACTTATTATCATCCCCATAAAATGGGGATGGAGTATGAGCCTGAATAACTCAGATGTCATACTACTTACCAAACACCAATTATTAAAAAATAGATCTAGAATGAAAATAAGATCTTGCTCACACAGAAGTAAAGAAATTAATGATCAAAGTTTGTGATTTCTCAACTCTTCCTTTTTCTAATAATGGAAGATGAGTGTGTCCTCTGCTAAAAGAACTTCCAGTGTTAGCTCCTTAGTTAATAAGCCAGCCATGTGATGTTTAGTGACTCACAACAATTGGATCTCTGTCTCCTTGCTTGTGCAAATCAGGCTGTCCAGATTGGCAGTAGGGATACATACATTCTAATAATCCTGCTTACTTGGCCATTGTATGCGTCAATAAAATTTTTCATGAGAGTATTTTCCCCCAGAAAACGTAGGGGGTATGGAAATAGAAGGTCTTCTCTATTGCAAAAAATGATATGGCTCATTGAGTTAAGGTTTGAATTTTTATTGTTTTTTCCAGAACATCAAGAAAGGTGTCTTTATTAAAATGTAAAGATTTTGATGAAACAATGTGTTTGAATGTAGTAAGAAGGAAAAAAAAGAAAAAGAATATTCACTTTCAATTTCCAAAAGACAAAGGGAGTAAACATTTTTATATATAATTATATATAACAAATATATATTATAGTAATATAATAAAACAGTATATTGTAGCTAAAAGGAATAACCAAAAATATTTGATGTATAATATATATAAAATAGTATATAACATATTATATAATAAATAAAATAAATATTTTTACTTATTTACCTGTATTATATATACCAAATTATATATAAACTTATATGTATATATATATTAGAAAACATAATATTGAGAATTATTGGAAGATGCAGAAATATATTCAGTATGAAATACATATTAATACAAATTCTGGAAAGATGGTGATGGCAGGGCATAGGTTTTAAATTTTTCCAAATCCTTAACCAAAACAAATAAAATAAGAGATATCTAAACCAATATTCATGGCCATCATTTACAATCAAACTAAGTAAAATGTTATTTCCACAAGAATAGAATATATGCAGGTGGAGGTAAACTACCAACATCTACAATAGCTGCATGAATTGCATTAATGTCTTTGATGAGAAAGCAGAGGAAAACAACAAGGCATATGACAGACCTGAGAACACGAAAACATCAGAGGAACCAATAGGTTGTTCTTGAAAAGCAAGGCAAGCAATCTGAGAGTATCAGATGAAGCAGAAGGGGCCAGAAGAGTCTGGTTCCTTGTAACTGTCAGTCAAGTGCTCTTTACAAAAGACTCCTAATTGAGAGTAACTACTTGGAATAGAAAAACGTGGAACAATGTATTCTAGTTCTATCCATGTTGTTGCAAATGGCAAGAACTAGAATGTGTTATCCTAGGCAAAATAAGTCAGTCAGAGAGAGACAAATATCATATGATTTCACTCATATGTAGAATTTAAGAAACAAAACAGATAAATATAGGGGAAGGGAAAAAAAAGTAAGATAAAAACAGAGAGGGAGGCAAACCATAAGAGACACTTAAATACAGAGAAATAACTGAGGGTTGTTGATGGGATTTGGGGGGGGGGCGAAGGGCTAAATGGGGGATGAGCATTAAGGAGGGCACTTGTTGTGATGAGCACTGGGTGTTATATGTAAGGAATCACTAAATTCTACTCCTGAAACCATTACTACACCAGATGTTAGCTAACTTGGATTTAAATTTTAAAAATGTTAAATTACCAAAAAAAAAAAAAAAAAAAAGGAGCCATGCACAGGAAGTACAAAAGAAAGGAAGAGAAGATTTAGATAGAGTATAAGATTAAAAACCAGGAAATCTCGGAAAACAGGCCACCATATTTTTCAATGCTACATGAAAATAACAACAAAAAAAACCTCTGTAGGTCTTTAAAAGCTGCTTGAATCAAGCCTTATGCTAAGAGTTCAGTAAAACTAATTTCTCATAAAAGTGAAGAATACAAAGAATTGAGATAGATTCTTCTATGAATCTACTTTATGAAAAAGGACAGTAAGAGAGCAGAAATAACATTTCTGCTACAATAAAGCATATCAGAAGATGTCAATAAAACAGATCAAAACCATAATATCACTCAAAATAAACTAAAAGGTAATAAGAAATTGGTATAGTATATAAAAAACAATAAAGTAAAAGTTAGAAATTCTCAGAAATAGTAACACAATTCATGAAAAAAATAGATGTAAACAAAAAGTTATTTCTGATATGAAGATACTATTGAACAGAACACTAGAAGAAACAAATGGAGCAGGTAATATTTTAAGAGACATAGATGAAAAATAATAAAAATAAAAAGTCAAAAAGAGTTGATGAAAGTGATAAAGAGGATTAATAGCATTAATTATAAAATTACCTATATAGAGCTAAGACTAAGTTAGGCTATAAGGAAAAGAATACCATATACAATGCTATATGAGATAATGTAAATTTAGTAAGGATATATAAAAGATAAAGATAAAAAAGAGTTGGAGTAGAAAGAGATTATTTAAAAATACCTATATTCAGTAAATACATGTAGTAATCATATTGATAACATTTTTCCGAAGACTGTCAATTTTGTATTCTTGGATACAACAAATGAATAATTATTCTATTATACTCCACATTTTTGAGAAGGAGAGTTCTCAATATAAAATGAAGAAAATACACATGTAATATAGAGGTGAAGTAAATATTCTGTTGACTTTATATTTGTATTGGAGGTTTCAACATTAAAATATTTTATTTTAAAATGTGTGTGGGGGGGTGATAGCTCTGATCATTGAAAAGTCATACATAAAATGATGAACCCAACAGCAATAAAAATTCTTAGTGCCAAGAAATATTAATACTGATACAAGAAACAGGACCTGAAGTATAGCCTTGATGAATGTCTCAGGGAAATTACATAAAATATGAGCCTGGCATATCTGGTGTTATAGTAGATAGAAATAAAACTACCAAAGGCTACTAGTATCATGTAAAAAGTACCCAAGCTAATGGGACAATCTGAGTTTCAAATAAAATAATAATTTCAATGAATTGAAGTTCTTTAAATATCCCTGAACACGAACTCATAATAATACCTACAAAATAATTACTCACTTTCAGAGGCTGATAGAGAAACAATTAACCATCTTGAAAACTTGTCAAGCGTATATCCTGACTTTTTTTATAATAACTGTATCAGAGATTAACTAAACAGAGAAGAGTGTCTTCTTATAATAGTATATCTACTAATAAATGGGATGCAATGATAGAGTAAGGAAATACCCAGTATGTAATCCATGATGAAGTAACAGACCTAGAGAATCACCAGCTGCTAAACTTACAGAAAAGGAGACAATCAGACATTGTGTGTTTCCTGGTAAGAAGATATACCACCTATAGTACTGTCAATAGGATTGAACCTGAAATAGCTAGCATATCTGAACACAGTTGTCCAGGAAATACAAAGGGCAGAGAAACAGCTGAACCACACCATGAATATGCAATTAGCCACATATAGATGGTGAGAAACTACAGTTTAAATGACCTGGGTTCCTCAAAAAAATAAGCAATGAGGAAAATAAAAAAAAATGAAAAAAGAACTCATCACTGAAACACAAACATACTCATCAGGTAAAAGTGGGCAAAACTATACCATTGTGTCTAAAAGCATATAGTCGAGTACTAAAACTAAAGAAACAAATGGAAGTTATTACTATAGAAATCAGATAGTGGTTATTTTGTATTCTGAGTCGATGATCTGGATGGAACACATGGAAGGGCTAAGGAGGTGGCTGTCAAATTTCTATACTTGATCCAGGTGTAAGTTACAAGGGCATTTGCCTCAGATCATTCATTAACTATATGATTTCTGCACTTTTTTATATTTTTGCTTATTTTATAATAAAAAATAAAAAGTGAAAACCTGCTATTCATTTGTGTTTTTCATTTAATTGATTCACTATGTGGGTCAGAAAGATCAACAGAGTCTATCAATGACAAAAGTTTTAGTCTGTAGAAGTTTCTCACAAACTTGTATTTTAAAGTCACTGGTATAACTGTGGTGTCTATCATTATTGTGACCGTATTTACAAAGAATAAAGATCATTGATTTAGCATTTATTTAACAAGTTTCATATCCCAATAGAGTGATAGTGGTGGGTATAAAAGGATGAAAAAGATAAGAATCTGTTCCAACAGCTCATTATCTAATGGGAATGAATAATAAAAATAAATTTACAATGAAAATGTGTGTCAATGGGGGGCCTGGGTCACTCCCTTGGTTAAGCATCCAGCTCTTGGTTTTGGCTCAGGTCATGATCTCATGGTTCCTGGGTTTGAGCTCCACACTGGGCTCTGCACTGACATTGCAGAACCTGCCTGGGATTCTGTCTCTCCCTGTCTCTCTGCCCCTCACCTGCTCACTCTGTTTTTCTCTCAAAATAACTAAATAAACTTAAAAAAAAAAGAAAATGTATGTTAATTACTCATTGGGTGTTCATCAAACATATTTCCCTTATCATCTGGATATACAACTTTTTCCCAGCTTCACCTTCAATTAGTGTGACTATGTGCTTGGGTTCTATGCTATTGAATCTGAGCTGAATTAAGTGTTCTGCTTCCATAACCAGATCAAAAGAACCTCCACAAGTGCAAATCTTACTTATCTTTCCCCTTTTCCTGTAACTGTGGAAGACACGTGTTGAATAGAGTGGAGTCACAAGTTGTTAGAAGGATGGTTCCCTGCATAACAACTTGCAGCAAAGCCACATGCTTATTAGGAACACATTTGGGGCTTTATTTTAGTAAGCAATAAACTTCTAATTTGTTGAACTACAGGCATCTAGAGTTTATATGTTATAGCAGTTACCATTATTATAACTAATACATAAGTCAGTCAATTAAGTGGTGTTTTATCATTTTAAAAAAGCTTCACGTCTATAGCCCCATGGTAGAGTGGCAAGAAAATCAGTAGCAGAAGCTGGAAGGATGGTGTCCCATGTCATGGAGTTACAGAGAACTTGGTAACTTCTGTCATCAATAACTGAGAAAGCAAGCATCTACTGAGTCTATGGCTCTCACAGAAGAGTCTGGAAAACAGACTTTTAGTTGGATATTAAGGCTTAACTGGGTGTGTTTAGTAATATATTAGAAATAAAAGATGAGCTTAAAACTGGCAGAAATGAAAAGAGAAATTGGTGCAGAAATTGGTGCAAAAGCAGAAATGAAAGAGCATTGCAATACATGCGGGGCCACAACTGGTTCGAAAAGCAACCAGTTCTAGATATAAAATGGGGGGAAATATTTTTTAAAAGTTTTGAATGGCAAACTCCCCTTGAAAGACTTAGCCATGTGGCAGAGTAGCATTTTGACATTATCATTTACACCAGAGAGACTCCATGCAGACTTGGCTGCATTGGAATATAGAGGCCAGGAATGGGAAAGATTATATATATATAAACATTAGATAGATGATAGATAGATAGATAGATAGATAGATAGATAGATAGATAGATGATATATAGATAGTAGAGAATTATAAAGTATGCTGGGGAAATAAATTTGAATATAACTAATGGCAAATGGTCTGGCTGAAGGAACTAAATTAATAGCTCATTATTAAGTAGACACTTCATTCCTAATAAATTCATGGACCAGAATCTAATAAAAAAAAAAAAAACCACAGCAAAAAGCCCTTCCACAGACATGAAGGAGGTGCACAAAAAAACCGTAAGACCACAGTGAAGGCCCATTCTTCAATATCCACATCAGATGCAGCCATGTTTGCAAATAGATGTGGCAAAGTCTTAGAATGTGGTGCTAAGAGCCATGAAGACTAATATATAGAGAACAAATATTCCAGAGAAAAGAACTTGAGTCAAATCCAAGACCTTCTTTACTGTCGGGTCAGAGAGCTCTTCCAATACTTGCCTGGGAGGATTTATCATTTTTATGGACCAGTAGGAGCTATGTGCTTCTTGGTTCTCCCTGTTTCAAATGTGGCTGTGGTTATGGATATATAGGTCCAGTTCCACTACTGTATATGGGATGTGTTGGTGTGGGAGATAACACATTGTCTTTTGTTCTTTGGTCACCAGATAATGAAAAAAAAAAACATGGTTTAGTGTTGCTTGTTTTCACACTTCATTTTTATTTTTTGTATATATTTTTTTATTTTTTTAGTGTTTATTATTTTTGAGAGAGAGAGAGATAGAGGGCAAGCAGGGAAAGGGCAGAGATAGAGGGAGACACAGAATGGGAAGCAGGCTCCAGGCTCTGAGCTGTCAACACAGAGCCTGATGTGGGGCTCAAACTCACAGACCATGAGATCATGACCTGAGCCTAAGCTGACTGCCCAACCAACTGAGCCACCCAGGGGCCCTCACACTTCATTTTTAAAAAAGCATTAAATTATACATAGTAGTTTGGAACTTACCTTCTCACTCAAAATTATTGTCATAGGTCACTGTGCATATGATGTCCATTTTCAGTTTCTTTTCATTGTGTTTCATTTGATGACTGGGATGATTTAAACTCTAAAATATAACCTATTCTGTGAATCCACCACAAAAAGTTTATCTGTTCTTCTGACCATGGACATTCCAGATCTGCCTAGTTTTTGCTATTATAAATATTTTTGTGTACACTTCCTCATAAAGATTTCCCAGTCTTGGCTATATAATTATGACTGGTAAAACCTTGTCTAAAAGTATTGGATATTCAACTTCATACAATAATGTCAAATTTCCCAAATGAGAATGCTGTTAATAACAATTATTAAAGAATCTAATTCACATCTTTCACAGTATTTGAGACTTCAGCACTTCTTATTTTATTCCAGTTGTATGGTTAGCAAAATAATAAATGACCATGTTCTTATTTGCCCCAAAATTATTAGTGAGGTTGAATATCTTGTTACAAAATTACTGAATGACTATATTTTCTGTTCTGTTCATTTTGTCTTGGGTTATTTGCTCTTATAGTACTGTCTTATATATTCCTAATTTTAATTATTTATTGATTTTCTGGAGTATAAATGTCTTCCGGAGACTTGTAGTTTATCTTTCCACTTGATGTACCTTAGAATAAATGGAAATGATACTTTTGGGGATATTCAAATTTATCAACAATTTTTGATGACTGGGATGTTTTATATTTTACTTGAAAAAATGTTCTCTACCTACAAGTTAGGAAGACATTCACTTAGATTTTTGTTTATCACATTCGTTGACTTGTGTACTGTGTGTTTACTATTATTATTTTTTTTAACATAATGTTACATTTACTGAAAGCTATTTCAAATCCTTCCTGGAATAAGTTTTGTAACTTTCCAAAAAAAAAGTGTAAAGAAAAACTACCCACATCATGGATGGTGGGGGGATACCAAATAAAAAGAGTAGACAAAGTAGAAAATGAAACAGATCTCTGCATTCTGCCAAGGCCTGGCTGTGGACAGCAATTTAAAAAGGTTGTTGAATAGCAAGTGTAAGGGAACAGCTGTGAGATGTGGAAGGGGGTTCTGGTCACTTTATATTGGTTGGCACAAAGTTAAAGAGCTCGATTTATCTCCTCTGATTGCTTCTTTTTATGATAGCTTTCCATGGAGTTGCAATGGCCTTAAGTTTTACTTTTTTTTCTGTATTGGGATTTAATATCCATCCCCCTCCCCCCCAGAGATTGGTCAACAATAAACAGAATTATATATAGAGAACCAGGGGAATGTTCAGTTCTCACGCCTATAAATCTGAGTGATTGTCAGAAGCACACAGAAGACATTTTAAGAAGGATAAAATTCAAGATTCCATCTTCTAGACATTCTGATGAGCCAAGAAATTATCCCAAAGTACTATACAGACAATTATAGCAATTAGCTAATCTTGGGAACTATGAAACAGTTAAAACTTTTCATTTTATAAGCAAGGATAGTTTGGGAAAGCTTGTATCACTTCTGGTATTGAAATATATAAAAGATTCAAGACCCTGGGCATGGTGATGTAGTAGAAATGAGATTTCATATCTAGTTGTAGATTATATAATAAACATATAGATGTGCTTATGTATAAAATCGAGAGAGAGAATCTGACATATATTAGACATACATGCATCCTTCCATTTTGATTTCTACTCCAAAGAAGGACACAGTGGAAAGGTAATTCACAAGAAAAACAAAGCTAAGAACTTTCAGTTCCCAATTCTGCATGTAAGGATCTTAGAAATTGCTAATATGTCCTAACAACTGGCAAAAAGATCTACAGACTAAAAAAAATCAACAGCTTTTCATGGATCCATAAGAAAAGAGAGGATATAGGGTAAACCACTGTTCCTAAGACTGAAGAAACAGACGGTGAATACAGAAACCACAGCTTACTGAAGCAGAACCTCATGAGGAGAAATCCACATCAGGAATTAGTTCCAGGATGGGGAAATCTGAACTGTAATTGACATAATGCTGGAAGTTCTGTGTGAACCACTATAACAGCTAAAACCTCCAGTGTTGGGAAGGGCAATGTGAGACTCACCTCCAGAAGTTTGATAAGGTTCCAGCAATAATTGTAAAGAACACCCCCCATGTGTTTACTGGAAGGGGTGGGAGAAAGAATTGGAACTCTCTTGAAATATGCCAGAGTGTTCTGTTCATCTAACTAGGCCTATTCTCAGGAGAAAGTAGTTAATCAGATCTGAACCTGCTGAGAGAGTATCAGAGCCTAACTGACCTGGAGGAAGGAGAGCATCCAATTTTAGCAGGCTCTAGTCTTCTACAAGGCAGAAGGGAATGCCCAACCAAAGACTACTCTACTCATCCCATCCCCTGTAAGAGAAGGAAAAAAAAAACCAAACCTGATAGAGTATTGTGAAATTCTCAGTCCAGAGGCATAGGCTTATTAAATGGCTGAGACCAAGGTATAAAGCTACAGAAAAAATGTTCCCTTCTCATACACCATACCACCACATTACTAAAATCCATTTATGGCAGTTCTTTTTACCCAGTACACTATGTACAGCTATTAGGAAGAAATTTGCAAACAATGCCAAAAGACAGAAAACACAATTTGAAAAACAAAACAAAAAAAGAAAAAACACAGCAAGCATCAGAACCATCGATGGTAGAGATGGTGGAATTATCAGACTTAAAACAACTATGATTCATTTACTTGGGACTCTAATGGAGAACATGCAAAAACATATGGACAGTGAAAGTAGAGAGGTGAAAATCTTAAGAACCAATAAGACATTGTAAAAATTAAACAAAAACAATAGTGCTGTAACAGAAGTAAAGAATGCACACTAAGCATGGCTACCAAAAGAATGTCTGAGATGGAGACCAATAGCATCCTCAAAAAATCAAACAGCAAAGAGAACAAAGACTAGAAACAATGTAGAATAATCAAGGGCTATGGTTCAACTACAAAACGTGTAACTTATGTGAACTGAGAATATTAGAAGGGGAAGAAAAAGAGATAGAAACTGAAGAAACATTTGAAATGATAAATATTGAGAATTCCCCTAAATTAATGTCAGACACCAATCCAAAGATAAAGGAAGCTAGGAGAATACCAAGCAGGATAAAAATAAATAAATAAATAAATAAACCTAAGCATATCATCTTTGAATTACAGAAAATCAAAGATAAAAAAAAAAGATTCCTAAAAGAAGCCGAAGTGAGAGGGAACAGATCACATACAGAGGAAAAGAGATAAAAATTAAATCCAACTTCTCCTATGAAACCATAAAAGAAAGAAGAGAATAAAGAGAAATATTTAAAAGTTGAGAGGAAAACACACACACACACACACACACACACATCCGGAATTCTATAACCTATGTCATTATTCTTTAAAAGTAAAAAAAAAAAAAAATTAAGATTGTTGTTAGACAAAGAAAATTTGAAGAAATTTGTTGCCAGGAATCTGCCTTGTAAGAAATGTTAAAAGTACTTTTAATAAAAAAATTAATATCAATTAGAAACTAAAATCTACGTGAAGTAGAAAAGAACATAAAGCAGAAATAAATGAAAGTAAAATAAAAATTTTTATTTTTCTTATTCTTAATTTATCTAATGGTAATTGCTTATTCAACCTAATAAAACCAACAATGAATCAGATATATTGATATACATTATACAATATATCATATGTATATATATATGATATATCACACACACACACACACATATATATGTAATGAAAATACATGACAGCAATACACCAGGGATGCGAGGGAGGGAATTAGTTTGTTATTATATGATACCCATACTACCTAGAAGGAGTATAGTATTATTTGAAAGGACTTTGATTAGCTGTAAATGTATGTTGCAAACTCTAGGGTAGTCACTAAAATTAAAAGAAAAAAAGTACAACTCATATACTAAGAAAGAGGAAAAATGAACTCATATAACGTGTTCAATTAAAGCCAAAGAAAGAGAGAATATGTGGAAGACAAAAATTAAAAAACAAGGAACACAATTAAAAACAAATAACAGATATTATATGTCAATCCCACTATATAGTACCACTCTGAGTGTCAATGTTCTTACTTAAAAGACAGAGGTTATCATAGTAGATTAAAAAAATGACAGCAACCACTTTATGTTGTTTACAAGAAACCCACTTTAAATATAAAAACATCTGTAGATTAAAAGTTTTGTTTGGAGTAATTATATCATGTTAACACCAATCAAAAGAAAGCAGGATTAGCTATGTTAATTTCAGAAGAGCAAAATTAAAGAAAGAAAAGTTATCAGGGATTTAAAAAAACATTATGTACTAATAACAAGTGTCAACAATCTAAAAAGACAAAAATCCTTAATATATATGCCCCTAACAACAGAGCATCAAACTATGTGAGGCAAAAAACTAATAGAACTGCAAGAAGAAATAGATGAATTCACTATTATACTTGGAGATGTCGATACCTTTCTGTCAGAAATAAATGGCTCCAGTAGGCAGCAAATTAGTAAGGAAACAGTTGGATTTGACAATGCCATCCATCAGCTTGATATAACTGACATTTATAGATACTTAATCCAGCAATGAAAATACACATTCTTCTAAGGCTCACATGGAACATTTACCAAGATATACCACATTCTGGAATAAAAGCATACCTTAACAGATTTAAACAATAGAAGTCATTAAATATCTGCTTACAGACCACAAAGAAATTGCACTAGAAATCAGTATCAGAAAGACAACAAGAACATTCCACAATACATAAAGATTAAACAATAAATTTCTAAATAACAAATGAGTCAAAGAAGGTATCTCAAGAATAATTTTAAAATATTTAGAACTAAATGAAAATGAAAGCACAACATATCAAAATGTGTGGGATGAAGAGAAAATAACTCTTAGAGAGAAATTTAAATAACTTAATGCATATAATAAAATAGAAGGAAGACTTAAAAGCAGTCATCAAAGCTTACATTTTAGGAAACTAAAAAAAGGACAAATTAAAATCAAAGAAAAGAAGAAACAATAAATATAAAACCAGAAACAAATGAAAATAAAACAAGAAATCAATAAAATAAATAAAAACAAAAAGCTGGCTTTTATCAATAGCAATATTGATAAAACCGAGAAGTCTTTGGCCAGGATAAGAAAAAGAGAGGGACACAAATTACTGATGTCAGAAATAAAGTTAACTAGACTTATGATGATCATTTCATAATATATGGAATATTAGGTCATCATGTTGTACAGCTAAAACTAATAATATGCCAATTATATCTCAATTAATTAAAGAAAATAAGAAAGAAACATCACTGCAGATACTATGAATACTAATAGAATAATCAAGGGATACTGTGAACAGCTCTATGTCTACAAGTTTGATAAACTAAATGAAATGGAAAGATTCCTTGACAGTTGCCAGAACTCACACAAGAAGGATAGACAATATGGAGTTACGTGTATTAAAGAAGTTGAATAAAAATAAATAGCCTTCAAAAACAAAGCATAAGATTAAGCTTTCCAAAAACCCAGCCCAGATGGGTTCACTGTTGAATTCAACCATACATGAAAGGAATACATTGTTCCAATTCTCTATAATTCCTTTCAGAGAACAGAAGCAGAAGGAATATTTCCTAACTCAGGCCAGAATTACCTTAATACCAAAATAAGATAAAGACATTACAAGACACTATTGACCAAATTCTCCTGTGAACAGTGATGTACAATCTCTCAACAAAATATTTGCAACTAGAATCCGACAACATACAGAAAGAATTGTATACCATGACCCATGTGGAATTTATCTGAGGCATGTAAAGCTAGTTCAACATTCAAAAATCAATGTAATCTGGGATGCCTGGGTGGCTCAGTCGGTTGACCGTCTGGCTTCAGCTTAGGTCATGATCTCATAGTCCGTGGGTTCGAGTCCCACATCAGGCTCTGTGCTGACGGCTAGCTCAGAGCCCAGAGCCTGTCTTCGGATTCGGTCTCTCTCTCTGACCCTCCCCTGCTCACACTGTCTCTATCTGTCTCTCAAAAATAAATAAAAACATTAAAAAAATCAATGTAATCCATGACATCATCAGTCAAAAAAACCTCACATGATTACAGTAGTCAATGAAAAAAGAATATTTGACAAGTCAATACCCATTTATGATAAAAAAAAAACTTTCAGTAAGCCAGGAACACAGCAGTTTCTCAACATGATAAAGAATATCTACAAAATCTAAGAAAATCATTTTACTTAATATTGGGAAAGTCAAAGATTCCTCACTAAGATCAGATAAAAGCCCAAAATGGCACCTCTTGGTATGTACCCCAAAGAGTTGAAAACTTTTAGCCACACAAAAACCTGTATACAGATATGTTGAGCAGCTTTATTTATAATTAACACAACTTAGAAGCAACCAGGCTTTTCTTTAGTAGGTGATGGATAAATAAACCACAATAAGGGCAGGCAGTTTAGTATTATTCTGTGTTAAAAAGAAATATTCTATCGAGCCATGAAATCTTAAAAACATATTACATGATAAAAAGTCAATCTGGAAAGGCTACATACTTTATAACCCCACATTTTTGACATTCTTTGTAAGGCAAAACTATGGAGAAATGAAAAAGAGAGATAAACAGCAGAGTACTGAGAATTTTATGGAAGTAAAACTATCCCATATGATACTATTATAGTAAATACACTTCATTGTAAGTTTGTGCAATCCTCTGGGATGTCCAAAACCAATAGTAAACGCTGATGTCAATTATAGACAGATGATAATGGTGTGTCAATGTAGTTCATCAATTGTAGAAAATAAATTACTCTGGCTTGGTATGTTGATAATGGAGACATCTGTGAACACCAGGGCAGAGATTATAGGAGAAATGTTGTAAACCTAAAACTGCTTTAAAAACTAAAGTCTACTAAAAGATGAAAACAAAACCAAAAGCTCAAAATATTGATCTCATATACAAAAATGAAATTGAAAATCACCATGCATACTATGAACCAATGAAGTATAGTGAAATTCTTGAATGAGAAGATGAGAAAATTATACATAAACCTTACATGAGATGAATCAGATGATGAAATTGTCTGGAAATAATTTTAAGGCAATCATCATAAAAGCTTCAAGAATAAATAACACATTCTCCTGAAAAACAGAAAGAAATAGAAAATAGAAATTATTTTATTTAAAAAATGAAAACCATAGAAATGAAAAATACAAAAACATGTAGAAATGTGCTCAATGGTTGAATGCAAAAACACATAATATTATTAAATATGAAGACAAAAGAAAAGAATCGTCAAATCTAAAAAACTGGAAGTAGATGAAACAGAAATAGATAAAATGCCAGGAACCCCTAAGGAAAACACAAAAATTCAAGTTTCTTTTAGTGGAGTCCCAAAAAGAGAAAAGAAACAGTGTGGGATTAAAAGAGTTTGTAACAAAGTAATGAAATACCTGCCAAATTTGGCAAAGCATATAAATCTGCATAGTAAGGAACTTGAGTTGACCCCAAAGAAGATATGCTCAAATAAATAAGTCATGACACATCATAATGAATCCATTAAAAACTATAGACAAAGAAAACAATTTCAAAGTAGCCAAAGAGAAAACACACACAATATATAGGTGAATACAAATTTGAACTTCAACACATTTTTCACTTGAAATCGTAGAGAACAGAGGGAGCAGAACACAAAGTTTTAAGAGCTGAAGGAAAAGATCTGTCAGCCAGAAATTCGATAGCCAGTAAAATTATATTTCAGAAAGGAACGGGAGATTAAGACAACACAGAAAAAAAAATAAGTTTTCACTTCTAGATGTATCCTTAAATACTAGTTAAAGGAAGTTGATCACAAAGGGCATGATAAAGGGGTGCCTGAGTAGCTTAGTTGGTTAAGCATCCAACTTTGGCTCAGGTTGTGATCTCACATTTCATGAGTTCGAGCCCTTGAATGGGCCTACTCGGATTCTGGGTTTGCCTCTCTCTCAGACTCTCTCTCAAAAATAAACATTACAAAATTTTTAAAAAATAAATTAAAAAGCACAGAGAACATGATAAAAAGAAATACTCTTGTAACATCAGAAAGGAAGATAGGAATGAAAAGAGCGGAAATACAGCTGCATATGAGAGACTATTATTCTCCTTGGTTTTATAAATTGCCGCTCACCTGGAGGTTAAGCAGCTCTTTTGCTTCTTAACTCTGAAAGCACCAAATATCTGATAAAGCCTTCCCTCCTAGATAATTACAGATTGTACTCTCTTAAGGATAACTACCCTCAGTGCCAACATAAAAACGCTATTCATCTGGGGTAGAGCAGGAAGCTACCTGTCCTAGTTCAAATAAGATTTGACATTATTCCATAACCTCCTACTAATAATATTTTCCTTGCCTGAAGTGTTTGATTTAACTTTTCTTATAGTGGGGAGAAGGGGTCCGCTGCTGCTGAATTCCTTTAAGTTTTGTAAGTCTGAAAAAAGTCTGTATTTTAACTTGCTTTTTTTAAGATTATTTTTTGCAGTTTATTTATTTTGAGAGTCCCAAGCAGGGGAGGGACAGATAGAAGAGAGAGGGAGAGGGAATCCCAAGCCCTGCACTGTCAGCCTAGAACCCTATGCAGGACTCAAACTCACAAACTGTGAACTCCTGAGATTATGACCGGAGCTGAAATCAAAAGTCAGTTGTTTAACTGAATGAGCCACCCAGGTGCCTCTTAATTTGCTTTAAAAAAATTGATGAAAAATGCTAAAGGGACAGTTGATGTGTTTTTTTTTTAAATAGTATTATTATTATTTTTTATGTACAAGTTAGTTAGCATATAGTGCAATAATGATTTCAGGAGTAGAATCCAATGATGCATCCCCTACATATAACACCCAGTGCTCATTCCAGCAAGTGTCCTCCTTAATGACCCTTACCCGTTTAGACCATCCCACGACCCCTCCTAAAACCCTGTTTGTTCTCTATATTTAAGAGTCTCTTATGTTTTGTCCCCCTCCCTGTTTTTATATTATTTTTATTTTCCTTCCCTTACGTTTTGTATTTTATGTATTATATGTTTTGTATTTTATACTCTATATATGAGTGAAGTCATATAATATTTGTCTTTCTCTGAGTATTTTCACTTAGCATAATATCCTCTAGTTCCATCTATGTTGTTGCAAATGGCAAGATTTCATTCTTTTTGATTGCTGAGCAATACTCCATTGTATATATATACCACTTCTTCTTTATCCATTCATCTGTCAGTGGACATTTGGGATTTATCCATTCTTTGGCTATTGTCAATAGCACTGCTATAAACATTGGGGTGTGTGTGTCCCTTTGAAACAACATACCTGTATTCTTTGGATAAATACCTAGTAGTGCAATTGCTGGGTCACAGAGTAGTTCTATTTTTAATTTTTTAAGGAAGCCCCATACTGTTTTCCAGATGGCTGCATCAGTTTGCATTCCTACAAGCAGTGGAAAAGATCCTCTTTCTCTGCATGCTTGCCGACATCTGTTGTTGCCTGAATTGTTAATTTTAGCCATTCTGACTGGTGTCAGATGGTATCTCATTGTAGTTGTGATTTGTATTACCCTGATGATGAGTGATGTTGAGCATATTTTCATGTGTCTGTTAGCCATGTGGATATCTTCTTTGGAAAAGTGTCTACTCATGTCATTTGCCCATTTTCTCACTGGGTTATTTGTTTTTAGTTTTGAGTTTGATAAGGACTTTATAGGTTTGGATACTAACCCTTTATCGGATATGTCATTTGCAAATATCTTCTCCCATTCCTTTGGTTGTCTTTTAGTTTGCATTGTTTTCTTTGCTGTGCAGAACCTTTTTATCTTGATGAGGTAGATCAGTTTTGCTTGTTTCGCTTGCCTCTGGAGATGTGTTGAGTAAGAAATTGGTGTGGCCGAGGTCAAAGGGGTTTTTGCCTGATTTCCCCTCTAGGATTTTTATGGCTTCCTGTCTTACATTTAGATCTTCCATGCATTTTGAGTTTATTTTTGTGTATGGTGTGAGAAAGTGGTCCAGGTTCATTCTCCTTCATGTTCCCCGACCAGTTTTCCCAACACCATTTGCTGAAGAGAATCTTTTTTCCATTTGATATTTTTTCCTGCTTTGTCAAAGATAAGTTGGCCATATGTTTGTGGGTTCATTTCTGGGTTCTCTATTCTGTTCCATTGATCTATGTGTCTGATTTTGTGTCTTGATGATTACAGCTCTGTAATATATCTCAAAGTCCAGAATTGTGATGACTCCAGCTTTGGTTTTCTTTTTCAGGATTGTGTTGGCTATTTGGGGTCTTTTCTAGTTCCATACAAATTTTAGGATTGTTTGAACTAACTCTGTGAAGAGTGCTGGTGTTATTTTGATAAGGTTTGCATTGAATATGTAGATTGCTTTGGGTAGTATCAACATTTTAACAATATTTGTTCTTCCAGTCCATAAGCATCGGATATTTTTCCTTTTATTGTGTGTGTGTCTTCTTCAATTTCTTTTGTAAGCTTTCTGTAGTTTTCAATGTGTAGATTTTTCATCTCTTTGGTTAGGTTTATTCCTAGATATTTTATGGGTTTTGGTGTAATTCTAAATGGGATTGATTTCTTGAGTTCTCTTTTTGCTGCTTCATTACTGGTGTATAGAAATGCAATTGATTTCTGTACATTGATTTTATATGCTGTGACATTGCTGAATTTATGGATCAGTTCTAGAATTTTTTGTAGAATCTTTTGGGTTTTCCATATAGAGTAACATGTCATCTGCAAAAAGTAAAAGTTTGACTTCCTTCTTGCCAATTTGGATGCCATTTATTTCTTTGTGTTGTCTGCTGAGGCAAGGACTTCCAATATTATGCTTAGTAACAGTGATGAGAGTGGACATACCTGTCGTGTTCTGTACCTTAGGGGGAAAGCTTTCAGTTTTTCCCCATTGAGGATGGTAATAGCAGTGGGTCTCTCATATATGGCTTTTATGATATTGAGATATAATCCTTCTATTTCTACTTTCTCAAGGGTTTTTATCAAGAAAGGATACTATATTTTGTCGAATGCTTTCTCTGCATCTACTAAGAGCATCATGTGGTTCATGTCCTTTCTTTTATTAATGATGTATGACACTGATTGATTTGCAGATATTGAACCAGTCTTGCACCCCAGGTATAAATCCCACTTGATCATGGTGAATAATTCTTTTAATGTATTGTTGGATCCAGTTGGCTAGTGTTTTGTTGAGAAATTTGCATCCATGTTAATCAAGGAAATTCGTCTACAGTTCTCCTTTTTAGTGGGGTCCTCGCCTGGTTTTGGAATCAAGGTAATGCTGGCCTCATAGAATGGGTTTAGAAGTTTTCCTTCCATTTCTATTTTTTGGAACAGCTTCAAAATAATAGGTGTTAAATCTTCTTTGAATGTTTGATCAAATTCCCCTGGAAAGCTATCTGGCCCTGAACTCTTGTTTTATGGAGATTTTTGATTACTAAATCACTTTCCTTACTGATTATGGGTCTGTTCAAATTTTCTATTTCTTGGGGCACCTGAGTGGCTCAATCAGTTAGGAGTCCAACTTCCAGGTCATGATCTCAGGGTTTGTGGGTTCAAGCCCCGTGTCGGGCTCTGTGTTGACAGCTCAGAGCCTGGAGCCTGCTTCTGATCCTGCTTCTCCCTCTCTCTCTGCTCTTCCCCCACTCATGCTCTGTCTCTTTCTGTCTCAAAAATAAATAAAACATTAAAATGTGTTTTCTATTTCTTCCTATTTCAGTTTTGGTAGTTTATACCTTTCTAGGAATTTGTGCATTTCTTCCAGATTGCCCAATTTATTGGCATATAATCACTCATAATATTCTCTTATTTGCCCCCAACTTTATCTGCAGTGTTGGCTGTGAACTCTTCTCTTTCATTCTTTATTTTATTTATTTAGGTCCTTTTGTTTTTTTTTTGATCAAACTGATTAAGGGTTTATAAATTTTGTTAATTCTTTCAAAGAACCAGCACCTGGTTTCACTGATCTGTTTTAGTGCGTATTTTCTTTTTTATTTCAATAGAACTGATTTCTGCTCTGATCTTTATTATTTCCCCATCTTCTGCTGGTTTGGGGTTTTATTTGCTGTTCTTTTTCCAGCATATAAAGGTATAAGGTTGGTTTGTATACCTGAGACCTTCTTCCTTCTTTAGGAAGGCCTGTGTTGCTATATACTTCCTTCTTATGACTGCTTTTGTTTTATCCCAGAGGTTTTGGGCTGTTATCATTTTCATTGGCTTCCCTGTATTTTTTAAATTTCCTCTTTAATTTCATGGTTAACCCATTCATTCTTTAGTAGGACTTCTTTAATCTCCAAGTATTCATTGTCTTTCGAAATTTTTTCTTATGATTGATTTAGAGCTTCATAATGTTGTCGTCTGAAAATATGCACGGTATGATCTCGATCTTTTTGTACTTGGTGGGGACTGATTTGTGTCCCAGTATGTGATCTATTCTAGAGAATGTTCCACATGCACAGGAGAAGAATGTGTATTCTGTTGCTTTAGGATGAAATGATCTTAATATATCTGTTAAATCCATCTGGTCCAGTGTGTCATTCAAAGTCATTGTTTCCTTGTTGACTTTCTGTTTAAATGATCTGCTCATTCCTTTTTAGTGAGTCACTGAGTTCTCTAATTCTTATATCATGCTCTTTTGCTTTAGTTTCCCTCTTTTTTTCTGCTTCATTATTCTCCAATATTTTGTCTTCTATGTGGCTGATTTGCTGCTCTGCTTCATCCATCTTGCTGCTGTGCATCCATTTGAGAGTGCATCTCAGTTTTAATGTTTTCAATTTCATCCTGATTAGATTTTACTTCTTTTATCTCCGCAGAAAAGGATTCTATGCTTTTTGCAACCCCAGCTAGTATTCTGATTATTGTGATTCTAAATTATAATTCAGACATCTTGCTTATATCTATGTGGATTAAGTCTCTGGCTGTCATTTCTTTCTGTTCTTTTTGGGGGGGTAAATTCCTTCATTTTGTCATTTTGAAGGAAGGAAAAGAATAAAATTAAAAATTAAAAACAACACAAAAAATCTAATAAAGGAAGCTAGATCCTAGGTATGTTTTGGTCTGGTTGTAGGAAGAAGCTTGATAGAATAGAGAAAGAAAGGGAAAGAAAAGAAAAGGGAAAAAATTAGGAAAATGTTTTAAAAATGTATACAATAAAATAGAATAAATGAAATGAAGAAGCTAAAATATAATGAAAAAAGATTTACAAAAAAATTAAAAATATAGTAAAATTTTAAAAACATTTTTACATAATAATGGAAAATAAAAATAATTTTTCTCTTTTTGTTTCCCAGAATAAGGATAAGAAAAAAGAAAAAGAAATGAATCTATGGACTAGTGAACAGAATGAAATTACATTGTTTCCCCTAGAAGCCAAACTATGTAGCACTTTATATTCCATACACTATGAAGGTAGACAGACTTGTGGTGTTCCTCTAGGGTTTGGTTGGTGCAGTTGCTTGGGGCTTGGTGTAATGGCTCCATTCTCCACTAGGTGGCACTGTTTAGCTTACTGGGGTGTATTGGTGCCATGAGTGTGCATGTATGCACATGCACAGGAGACGTGAAAATGTTGTCACCCAGCTTCCCTGTCTCTAGAACTCTGCCCTCTGACCAACCGGCAATCAAGCACCCCTTTTTTGTCTCTGGCTTCCCACTCCCTGCTCCTACACTTTATGTGTCCATGACATCACCCTGCCAGATGGCACTTCCCTCCCAAATTTTATCTCAGATGGAGCTGTGTTTCCAAACTCCTCTCTTCTGAGGAACCTGAGGCTTAGATCACTCTGACTCTCTGGGGGAAGGTCTTCCCGAGCAATGGCTGCGTGCCATCTTGCCCTTGAGAATGTTTGTAAGAGTGTGCTGCTGCAGAGGCTCAGAGACTGTATCTGAGTGCCATCTTGCCCCAGAATAACTTAGTGCAATCAAGTGGTGGCAGCCATTCAGGGATTATGGTAAACCACAACACAGAATCAGCGCCAGGTTTCACCACACCTTAGCATCTTTGTTCCAATGCCAGCATATGTGTCTGTTCTCTAGAGTCTGCTGGGATCTTTGCCTGCAGAGAGGCCTCACAGGCTCTACCAAATGCGCTCCTAGCAGGAGAACTACTTCTTCCTGTGTGATCCAAGGACACTTCGGACCCATTGTACCCCTGGAATCCCTCCAAGGGATTCACCCTTCCCACCAGACAACCATCAGGTATTGAGTTCCGAAATTTCTGACACTGCTCTCCCCTGTTTATAGAGCCCTAACGGTATTGAGGCCCTCTTCCTTCTCCTTTCTCCCCTTTATGTTCAGTCACTTGTGGATGTTTCCACTATCCTTTCTTTCCAGCTACTTTTAGGGGGAGGGCTTTTCCTGTAACTTCCTCCCTTTCTCTGTCCTTCTCTCCACAAAAACAGATTCCTATCCTCCATTGCTTCTTTCCCCCAGTTCACCTCTGTGTGTAGCATACCTGCTGATTTCTGTGGCTCAGGCTATGCAGATTGTTGTGTTAATCTTCAGATCAATTTTCTAGGTGTGTAAAAATGGTTTGGTGCTGATCTAGCTGCACTTTAGGGGGAAGAGAAGCAGACAACTTCCATCCTGCTCCTCCATCTTGGCCCCTCCCTCTTTACCTTTTCCTTTGGTAATTTATTTCAGTAATTTATTTTTTATTTATTCAATATTTATTTTAGTGATTTTCTTCTCATTTATCTTGGGTTTGGGTTTAATTGAACTTCTTAGATACGTGGGTTTATATTTTTTCATTCAATTTGTAAATATTTTTTCAGCTTATATATCTTCTTGTTTATCTCTACCCCCCCCCCGATTCCTTTAACACACTAATTATAACTAAACTAATTTCTTTGAACTTATCCCACTGTTAACTGATGCTTTCTTTTTTTATTTTTTCTCTGCTTTACCTCATTATGTGTTGAACTTATCCCACTGTTAACTGATACTTTATTCTCTTTTTTTAACTATTTTTTCTCTGTTTTACCTTGTTATGTGTTCAACTTCACTAAGCTTTTATCTGTTAACATCTAATCTGCTATCAAGAGCAGCTAGTTCATGCTTTGTCTCAAACCTTGTAGATTTTATCTAATGAGTTTAATCTGTTTTATATCATTCTAACTCTATGTAAACATTTGAAAGTATGAAAAACAGTTATAATAACATTTAATGCTCTTGTCTGATAATTTTAACAGCTGTGACAAGTCAGATTCCATTGATTATTTTTCTCTGCATTTCTCTGTCATTTATATTTCCCTGCTTCTTTGAATGCATGGTAAATTTTGGAGGTATATTACTCTTTTTTTTTTTTTTTTACCTTGTTAGGTGCTAGATGTTTTTGTGTCTCTATAACTATACTTGAGTTTTTTTTTTTTTTTTTTTCACTAGGTACTTAAGTTACTAGGAAACAGTTTGATCCTTTCATGCCTTGCTCTTAGGATTTAGATGTTTAGATGTTTTAGATAGTTTTTAAAGTCACTATTGGAACTGTGCTTAGTCTAGGGCTAATTATATCCATTCTTGAGGCAAGACCATTCTGTTTATTCTTTACGCTATCCTATGAATCATAGGGCATTCCTGGTAAAAGTAATAATTATTACTGGCTTTGTGAACTCTGTGACCATTACTTCTATTTTTTTTTTTTTTTTTTTTTGCTTCAGGAAGTTTCTTTTTCAAAGGCATATGCTTTTCAGTTGTCTGCTGAATATTCACAGAGGACTCTGTAGATCCCTCTATTTCCTCCACTGTGCAACATGCTCTTCTGTGGCCCTTTGTCTTGACAACTCTAGCTGCCATGGCTTCCCCAGACTCTCAACTCTCTAGCCAGTGAGTTTTCTCCTTGAAGTTGCCTGCAGACCTTCTTAAGGCAGCAGTAAATTGGGTCAAACAGAGGAGTCACCTTCTGTATTTCCCATTTCTCCAATACCACTGGCCTTTGTTGACTATGTCCAGTGCTCATTATATATACAATTATATTTGTACTTATAGTTACATACTAAGAAATTCCATTTTTGGTTGTTTTATCTGGGTGTATAGATTTAATATCTGTTGCTTTATCTTCACCAAAATTGACACTCAGTGAGCTTTTATCTTGTTTGGTCATCACAAAATTCTTACTACATGAGATCATCAGCTGCATTTTACAAATGAGGGAGCCTAAACAGTAGACAGAGCAAGCTTTGTGTCAATACAGTTGAAATGTTGAGAGCTGAGACTTAAATTTTTAAGTGTATATACTATGAAATATTTTGCTTTTCCTTATGGAATAAGAAGATTAAAAATATTTTAACAGTGAAAACAAAGCACATGGTGTCTGTCTACCTATGTCAACAGTATTTTTCTTTATCTGGCACCCTTATATTTTACGACTCAACTCAGATGTCATCTCCCTTAACCAGACTAAAAGATTCTCTGTGTGACCATATAGTGCTCTGTGCTAACTTCTGTCACTTAAATAGAAAAAGGGCACTAATTTTTTTTTCTTGCTATGGCTCTCTTTGACTTGTTTGAAGAATTTTGGGATGAGGGCTGTGGATTGTGTGTATTTTATCTTTCTGTTCTTGGCATCAAATACAATGCTTGGCACGTGCAAACACAATCTATGTTTGTAGAACTGAACTGACTGCTTGAGGCTTTCTCAAAGCAAACTCATCTTAATCATGACCTACAGGATGCACAGCAGAAGAACGTTACAAGTAAATCTGCAAATGTATTCCAAAGCTAAAGAGAATTCTGTTTAATTAAGTGGGTTTATCTTTCAGACTGTTTTATTAGTTGAAACAATTATGAGGTGTGAATTACACAAGTTAGGTTTTCAAATTGAAGGGCTAGGCTTTCAGGGAGCCTATCTTTAATGAGAGAGAAAACATGCTAAATGAACAGTGTCTTCTCTAGGTTTTTACTACCATAAAAAAGACAATCACACAGAGAAACCTATATCCATATCTTTCAAGAGGATCAACAGCGGTATACACTTCTGCAGGGTGGTGTGATATAGTAGAAACAACTCCGGAGTTTGCATTCATAAAGCCCCTGGTTTGACACTTTTCTCTATCCCATACAGTGGCTCACCCTTGACAGATGACTTAGCTTCTAAAGCCTAGATTTCCTCTTTTTATTAAGATAAGGATAATAGTGGCAGTATCACATGGGACTGGAGTGAAAAGGCAAAATTAGAGTGTGGCAGAGAACAGACTAAAACAGATCCATGCTCTCCTTCCAGTGTAGATTCATTGCCAGAAGCAGATACCCTATCAAGGGCTGCATACAACTAGCCCACATACATTCAGGTGGGTCTACACAATGCGCTTAACTGGTAGATTGCAAGTGGACATAATATAGAGGTGGAAATGTATATGCTTCAGGCTTGGGATTCTCTATATTCTTCTATGTCTCCTCCGCCAGGTGAATGGTCATGGCAACAGACACCTGCATTGGGAAGTATTGAGGGAGAAATAGCTTTGTTTTAAGTTGTTGAAGTTATATTAATCTCAGCTGCTGGTCTCCCATGACTAGTTAAAAGAAAACACTCATAGAGAGAACATAGTAAGGTAGCTCAATATATGCTAGATGTTGGCTCACAGGCATAATGATAACTAAGTTATATTCCTGTGTCTGTAGAAGCAGTGAGATTGAAGGTGTGCCAGTTTGCTGCTATGAGTGTTATTTCCATCACCCTTAAAATGTTGGATTGGATGATCTCTATAGTCTATCTCATCTACAACAGTATTTTTTTACTTAAAACTATTTGGTTATTACAACATATAAAATGCTCCAAACCAAACCCAAAAACTACAAAAAGTGAAATCTCTGTCTGCTACAAGTTCATGAAAAATAAGAATATAAGGGGATTATATATGATCAAATGTTTTCAATTTTCAGCAGCTCCCATCAGAGAGAACTAAATTGGGACATGTAAGAAGATTGTTGGGCCATGTTGTATACCACTTATGTTGATCATGAGGCAGTGAATACTGAGGAGATTTTAATAAAAAATTTCCAGTGATCCAAAAGAGAACTAGAAAAGTGAGAAAGACTTTTAGGGATGACACAGGATTATATGTCATAGTCCAAATGGCAAAAGGCCAAATAACAAGGGTGTTAACAATTCCGGTAAGAGAGTCATTTCTTCTTCTTTTTATATATATATATATATATATATATTTTATTTCTAAGATAGAGAGAGACAGCGTGAACAGGGGAGGGTCAGAGAGAGAGAGGGAGACAGAGACTCCGAAACAGGCTCCAGGCTCTGAGCTGGCAGTCAGCACAGAGCCCGATGCGGGGCTCGAACCCACGAACCGCGAGATCATGACCCAAGCGAAAGTCGGACGCTTTACCGACTAAGCCACCCAGGCGCCCCAAGAGAGTCATTTCTGAATTGGATCAATCCTGAGGTTCAGGCTAGCTAACACAATATAGAACAGCAATAAAAATCAGGCAATGATGAATTTCCAATATCAATGCTTTTATGAGAAATGAGTTGGTCATGAATGTCTGAGAGAGATGAATCAGTGTTAAAAGCTCCCAGGGTGCAATAAATCTTGATCATGGCTAGATCTACCATGTACTATAAGGGTGAGTGGTTAAATTGGTGTAGAGGTGAAGGTTGGAAGGGCTCTTGGGTGGCTTAGTTTGTTGAGTGTCTGACTCTTGGCTTTGACTCAGGTCATCTCACAGTTCTTGAGTTCAAGCCCTGCATCAGGCTCTACGCTCACAGCGCAAGCTCGCTTAGGATTCTCACTCTCTCTCTCTGTCTCTGTCAAAATAAATAGATTAGATAGATAGATAGATAGATAGATAAAATTTAAAAAACGTACACTGTGTTTGAATGAGTTGACTGCAGGATATGGGCATTTCCAATGGCAGGTACTTCCATGGAGAAGAAAATCGTGGTCCTCTACTTCTCTTATTAATAGAAGTGAAACAGTGACCTGAAAGTCAATACATGGGAAGAGGAGCCTTGGAGAGTGGGAATGTCTCATGGCTTACAATTCAAAAGAGTGAGAAGCTTTGAAAGAGAGGAGAATAAGGGTTTTAAAATTGAAATGGGGAGACTTTGGGGTTGGGCCCAGCTCCCAGCTTTGTGGCATATAAGTCTTAAGAAAATGAGCACTTACCCTCACCAAACTACACGCCCGAAAAACAAACAACCCAGTGAAGAAATGGGCAGAAGATATGAACAGACACTTCTCCAAAGAGGACATCCAGATGGCCAACAGACACATGAAACGATGCTCAGCATCCCTCCTCATCAGGGAAATACAAATCAAAACCACACTGAGATACCACCTCATGCCAGTCAGAGTGGCTAAAATGAGCAAATCAGAGAACGCTAGATGCTGGTGAGGATGTGGAGAAACGGGCACCCTCCTACACTGTTGGTGGGAATGTAAACTGGTACAGCCCCTCTGGAAAACAGTGTGGAGGTTCCTCAGGAAACTAACAATAGAACTCCCCTAGGACCCAGCAATAGCACTGCTAGCAATTTACCCAAGGGATACAGGAGTGCTGAGGCATAGGAGCACATGTACCCCAATGTTCATAGCAGCACTCTCCACAATAGCTAAAACATGGAAAGAGCCTAAGTGTCCATCAACAGATGAATGGATCAAGAAGGTGTGGTTTATCTATACCATGGAATACTACATGGCAATGAGAAACAATGAAATCTGGCCATGTGTAGCAACATGGATGGACCTTGAGGGTGTTATGCTGAGCGAAATAAGTCAGGCAGAGAAGGACAAATATCACATGTTTGCACGTATAGGAGGATTAGGAGGAACTTGACAGAGGACCAACCGGGAGAAGAAGGGGGGAAATGGTGGGGGAAAGGGAGAGAGGCAAACCATGAGAGACTCTTGAATGCTGACAAAAACTGAGGACTGATGGATGTGGGGGGGAGGGGGGGATGGGCATAGAGGAGGACACTTATGGGGATGAGCACTGAGTGTTATGTGGAAACTAATTTGACAACAAACTATTTGTAAAAAAAATTATATTTAAATATAAATAAATACATAATTAAAATTAAAAAAAAAAGGAAAATGAGCACTTACCTTTGGGCAAGCTGTTCAACATAGGCAATAATGGTGAAAGAGTATTTGCACAAAAATCCAATGTAGGCCTATGTGTCTATAGTGGGACTCAACTCTCTTACATGAACTGGTTTCTAGGTCTCAGTTTTCCCATTGTTATGATAAAATGAGAAGTTTAGACTGCCACAGTTTCTCTCATTCTAAACTTTTCAATTTTTTTATCCTTAAGGATTGGTTTTTCCCCTTGAGTTTTCAGAAGTGACTTAAGGCACAGACTGTCTAAGTAAAACTTGAACTCTCATGAACTTCAAATACCCTGAGTGGTAGTTGAGTCAAAGAAAGGACACACATAATGTATTTATAGTTATAAACACAGCAAAATAATGCAATCTGTTTTGTCAATAGTCCACTGATAAGAACACACAATAGATTATGGACTAGGAAGTGAATTGTTTAGGTTACTCAAATGAAAAAAAAAATTCTACTCCCTTAAGAATACCTTGCTCACCTAATCTGATCATCTTTTGATTTTCATTGCTTGTGATGGTATTGCTCAATATATTTTCTTGTTGTAATGAATTCTTAGGAACATGAGCCTTCACTAAAGCCTTCTTATATTAAATCTTTGATGACAAGGAAAGAAGAGCTTTCAAAATTTCTGTATGTGGGTTCAAATTTGGGGTGCAAAGAGTAGCTTGTAAGACTGATATATGACCAAAACTGAAAGCTACCAAGTAATTTAATGACAAAACCATCTTTGGCTTCGAGTGTCAATCAAATCAATAAATAGTTTTCAACATCAGCTCAAGGATTAGGATTTCATTATAAAATAAACTGAATAAATTGACCATGTGCCATTTATGCTATGGAATAAAATATAACAAATTTTATGTAATATAATATTACAATGCAGCAGCTCTATAATTATGTAATTGTTAGCTTATAATATTCTCCAAGACATACTTCTAATTGAAAATAATGAAAGTTTTGTTGGGATGAACAATGAGTGTTGCATGGAAACCATTCTGACAATAAATTATATTTTAAAAAATGAAAATACTGAAAGTTTCTACTAATAAATGAAACATAACATTTTGGTTAAAAAATGAAGTGAATCTGTATTTTTCTTCACTAGAAGGTACACACCCAAACTAAAACTATTCCTCTAAGGATGGAAGCAGGACTGTAGGCAGTCAAGGGTGGCTTCACTTTTAATTCACCCTGTTTGAAATGGTTTCTACAATGGTTGTTAATGAATATTATTCATTATGTGATAATTATACCAAAATTAAAAGTGAAATAAACCTAAATTCTCTAATATTTGGAAAATAATCATTATATATATTTCACATTATAACAGACATAAATGTGTATTTTATTTATAAAAGCAGTGATGAAACTGTTTGCTCAATGTAGTGTCATTTACATGTGCACACATGTGCGTATGTGCTGATATCTACTCTTCCAATTTTCCCATGCTGCCTTTCACAAGTTACCCTGTAAAAGTAATATCTCACTATGTCCTAAGATAATGTTTCCTCGAGGTACACGCCATTTTGTTTTTTCTCATTCTCAGGTAAGCTGGAGTCCAACTCCAGCCTCACTACAGAGTCTAGAGTGCTCAGCGTACAACTCTAATAAGAACTTTGCATTTGTAATGGCGGGTGGGTGGCTCAGTTGCTTAAGGGGCCAACTTCAGCCCAGGACATGATTTCGTGTTTCACAAGTTTGAGCCCGCATTGGGCTATGGGCTGTCAGTGAAGAGCTCACTTCTGATACTCTGTCCCCCTTCTCTCTGCCCTTTAACCAATATCACTCCCTCAAAAATAAATAAACATGAAAAAAAGAACCACGTTGCATTTGTAAATGTCAGCAAAACTCGACTACTATCACCACACAAGGTTTAGACTCTCGCTGGTAGTTTTCTCCAGTGTTGGCTGTGAGAAAGGAGGAAGGGCTGAAGAAGTAAGAAGCTGGTACTGGAACTGGTAATACAAAGAGCTTCATGCTCTTTGGACATGGATAAAGACTTAACCAACTTTTCTGCGAGGGGTTCCATGAAAAGTTTCACAGCTGGGATTCTGTCCTCTGTGCTGGTGCACATATCTCTCTTGCAGGGAGTTGTATTAGCTTCCTGCCTCTGTTAATGCCTTGGAGCTTTCAACTGTTGCCATTCCTCTGCCTTTCTAGGTAGCCATATTTGTACACTCTTTATGTCTATGCTTTGGATCTAGTTCTCATGTCACACTCCTGGGTTACTAGAAAGATGCCTGTATCTATTTCCCAACAGAAATCCTTGGAATACAACTGGACTCTAATTCTGAGGGTCTCTCCTGGATCCATCACCAATGTTGAGAGTATTCCATGGGCTTCTCTTCTAGATTTTCTTAGAAAATAGTGAGACTAAGGATACCATGTCACAAAGTTGCACAGAAGCATGTAACAGGTTCTCCAAGGAGTCTTGTTGAAGTCTCAAGTCCCTAGATCTGAAGTTATAAGATACAATCAAGCCAGACGTTCTCTTCTTGGGAGAGCAAGGTAACAACTTTCCCCAAAGAAATTTCTTCACTGGTCCTCTCCACACTGCAAGTTTCATATCCCTCATCTGGTTCATGAAGCAAGAGTTGAAGATCTGTTTCTAGGAAATATTTCTTTTGTAAATTCTACTTTGTCTATGTGACTATGCAATATTACACACCTATTTTATCCTATTATTTTTCCCTTTTAACCCCATCTTTCAAAAAGAGATTCTGAAACAGGCTTAGGTGAAAGTATTAGATTGTCGAGGATCCATAGCTGATTTGAGAAACAGGAGGAGAAAAGGAAGAAGGAAGGAAGGAAGGAAGGAAGGAAGGAAGGAAGGAAGGAAGGAAGGAAGGAAGGAAGGAAGGAAGGAAGGAAGGAAAGAAGGAAGGATTAGTACAAGGAAGCATAATGCAGGTTCCCACCACTACATGCCCATGGTCACTCTATCCCACGGCAACAGATGACAAATCGTGCGATATGCTTTTCAGGACTTTTAGTGCCCAACTGGTCAAAATTTTCAGAACTTTCAATTAACTCAAGTGTACCAATTAAGTTTCCCAAGCAAAGTCACCTAAAGAAAAATCAAAGGTCAGGAAGCAAGAGAATGGAGTCATGGCCTATGAAAGAAGCTAAACGGTCTGTTCTATATGAGTTCAGTGATGCCAACACTGAAAAAGCTGAAAAAAGATAAATGAGATCAAAGGGAACTCAGGTGGCACACAGAAGGTGCCCAATATACTAGTAGAGCTTCCATTCAGGTGTCTATAATATATATATACACATACATATACATTTATGTATATATATGTATGTATGTATGTCTGTATATACATATATTATATGTATGTATGTATGTATATACATATATTGTATGTATATATGTATATATATATATGCATATAGACATAAGTTAGAAAGGATACCCAAGAAATTATTAAGATGATTACATGTGGGTTACCAGATTGGCTTCTAAGGATGGGAAACAGAGTTACTCTTTTATTTCTCCTCTTTAAAATTTAATTCTGGTGTTATAAACAAAGAAACAAACAAGATAAAACAAACTGACTCTACTCATAGACCTCCTGAAGGCCACTTATCTTTCAATATCTTCAGAGTAACTATATATTAAATGGGTAACTATTATTCTTATGCACTCCAAAAATAATAATTTACTAATTTTCTATTTTCCAAACAATATATTGTTTTGAAGGTTTTATAATTTAAAATAAATCGGAGAACCTCAGAATTAGGAAAATCTATATGGTTTCTTTAAATGTGAGGAATTATTAATGATTCTCTTAATCATGATTATGTGGTAAGGCATATCCATGTCGTTAGTATTATTATGAATTCATAAAAAGCATTTCAAGGGAATAAATTAAAATAAATCACATCATCATCTATTATCAATTAGGTTGTTTTCATTTACTTGAAATTATATTTTGTAAGATTAGCCATATTGAAACACAATGCCCTACTTCATTGGTGATAATTACCGTGCAGTATCCCAAATTTGGAAATATACCATACTGTATTTACTACAAGTATTTACTATTATCTCTTATTGTTTTTATAAGCACAGACATTTTCTTAGCCTTTTTCTAGGATACCTAAGTTGCTAGGAATATTCTAGCAATATTTTCCTGAGCATATGTGCAAGAAAGCTTCTACAGTTTATATCTAAAGAAAGAAAATGTTGGTTCAAAGGGGATGTATTTATTTGACTTTATATTGCCTAACTGCTCTATAAAGTGGTTGCACACATCTATATTCTCACAATTATGCCCACTACTCTGCCTTCTCATCGCTGGTATCAGACTTCTTACAACTTGCCAATATAATGGACACAGAATGACATCTCATTATGGATTTATTAGGTATTTACCAGTTACTCATAAGGTTGAGCATCTTTTAAAATGCTTATTGACTATTTTGGTTTCCTCCTTTCTGAATTGCATTGCCATTTTTTTTTCTATTAGATTGCTTGTCTCTCCTGATTTTTATGAGTTTTTTATATATTTTGATTACTAAACTTTTAGGAATAATATGCATTGTAAATAACCTCTCTCAGGCTTTGGCTTGTCATTTAACTTTTCTTTATTGTGACTTTTATTGATCCAAAGTTTTAAATTTTAATGCTGTTAAACATCAGATTATTTGTGCTTTTTAGAGAAATATTCCCTACACCCGATCATAAAAATGTGCTCCTATATTTTCTTTAAATACTATTTTTTTTTTACATAGCTTTTTTTCGTTTTCTTCATTTAGGAATTGGTGTGTGTGTGTGTGTGTGTGTGTGTGTGTGTATACATGCACAGCCTCAGCCATGGAGTGGAAGGTGGATAGAATTATTTTAAAAAAATGTTTTAATCTTCTTTGTACATTATTTCTTGTTTAACAATACTTTATTGAATTATGTTTGTTCTAATTATTTTTACCACTTAATTCATATGCAGGAATTAACTCACTCACAGTGGAGTACATCCCCATAAAACTATCAAAAAGTTGAAAATATCATAAGTCAAAAAGGCATTCAATACACCTACTCTCCCAAACATTATAGGACAGCCTAGCCCGCCTTATATGTTGTTAGAAGTTGAAGGAGAAACAGTAACGTATCCTCCAAACTGTAATACTTTGAAACCAGAAAAATGAAGCAAGACACTCCATCTATGCAGTTTTGTTCAAGATAATTTACTGACAGGGGCGAATAAGGTGGGTGGACTGATGGCCCAGATATTATTTAGCTATTCTCCAATTCAGCCTGGATCTTAATCCACAGATTTTAAAGAGTGAAGGCCATTGTGATGAAGCCAAAAGGTAGTTCTCTAAATCAGTGCCATCTGAGCTATGTGCCCAAGGACCTCATCTACTGAGGAAAGATCCCACATGGGTCTGGGCGTCCCTCAACCTCCTGGGGGCCCTGAAACATGTAGTCCCAAAGGACGTCATTGTCCGGGTGTGAACAAGATGGAGGCCCAATGGTGGAGTCAGTGTTTTTAGCACTCCTATGTATGTGCTCAGAACACTTACATTAGGCTACAGTTGGGCAAAGTCATCTAACACAGAGCTTATTTGTTATAATGTGTTGAATGTCTCACGTCAGTTATTGACTATTACACTGACTGTGAGAAACAGAATGATTGTATGGGTACAGAATGGTTCTGAGTGTGTGACTGCTATAGCCCAGCATCGCAAGAGAGTTTCATATCTCCTATCACTAGCCCAGGGAGCAAAAAAACCAAACTTTAAATTTCAAAGTAAGGTTTCTCCTGAACGTGTACTGTTTTTGTATCGTTGTAAAGCCAAAAAATTCTAAGTCCAACTCTCATAGTCGACGATTATCTGTTGTATGTTATTCTCCCTATATGTAAACAATATTTTGGGGAGAGGGAAGTATTGGCCATCTTGAGATTTCATAATGTAAAGTGTCCTGGCATTTTTAAAAGAAAACCTAAACAAGGAAGAAGACCTCTTTCAGCTGAGAAACCAAGAAGCATGGCATTCCCTGGGTGTAGGCATCCATGCAATCGTCCCTGACAGGGACCTCTAGCTATGCACTTCTTAGCTTTTATTTTTATTTTCAGCCTTTACGCTTTTTATTTCTAATTATTGGTGGGATGTAAGTGCTTTTAAATGATATCTAATTTACCCATTCACCCAGAGAACTGATTGCTTCTATGATTTCTGCAAAACACACAGATACGTGCTCATGACATGCAGCATTGATTACCCTTCAACTTCAACTTTCAGTACTCATGTGTGTTTATCAAGAGATGGCTAAGTTTATTCCCAAAACTATGCTAATTTTATATGTTAATTGGATAATATAATCCTGTACACCAATTAACATAAGTGTAAAAATGGTATCTATTTCATAATATATAAGCAATATGTTTTAGAAAGCAATTAGTAAAGATGAGTATGCAAAAACATAAGTCAGTCACTTGAAGAACAGATGACATAAGATTAAAAAGGAGAATTACTTTGGGTGCCTGCATGGCTCAGTCCGTTAAGCATCTGGCTCTTTGTTTCAGCTCAGGTCATGATCTCACAGTTCCTAGGTTTGAGCTCTGTGTCAGGCTTGAGATTGAAAATGCAGAACCTCCTTGGGATTCTCTGTCTTTCCCTCTCTCTCTGCCCCTCCCCTGCTCCTGCTTTCTCTCTCTCTCAAAATAAATAAAAATAAACTTATAAAAAGAATTATTTTAAAATAATTCTGTATCTTTTCCTTCTGGTTTGTGCTTTTACTTTAATAACATAAAACTGGAAACAGCAAGGGGCGCCTGGGTGGCTCAGTTGGTTAAGCAGTGACTTCGGCTAAGGTCATGATCTCATGGTTCGGGAGCTCTAGCCCTGCATCTAGCTCTGTGCTAACAGCAGCATGAAGCCTGCTTAGGATTCCGCCTCCCTCTCTCTCTGTCCCTCCCTGCTTGCCCTCTCTTCCTCCCTCCCTCTCTCTCTCTCAAAACGTAAAAACAAAACAAACTGGAAATAGCAAAAACCGAACTGTGGATTCCTCTTATGAAAATTGCATCATCAATCAAGGACTTATATTAAAGAAAAAGGCTTGGCCTAATGATCCAGGATGAACACATTAATTGTCATTTGTATGTTTTTGGTAAAAGTAAAATATTTAAGGCACATATAGTTTTTATATATGTGATTTTAACCACTGATCCCTCTTGTGTCCCACTAAATTTGTTTACTTACTTACTGTACCAATGTGTACCTCAAATGTGAAACCTCAAACCATCTACAAAGATTTCTACAAAAGCTACGCTTCCCTTTGCCACTTTATCAAATGCTATCTGTGGCTCTAAGGCTCTCTCTGCATCTAATGTGAAAACCTTATACCTCTCTTCTCCACAAGTCAGATTCTCTACCTGCTGTGGCAATCACAGGGATTTTTAAAGGAATGCTTTGAAAGGAAGAGTCTCTGCCTTCTTGCAGCTTAAATTGAAAATAACTTCCCTACTGAGCAAAATACAGATAACCTGAAAGTTTTTGAGAAACTCCATCAAAGAGCCCTCCTGAAGCAATGCCTCTAGGCAATACTGCTTTCTTTCTTTAAATCCAACACAGGTAAGCTGCAAAAAGACTTAGATGTTATTGGTCATTAAATGGACTATCCGTACATACCTTCTACATTTTTTAAAAAAGAAATTTACCGTCTTAATGTACAATTGCTACTTGTTTTTATTTCTTTTTAACCTTACAATACTGGTCACTCTGAGGGATATGTCTAAAGGGAGACTAATAGTTTAAAGGTGCCATTAGCTTTCTGGTTCCCAGATGCAGGTGCATCTATTTCACTTTAGAATATATAATTATTACATTATTAATTATTATTCAGGTGTGTTTGTGTGTTGCTTTGTTTGCTGGTAAGACTATCACTAAAATGGATTTCACTTTTACAAATATTGAGTGAGAAATTTCCACCAAAATTCTTGAAGAAAATTTAGAGTCAGCCTAAATATGGATGTGGAAATACAGACCACTGGGCTCCTGGGTGGCTCAGTTGGTTAAGCGTCCGACTTCTGCTCAGGTAACGATCTCATGGTCTGTGAGTTCAAGCCCCTCAAAGGGCTCTGTGCTGATAGCCCAGAGCCTGGAACCTGCTTCAGATTCTGTGTCCCCCTCTCTCTCTGCCCCTCCCCTACTCAAGTTCTGTCTCTCTGTCTCTCAAAAATGAATAAACATGAATGCCAATGAAGATACTATATTTATAGATATATATGTATTTATTTATATTTATAATCTTGTGTTACATATTAGTATTCTGTTTATATTCTATTTATATATTCATATCACATTTGTATTTATATTATATGTATAATTGATGTTTATATATTTGTATATTTTACTATAATGATATTATATTTTATATTTATAATATGTATATTATATTTCTATATAATACAAGATCCTGTATCTTTAACTTTACCTTTAGTGTAAAGAATAAACAAAAAGAATCAACAAAAGATTTTTTTCTTTACTTTTTAAAACAAATTTCACCTATTTCTAGGATACATATTTATCTACTCCTATATTCTACTCAGTATTTCTGACACAGTACAATTACTGCACTTTATAATAAAAATCAAATAAAATTTAAACATCTGTCAAGGGAAAATTAAATAATATTATTTAATATGCCTTCTTTACATGGAATATTACTTTTTAAGAATGGCTGGACAATGCATAATATTTAAAGAAGGATCTATATAAATTGTTAGGTTTAAGATATTATAAAAGCATACATTTTTTAAAAGAAAAATTGAAATCAACTGTTGAAAGATTTAAACTCAATTTTTCTTGAAATTTCACACATCAAATATAAAAGAATTTAGTGAAGACATATTTTATACAAACATCAAAGACATTACATTATTGTTTGACCAGTTCCACAGTGGAAACAAAGTATTAAGTTTTTTAAACGTAAGGAAGACGTTTTAAGAATAAATACATTTTAGGCAGTAATGACTATTTTATCTCTTTGTCATTATAAATTTGGTCATTACATTTCCAAACTTTTCATCTGTGCCCAGGCACACTACTTCCTCTGCACCTTCTGTACCTTCTGCAATGAGTAACTACAAAGTTTCTCTTGAGGTTCACAGAAAAGACATTTTGTGGGAAACTACATTAATCCCTAATATATTTTATTTCTTTCTGATGTCTGTATATACATACATATTTTTTAAGGTGTGTAATCATGGATATTTTGTTGACCTAAATTTTTTAGTCACATGAAATATTTAGATGCCTGAGTTGACAGATTTATTTTTCTTATATGTAATATGTAGATAGCCATATATCTGTATGATATATGAGAAATTTTCATATGGGAATATTTACATGAAAGATTCAGTGCCTACACAGAGTTAAATAATTACCAACTGAACATATTTTTACTATTATTTCTTCAATATCATTCATAGTATTTGACATGAAGTTCAATTCTACAAGAAATACAAGTGTACTGTAATCAAAATATTGATCTTTCTGCCTTGGATGTTATTTAAATTTTAAATATTTTTCTCAAATATTATATAATGTGTAGAGCATGTCAATTAAATAATGTACATTGTTGTAATGTTTAAATTAATTTACCTACACATGCACCTTTCTTAGTGTTCTTTCTTTACTTCTTCAAGTTCTGTTACCTTCTGTCCACTGCCCCTCACTTTTTCCCTGAAGGACTTTCTTTAGTATTTCCTGTAAGGAAGATTTCCTAGTAAGACATTTTCTTCCTCTCTTCTTCTCCCCTTCCCCCCCTCTCTGTCCATCTTTTTCTGGAAGTGTTACATATGCTTACAGCTGGGTGGGCTACCAGCTCCATTTACCACTTGCACAATTTGGGGGATCTTTCATTTTGTACAAGGATTGTTCCTATCAGTCCCACCTGGCAGTGCTTCTGCTGGTATTCTTGGAAATCATTGGTCTTCTTATATGTCAAATGTTCTTTGCCTTAGACAGAGGGTTCTCCATGGATCCTTCCTAGATAACCCTCTCTCCAATCCTAGTTTCTGCTGAGATGGCTTGATCGTCACCTATCTAATTTTTGTGGCAAATTGTTATCCAGCCTCATCCTTGATCCTTTCAACACCGCATGCTTTAGCACCATTTGCACTCTGGATAGGCTAAGAAATTTCCAAAAGATCAAGGTCTGATTTCTTTTTTGCTTAATAGCTTCTTCCTCAATTTATCTCTTTCTCCACATTTTACAGCAGGCAACAAAAAGGAACCAGACTGTTACTTCAACACATTTCTGGGAAATCTTTACAGCTAAATATTCAAGTTTATCACTGACCAGTTCTACTTTCCACACAAAAGTAGAGGACAATTGAACTACTTTTTCCAGGTTAGAACAAAGATCATTTTGTTCCAGCAATCAATAAGCACGTTCTTTATTGCCTTCTGCTAACTCTACAGAAGCATTTTTAATGTTCATAGTTCTATCAACGTTCTGTTCATGATAATATATGCATTTTCTAAGATGATAGAAGTTCCCTCTACTATCCTCTCCTCTTCTTTCTGCGATCTTTCTAGAACCACCTATAACATCAACTTTTCCATAAACGATCTCTTCAAGACAACCTAGGCTTTGTTTTTTTTATCATGCTTCTCAAAATTCTTCCAGTCTCCTATTCCCTAATTCCAAAGCCCTGTCCTCATTTATAGGTATTTATGACAGCAACACCCCACTTTCCAATACCAAACTCTGCATTTGTGAGGATTCTCCAGAGAAACTAAAGGAATGGAGCCAATAGGTTGCCATCTGTAACTGGAGGACAAGGGAAACTAGTGGTGCAATGAAGTCTGTGTTGAAGTTCTGGTTCTGGGAATCAGGGAGCATTGGGGGGGGGGTGCGGGGCCGCGGGCAATGCTAGAAACCCAGGTCTGAGTTTGAAATCCTGAGGTTCAGAAGCACCAGTGTTTGAGAGCAGGAGAAGAGAGATGTCTCAGCTCAAGCAGAGAAAGCAAATCTTCCCTTCTTCTGCCTCGTTTTCTATTCAGGCCCTCAAAGGATTGGCTAATACCCACCCACAGTGGTAAAATGGATCCTCCTCTGTCTGTTGGTTCAGATGCTAATCTCTTCTAGAAGACAACCTTACAGACACACCCAGAAATAAATTTCCCCCAGTTATCCCGGCATCATGTAGCCCAGTCAACTTAACACATAACATTAATCCACCTGGTCATCACTTAAATTATTACAAATTCAGCGGCTTAAAAAAAACAGTTTTTTTACTGTTCTGGAGACCAGAAGTCCAAAATCAAGTACTGGCAGAGCTGAAACTCTCTGGAAAGTCTAGAGGAGAAATTGCACTCAGCTCTCTCCTACTTCCTATTCGTTGCCAGCAATCCTTGCATTCCTGGCTTGCAGACTCATCCCCTCCAATCCTTGCCTCAGTGTTTACATCACTGTATGCTGTGTATGGCTGTTTTTGTTGTTGTTGTTGTTGTTGTTGTTGTTCATAAGGACACTCACTGAATTTAGGACTCACTCTAACGTGGTATAACTTATTTTTATTTTCATCTTAATTGTATCTGCAAAAACCGATTTCCAAATAATGTCACATTCTGAAATTCTGGGTAGATGTGACTTTTGGTGGGTCATTGTTCAACTTTCTATGCTATATGAAGTGTGTTAGTAACTTTCTGTGTGTGAAATTGGCAGCTTTCACAACAATTAATTATTACAGTGGATTATACTCGAAATTATATATGTATATACTATATGTATATATTTTTTTCAGAAAAATTTTCAAAATGATATATGATAGTTCAATGAATGACATAATGCCAATGAGTAAAAAGAAATGGAAAATTGTATTCCGAGTCTTGTTTAGAATGCTTCCCGACATTCGGAAGTGAATAATTAGGTATTACGTATGAATTGCGTAGGAATGACAAACCTTGAGGGTATTACTAAACCTGTTGACACTGACTAGACGTGTTGGCAACTTCCATAATTGAAATGGCATCACCAGTGAGACCTTGGCAATTTAGTTTGCCTTCCAAAGGTTTGAAATCAAAGGAAAAGCCAAGTAGTAAATATTAGTCAATAAAACCTGAGAGTGCCGATAGACATAGGGATTAGATATTCTCTAATTACATTACAATTTCTGCATGTCACTTAGTGGGAGGAAAACATATTTAAAACAACAACAACAACAACAACAACAACACTATTCAGACCCTCATTAAGGAGTTAAGCTAAGATATGCAATGTATATTTTGGCTTTTGCCCTCAAACATCAATTATTTATAAGATATAAGATGTGAGATCACAAAATATGTATAGGAGTTTCAGAAGACATTCTTTCACAAAGACAGGTTCATTTGAGGTCAAGTGAGTTAGTGACTTTTCTTGAAAGCACTGAGCAATGCAGTAGTTGATAGCCACATGTGGCTCTTTAAATTAAAATTAATTAAATTAGATGAACTTAAAACTGTAGTTCCTTAGTTACACTAGACACATTTCAATGCTCTAGAGCCACATATGGCTAGTGGTTACCATACTGAACAGTACAGACACAGAACAGTTTTATTACTACAGAAAGTTCTATTGGAAAACACTGCCCTGAAGTATCAAATATTAGATGCTGGTTTAATATGTATATGTATGTACATAGGTATGTATTCACATGCATTTATGCATCAACATAGCTTGTATGCTAATAAATAGTTGCTTGATTCTAACAATGAAATGTTTAAATATCTAGTCCACTGTGGTGTTTTGCTCACTTACTTTTGGGTACGATAGAACCGTATCACCGAATTGGAAACCTTGCCTCTTCTCAAATACATGAATAACAATGCAGTTCCCTGAAACTTGATTACAAAAAAACAAGAACTTTACTTCAGTTGAAGCATTGGTTTTAAGATTGAGAAGAGAGAGAGTCAAGCTACTCTATCACTGGGAATTTACACACAGATAAAGTGAAACGGCCATGAGAGTGATGGATGGGGTTTCTTGTTATCTTACTGCCTGTATCATTTCCAGCTCCGACCCCCAAACAATGCCCAGATTACATGGGGAAAGCAAAATGAGAATTGCCCCACATATTTTATTTCCGCTCAAGGAATCCAAGATTTCCAGCTATATTTATAAATAGGATTGATCTCATTTTTACTTCATTAATCTTAGAGCTTAATTTTTGCCACACATAATCCAAAACCTGTTTCTCTACTTCAGGGCATGATAATTTTTTCACCCTGCTTTTATGTTTGTGTTTTGTTTTCAGATTATTGTGGTATCTTCTCTCCATAAGACTAACGAAAATTTAGTTTGAAACATCCATTTGAGTTTTAGAGCCAGGTGAAATGAAATAAGAAGCCCCAAGATGTTTTGACACAGAAAAATAAGAAATACTGACCAATCAATGGGTCTGCAGAATAGTTTTGACATTTCTTATGAAAGTTTGAATGTTCCCCAGGATAGCACATCGGCTATATTAAGGAGGCATTCTACTGAAAGCAGACGTATCCATCTGTTCCACTGCCTGGGTATATCTGAGTAATGGGTACAGCCCTAGCTGTAGAATCACAGCAATGGTTTCTGGTCTTAGCACTGCCATGCAATGTTGAATGAAGATTTGGTTGTTTGGCGCTTCAACTCACTCACCTCAAACATGTCTTAGTAAAACAAACATGCTTGATATTTGATAATGCAAAAACATGAAACTAATTATCATAACAATCTCATCTATATTTATTGCCTACCATGTATACTCTGAACCTTGGGTTATAGGTTATGGGTAACTACCTAATTTGGTCCTCCCAAGTCTACAAGGGAAGAAGTTTCATTATAATTATTTTGCAGGTGAAACAGCTGTGTCCTTGGGCTTAGAGGAGCGATCAGGTTCCTTGAGGATCATGCACCATTTTAGTGGCCTCTGGGAAATGGTCAGGATATGGTGGGAGTTGTCTAATTTTGGAACCTGTCATGTCAATCAATCATGTGATTGATTTCAAGCATGTAAAGATGCTTGAAAATGAATTATTAAGTGCAGATTGTTACTTTAGAATTAGAAATAGTGTACTTGAAAATATTGTTCACATTTTTACCTCATTTTGGAAATACACCTTTTTTTTTTTTTAATAATACACCATTGGAATTGCTTGCTCTTTTTGAGCTTTCTTGATCATTATGTACCAGTACATTTCAACTTGCATATAAACACCCTGATATTTTGCTCCAAGAAAGCAACAGTAAAACTCTTAGGTGGTTCATATGTGTGTGTGCAACAGTAATAACTCCTTGCATTTATTCACTGCCATTTTAAGTGGTTAGAATTATTTTCATATCTTTTATCTCTTTTTCTCTTTTAGATAAGGGTAGGGATTGGTGTTTTGTACAAGTAGGTAGAATATGATTGACATTCCTATTTGAATACCACAGTGACTTCCCCAAGAGTATTAGTAGGGATATGAGACAAGATCACATACCTCCTAATTCTTATTTCCTGTTTATTTCCATTAAATGTAAACACTATATTATGGGACCTATAGGAAGAAAAGTGCTCCCGTGGTCACAATAAGAAAGACATTTCATAAAATGACCCATTGTAAGATTTTCAAAATTTGTTCTGTACTCTATACATTATGCTTCCCATACTCATCAATCTCTCCTCTCCCAAATGTTCTTCTGATCATTAGTATAACTCACCTGATGTTTTTCAGAATTAGCTAGGAGAGTCTTATTTGTTTGTTATATACTATAACTTTCACCGTATCAGCACCTTGCTCATATTTTTCAGATGCTCCTCTTTGCCTTTATTATAATTATAGAACTCCTTAATTTGGAATCAGAGGCACTTCGGGACCTCACCAACTTACAATACATCCCACTGAACACATTGAGTGTCCACCATGAATCCAGGCAGCCTGAGCTTTCAGCTCTCCTTGATTTCTTACATAATGTTGTCTCCTAGTGTTTCCTCCTTGGGCATTCTTTTAGCTCAATTAAACTCATTAAATGATGAGTTAGTGTTATTTCCTCTCACACAATCTTTCCAGTGTTTCCTTTGTTTGTGAAAAAAGCTTGTGCTTGCTCTTGTTATTGCAATATTCTAGTGTATCACTACCATTTCTGACGAGAGCTCATCATGTAAGGCAGGATGTTGGTTTGCTCGTCTTTGTAGTGGTCATGGTGAACAGCAGGATGTCTGATACTTCATGAATTTAATTGACTCATTTTATAACTCCTTCTTAAATAATGGGAGAGAGGTTAGGTTTCCATACTTAATACGCACAAAATAGGTATAATTACCAAAAAATATGCTGCAACCCATGGCTGTTTTGATTAGTTGTCTTCAGTTAAGTTACAAGTCATGTTCAACTCAGAGACCTATGGTTTTATGAGTGCAAGACCTTTACGGAGACCTCCAGGTCTTCACTGTGAAGGGCTGTCCATCTTCTCTCAGGTCATATGTCTCCTTGTAATCATGTTCATTACTGTTCTGGCTTTACAAGATAACAAGCAGTCAGTTACTATGTGGAGACCTTGCTTTGTTCCAAACATATGCTAAAAAATTACAAACTGTATAGTATTGAAACCAGACAAGAAACTAGGATACAGCTTTCTAATTTTTCTGTTTATAAGTGAGGAAACAGAGGCTCAGAAAGGTGAAGGGACTTGTCTAAAATCATACAGCTAACAAATTCTAGATCTGTAATTCAAATTAATGTCTATTTGATCAAAGCAAATATGCTGAACCACTATGTGACTATGCTTTGCTATTAAAAGCATAAAGAGGACATCCAGATGGCCAACAAACACATGAAACGATGCTCAGCATCCCTCCTCATCAGGGAAATACAAATCAAAACCACACTGAGATACCATCTCGCGCCAGTCAGAGTGGCTAAAATGAGCAAATCAGAGAACGCTAGATGCTGGTGAGGATGTGGAGAAATGGGTACCCTCCTACACTGTTGGTGGGAATGTAAACTGGTACAGCCCCTCTGGAAAACAGTGTGGAGGTTCCTCAGGAAACTAACAATAGAACTCCCCTAGGACCCAGCAATAGCACTGCTAGAAATATACCCAAGGGATACAAAAATGCTGATGCATAGGAGCACATGGACCCCAATGTTCATAGCAGCACTCTCCACAATAGCCAAAACATGGAAAGAGCCTAAGTGTCCATCAACGGACGAATGGATCAAGAAGATGTGGTTTATCTATACCATGGAATACTACATGGCAATGAGAAACAATGAAATCTGGCCATGTGTAGCAACATGGATGGACCTTGAGGGTGTTATGCTGAGCGAAATAAGTCAGGCAGAGAAGGACAAATATCACATGTTTGCACGTATAGGAGGATTAGGAGGAACTTAACAGAGGACCATGGGGGAGAAGAAGGGGAGAAATGGTGGGGGAAAGGGAGAGAGGCAAACCATGAGAGACTCTTGAATGCTGAGAACAAACTGAGAACTCATGGGTGAGGGGGGAATGGAGGAGATGGGCATGGAGGAGGGCACTTGTGGGGATGAGCACTGGGTGTTATATGGAAACCAACTTGACAATAAAATATTTGTAAAAAAAAAAAAAAAAAAAAAGCATAGTCAAGGGGCACCTGGGTGGTTCAGTCCATTAAGCGTGTCCAACTTCAGCTCAAGGTCGTGATTTCGCAGTATGTGAGTTCAAGCTCCATGTCTGGCTCTGCCTGACAGCTCAGAACCTGGAGCCTACTTCGAATTCTGTGAGTCCCTCTGTCCCTGCCCCTCTCCCACTTGTGCTCTCTCTGACTCTATCTCAAAAACAAATAAACATTACAATTTTTTTAAAAAAGCATAGTTAAAACATATCTATTTGTCAGCACTAAAGATGAAAATTCCAGGCTCAGAAAAATATCAAATTACTATGCATTGCAGATCATTGGGATAGACTGCATATAAGCAACTCACCACAGGAATTATCAGATGACCAATTTTTTTAAATTCTAATTTTCCTGGCAAAACTAAAGGCATTAAAATGTTTCTAAAAACATGAGACATTTCAGTAATAGTCTTTTTTTCATTTTACTATACCTAGTATCTTTACATTATTTAGTTCCCTAAGTAGTCTTTCCATAGAATAAAAATTTCTGATAAAGGTGACGCAAGATTCTGGCTCTGTTTACAGGTAACTTACTCAGTAAATGAATTGACTGGCATGTACATTCATCGTTTATTCTCTTGTGAGTACTCTTAGTTTGTTTTTTTTGTAAGTGTAAGCTACAACCTAAACTTAAAGATAATTCTCTGAGATCCAACATCATCATAAAATGTTAAGCGGATCCTGAAAGCCAGTTGGCAAGATGTGGCCTTGTTTTAACTGCCTCATACAGTGTGAGTCATGGTGGCCATGGTGGTAGCCAGTGCTACTTTTTATTTGAATTCATATTCCTATTAATTCTTAGTCTGTCAGTAATGTTTGTTTATTGCATTTAACGGCATTGAATTAAATTATGCTAAATTGAATGAAGTGAATCGATCCATATAATAAACCTGTATTGTGCTGACATACTGATAACCTTTATGTTAAAAGTTTTGTTTCAGAAAAGTTCTAAATGAATTCTGTTTGGTCAAATAGTCAGCAGTAGGAGACCCAGGTCTCTCAATTCAAAAATCACTGTTAAGCAAGGCATTTAAAGAATATAGTTCACTTCAGAAGAGAAGGAATAAATACTTCAGAAAATAAAATTCAAATCATTCAGAGTCTATGTTTAGGGCTTGTAAAAATGAAAAAGAAAAGTCTTCTCTAACTTAACCATGTTCCTTCCTTTATCTCAATCTGCTTTTCATCCCAGCGTGTGGGGTTGCAAAAATGCATACTAAATTAAGGGAATGCGATTCTTTCGGTTATCATGTTCTATATAATGTATTAGTCAAAAAGGGAGTAAAATTCCGTGTTTTCTTTAGCTTTTTTTTTTTTTCAATAGAAAATGGAACCTTCTTATGGGAATTCAGTGAAGAAATAAGTAATGGAACATGTGTTAAAATAAGGTTAGAATTTTATTGCTCCATGGGAACTTTTTTCTTTAACTTTCAAACAAAAACTCAAAAAGACATGCGTGGGTCTTCAAAAATACTATTTCTTTCTCTCCATCTTTGCATCATCTGACCATTTTTCATCTATCTTTGTACTTCCAGGTGTTTGCTCCCCCACAAGGCCACCAGATTGTTCTTCCTACATTTTCCTGTGACCATGCTCCATGATGAGAAAACTCCCAATGCTTCCTATGATTACTAGAAAAATCTAGACCATTTTAGTTCAGAATTCAAAGGTTTTTAGGTTTGTTTCCACCCCATAGATCACTTACCTTTTTTGGTTTTAAATGAGATATAATTGGCATGTAACATGATATTAGTTTCAGGTATATAACATAATGATTCAATGTTTGTGTATATTGTGGAATGATCACCACAATAGGCCAGTTAACATTCATCACTGTACATAAAGATATTTTTCTTTTGATGAGAACTTTTAAGATCTACTCTGTTAGCAACTTTCCAGTATATAGTGTTGTTAACCACAGTTACCATGCTAAAGGGGACATCCCTAGCACTTATTTGTAACTAGAAGTTTGTACCTTCTGTCTATCTTTAGCCATTTTGGCCCCACTCCACCTTTAGAAACCATCAATTCATCCTCTCTATCTATGAGTTCAGTGTCATTTTGTTTTATATATTCCACATATCAATGAAACTCTCTGGTATTTGTCTTTGTCTGGCTCACTTAGCATAATGCTTTCAAGACCCATCCATGTTGTCATAAAAGACAAAGTTTCCTTCGTTTTTTGTGGCTCATATATAATATAAATATTTTTAACAATTAATATATATCATTCTCTCTATATAATTATATGCAATATATTGATATTATGTAATACATAATAACATATATTCATATATTAATATCATAATGGTATATCATATTATAAATGTGATATATATATCATATTTCTTTTATTCATTCAAGCATTGATGGACACTGTCTTTGTTTCCATGTCTTGGTCATTGTACATACTGTTGCAATGAACATGAGGGTGTATATGTCTTTCTGTGATAAGGATTTCATCTCTTTCAGAAAAATTACAAAAAGTAGAATTGTTGGATGCTATAATTCTATTTTTAATTTTTTGGAGAAACTCCATATCATTCTTCATCGTTCATCAATTCACATTCCCACCAACAATTCACCAGAGTTCTCTTTCTCCATATCTTTGTCAACACTTATTATTTATTGTCTTGATAATAGCCATCCTAACAAGTGTGAAGTGAAATCTCATTATGGTTCTGATTTGCATTTGGTTAATGATTAGTAGAAGTTTAGGTATAGTTTGATGATGTTTCCAGGATCATTAACGGAAAAAGAGTGGGAAAATATATAGATAATAGCTAACAGAATGAAGGAGTGCAATAATTTGCAATGAGTTTGAACTTGCATATTTAAGAAAAATTACATAGAAGAAAAAATGCCATTATTAAAAAAACAGTGAAGATGATATAATAATAATATTCTAAGAAATTAGAAGTTTATTAAATTACACTGTTGATTGGATGATCAAAGGAAATACATTGCTTTGCTAGCAATGATAATTAAAATACATAAACAGGGATATGTTAATAAATTAGGAAAAAGGGGGCACCTGGCGGCTCAGTCTGTTACAAGTCTGATTCTTGATTTCGGCTCAGGTCATGTTCTCAAGTTTTGTGAGATCAGACCCTGTGTCAGGCTTTGCACTGGTGCCATGGATCCTGGTTGGGCTTCTCTCCCTCTCTCTCTGTCCCTAATCCAATCTCTCTCTCTCTCTCTGTCTCTCTGTCTCTGTCTCTCTAAAAATAAATAAGTAAACATTAAAAAAAATAAATTAGGAAATCATAGACAGAGTGAAAATACATCAAGATAGAACGATAGAGAATTGTAGAATATTTATGTTAGTTCACCTTCAGAAGTGAGAGAATCCATCTTAAAGAATCATCTTTAAAAATAAATTTTATCTTTAAATTATGGCTAAATTGTGCAAGCTTTCTTCCCCATTGCAGGAGCAATAGGCTCCTCACCTTATGATAATCATTGTATAAGAAGAAAATAAACCTGAAAATTAACTATGTACTGACTTGATACAGAGCAAGAGATGCTCTAGCTAGTGCTCCATTGGAGGGAAGTTTGAGGAGGAGTTTGGGAAGGATTTATGACAACTGCAAAGGGTTGGATCATGAAGGGAAAAACTAGGAATATATACAAAGATTGGGTGGGTAGCAAGTACCAGATGTAATGTGTTATTATCATGGGTTTAGATATAACAGATAAAAACAAATCTGCAGATTCATATCATAATACCCGTTCTCCCAATTTTCACTGCTGCTTGCACAACAATCTGACTGAACACAGTGACACTATCTCTTACACGCATAGGAACTTTAGCTATGGTGAAAATCTGCTGGTTAGATTTATCCCTGCCTTTCACTGCAGGCTCTTAGGATTGAGCTATACTCACCATCCATCTACTTACAGAATCTATTATCTGATACCATATTTACATACAAATAAAAGCAGCCATGAATTATAGTAAAAAGTTCCATTTCCAAACAAGAAAATATGAAATTTATTGAAGAGTTCAAATAAGTCTTGACTATCAAAATGCTTTACTGTCTTGGCTAGAAAGACTTCATCTTATAAAGATCACAATTATTAAAAAATTATTTGGCGGGATTCCATGGGTTTTGAATAAATAACAGATTCATAGGAAAAGGGAAGGAATACGGAAAAACTGATTCAAAAGTCTATATGAAAAATAAATGTGTGACAATAGCTGGGACCTTTCTGGAAAAAGAAAATTAGAGAACTCAACATATCAGATAATATTGTGAAAAATGGTATTATATGTTATCTTCTCACAACAAAATAAATTAGATGGATCAATGGTTTAAATTTTGAAACAATTAGTATAAAACATTTATACAAACCATAGATATTTTATATTAAAATTAGTTTGGGTAGAGAAGGCCTTTTTAAAATGCATTCTTTCAGCTATGATAAATATTTTGTGAAAGGATATTCAGTGACGTATTCATTTGCAAAATCAAGAATGAAACAATCCAATTGCCTAGAGTAGGGATGGGCTAAGGCAATGTAAGATTCAATACAAGGAGGTGCCCCACGGACATAGGAAGGGTGAAGAGCTCATACGTACTCACAGGAACAAAAGTCATTATTGTAAGTGTCAAAACAAATATGTCTTGATCTGTGTAAAAAAAGTGATATTCAGTGTGCACGTGTGTGTGTGTGTGTGTGAGGCAACCTTTAAACAATACTCACAGAGTTGCTGGAGTGGGAGTCTGGACAGTGGGACTGGAGATCTGGGATGGGAAACACATTTTTTCTCTTTTCTGTCAGATTTTTTAACACATGTGCATATTAAATTTTTAATTTAAAAAGACATTTAAAAACACGTCTGTTGGGGCGCCTGGGTGGCTTAGTCGGTTGAGCGTCCGACTTTCGCCTAGGTCATGATCTCGCGATTCGTGGGTTCGAGCCCCGCGTCGGGCTCTGTGCTGACTGCCAGCTCAGAGCCTGGAGCTTGTTTCAGAGTCTGTGACTCCCTCTCTTTCTGACCGTCCCCTGCTCACACTGTCTCTCTCTCTCTCTCCTAGAAATAAATTAAAAAAAAAACATTAAAAAAAAAAACACATCTGCAATGTGACTTCAACTTAGAGACGGGAGTCATGATGAAGAAAGGATAGTCATGGGCATTAAACATTTAAAAACATTTAATGAGAACGTTTATCAAATAGATTTGGCCGCGTTCTGTGGCTGGTAGCACAGAAGTGGGGTTCAGTGGGAATGAAGCACTGATGATGAACTACAAATGCTCTAAGAAACCAGGAAGATGGCAGATATCAACATCGGGATTAGGGGACACAGGAGAAATAATTTGAGAAGACATAGAATTAGTTCAACTCTGGATATCATAATAAAAGCTAAAATGTATTCACTCCTCAAAATGTACCAGACATGAGGCACCTGGATGGCTCAGTCAGTTAAGCGTCCAACGCTCAGTTTTTGGCTCAGATCCTCAATCTCACTGCTTGTGAATTCAAACCTCTGAATTCAATGCTTCGGATTCTCTCTCTCTCTCCCTTTCTATGCCCTTCCTCCACTCATTTGCCTGCTCTCTCTCTCAAAATAAATACACTTAAAAAATGTGTATTACATGTATTAACTCTAATCCCCATACAACCTAATAAAAAGCTATTAAGGGGCACCTAGGTAGCTCAGTCGGTTGGGCTCTGGACTTCAGCTCAGGTCATGATCTTGCAGTCCTGTGGTCATGAGTTTGAGCCCCATGTCAGGCTCTGGGCTGAAAGCTCAGAGCCTAGTGCCTGCTTTGGTTTCTGGGTCTCCCTCTCTCTCTCTGCACCTCCACTGCTGACACTGTCTCTCTTGGAAATAAACATTTTTTAAAAGCTATTAAGTTCACGATGCCTTTTCAAAATTCTTGTCATAATTATTCATACAGTGAACCTGTCATTTATCACAGCACCTCCATCTGTGTCTGGGATGGCAATCTATTCATAGGTATATTAACATTTTTGCAGAAACACATATGCATATTTACACTAAGTATGATAAAAGGACTCTTGGCCTCTAGGTTATACTAATCTAAAAGGTTTAATGTCCTTTGGGGCCATTCAAGGAAAGGCATCCAAAGAGAAATGAAATACACACTAATACTCAGAAATGAAACTGGGAGCCATGAGCAGAAGGATGTAGGCATGAGGTGGACAAAACTATCCCAGGTCAGTGTGCGTGTTGAGAGAGATAAGGGATCTGGGGCATGAAGATGAAGTGTGTCAGCGTTTAAAGGACAGGTATAAAATATATACTAGTTAATATGTATGGAGCATTCTCAGTTCCAGGAAACTTACATGCATTATTCCATTTCATCTTTTCATTAACTCCGTCTTACAGAGTTTATAATCTCCATTTGGCTGATTAGGAAACAGACTTTTAGTTACACAGTACAGTTAAAGTCACTATGCTAGTGAATGTCAATGACTCTGTGTTGTTCTGAAGACACACTTTTTCCACCACACTGCACTACACAAAACGGGAGACCTACAGTTGCAACCAGCTTTATTATCTCTGTCATTAGTTACATTTCAGCAAGTAATCTAACTTTTATGTATTCCAAAAATCTTTTTTTAACATTTGTTTATTTATTTTGAGAAGGAGAGAGCACAGGAGCTGGGGAGGGGCAGAGAGAGAGAGAGAGACAGAATCCCAAGCAGGCTCCCGCACTGTCAACACAAGAAACATGGGTCTCAATCTCACCTACCCTGAGATCATGACCTGAGCCCAAAACAAGAGTAGACGCTTAACTCACTGAGCCACCCAGGCGCCCCTTCTTCCAAAAATCTTTGTTGCATATTCATAGGCACTAGAGAATCTACTGGATGTCTGAGATGAAACGATAAAGCTTTCATTCATTTATTCATTCGTGCATGTAACAGACGCTGCAGTAAAAATATATGTGAGAACATTGATAGGCTGAAGAATATACTACATCTGTTAGACATTTTTTAAAAAAAATTCTATTTAAGGAAAATAGTTAGTATTTTCAATTATATGATATAGCCATGGTGTGGATCCTGCATAAAGATTGAATGTGATGTCTGGGATTCCAGAACTCAATTGTAATTAAGTAGCTGACACAGCACTGGTATTTATTCAATTCTATCAAGTCAGTGTGAAATATGGGAAGTACCTGGACTGCAGGTTGAGAAAGTGTCAAGTTACATGTCAATTATATGTCAATAACACGGGTTGGGGGTAGTTTAAAGGTCTTGGGTTTTAGTTTTACAGCTTCCACTTCCAACCTGTATTACTTGGGGGACTTTTTTTCACTTCTTAAACTTCACTTCCATTTACCAAGTTGTAAGTGGAAGCAGGAGAAATCACAAAGTTGGGCTCTTGTTCCTTCTCTTATTGTTTTAAAAACTTCGATAAAAAATTTTCCTGTTTTTACTCTGGAGCTTTTTTGTCCTTACCTACCAGAGTGGGGTGTGGAGGGGGACATTTGCTTATTCTATTGACATTTGAGTTTGCAAAGTAGAAAAGTGAGTGCGGCATACATGATTAATATTGATAATGATAATAAAGGCTCCTACAAAGGTTTCCCACTAATCTTATATTATTCAGGCTCTGGTGCATAATGAACATCCTGAATATTTAATAACCGAAGGAAAGAAAATCCAATGGAAAGATCATCTCGAGCTGTCATATATATGCATGAAAAAGCCCCTTATCCCATGACAAGAGAGAACAGACTGGATCTGTCAATGGTAAAATATGACATTTTTACACCTCTAGTCAAATGTCACTACAGATTGCAAGTGACATCTTATAACAAAAAACAACTTCCTATAGAATATAAAAAGTATAAATCCTTCTTTCCTTGCTAAGAATTCATATTGAAAGGTCATAATGGTGCATATAAAATCCCACTGAAGCTGCTTAATGCACTTTCTAGTTTCATTCCCAATATCATCAGGTGTTGAGAGCGGCCCCCATATAATTAAAAGCAGTTGTAATTTGCATAGGCAGAGGCACCACAAAAGCAGATAAGTGAGAATTTGCTTAGGGAAAAATGCTTGATCAACCAAGAAATAATGGGGAAATGATGGAATTAAAATGTCTAGGCCTTTGCACTTTGTAGAGAGGCTGTTTTCTTTATTCTTTTTGCCTTTCTCTCTCACTGCCTCAACAACAGGACAGAGGCATCTCCTTAGGGCAAGGCATGTTCCTCCAAAACATATAAAGACTTTATGAGACACAAAGTTTTCTTAAGAAAATGAGATTTTTCCAATTCAGTTCACCCTCAAAATGAAATTAGTTTGGTGTATTATGTGAATTGTGGCTTTTTTCTTCTTTTTATATTCAGTGTTTTTGAATATAACAAGAGAGACTAAGAATATTTGGGTGAAGGGAATAGACCCCAAAGCAATTGATTTTTATTTGGAGAAGGAAAAAAAGTACTAGCAAAAGAAAACCTCAGCCTGACTTTTAGGGATCGTCTGTTACACTGAATTTTTCCTCTTCATTTATAAAATGTCACATTTTCAGATTAGGTCTCATTGGTATAGCCTCCTTGCTTTCATTGTGCTCCTATCCCCTGCCCCAGCACACAGTAAAATGGTGTTAGACATTTTTTCTCATTGTTCATCTTCATTAATGTTAATCCATTCGTATTAGGCATAACAGAGTGTTCAATAAAAGGTCACCAAGCCCTGAAACCCAAGGTTAGGAATCCTCTAAAAATGTACTGCCAGCCTGGATTTCCTAAATGTGTCTAAGATCACGTTTACCTTTGAGTGTCAAGGATGGTGTTGTGACCATCTCTAGCTGCCCTGGACATTCATTATAAAATCTACGGGCTGTTGGCACCTTATGAGTTATCAGTCCATTCCCCTGATCCAAAAAAGGTATGAAATGAAGGCAGGGAAAATTGATGGAAATCCATTCTATTATAAATGCTCAAAACTTATTAGGTATATAAAAAGTGCACTATATCTTTCCATACCAAATTTTTTAAAGCCCAGGTACATTTTACTATTTCTGGAAGTTCTCTCCTTCATTTAACAGACAATATGCCTTCTATGAAAGCATGGGAAGGGGAGTCTGGGTGGCTCAGTCAGTTAAGAGTCCTACTTCGGCTCAGGTCATGATCTCACGGTTTGTGGGTTCAAGCCCTGTGTCAGGCTCTGTGCTGAAAGCCAGCTCAGAGCCTGGAGCCTGTTTCAGATTCTGTGTCTCCCTCTCTCTCTGACCCTCCCCTGCTCACATTCTCTCTTTCTCTCTCTCTCTCTCAGAAATAAATAAATAAATTTTTTTTTTTAAATGAAGGCATGGGAAGTATTGAAACTAAAGAAAAAAATAATGTTTATATATTATCTTGATAACTATGAGATCACAATATGCATATAAGAAGACAAGGAAAATACTAGTGACAGGAATTGTTTCTAGGTATGTGAATGCTTTTTATTTTTCCTGCCTTCAGTTTGAATTCATGTGCTGTATTTTAAATAACTAGATTTTGTAAAATAGAAAAATTTACTGTAAAAGCTGTATACTATAAAATACACTTTAGATCTTCTTATCTACCACTTTGTATTACAAAATTTCTATATTCATATGTAAAATTAACAGAACCTCCTGGGTTGAACTAAGGTAAGACATTTCAATCACAAACATTGGCTGTGTGGTATAGCAAAGGTCCATTCACTCATTTAGTTATTCAGGAAGATATTTGATTGCCTGCCAAGTGCCTAACCTGTGGCTGGGAATACAGTAGGTGCTTGACAGATGTGAAGAAAATAAAATAACAGGACTCCAGACGCTTTCCCAGAGAGTGAGATTATTGAGCTGACCAATTATGTTCTGCCGGTTCAAGGGATTACAAATCCAGATATTATTAACTTTTGAAAAAGCAAAACAATACATCTTTTGGGGCACCTGGGTGGCTCAGTTGGTTAAGCATCAGACTTAAGCTCAGGTCATGATCTCACAGTCTGTGAGTTTGGCCCCTAAGTCAGGCTCTGTGCTAACAGCTCAGAGCCTGGAGCCTGCTAGGGTTTTGTGCCTCCCTCTCTCTCTACCCCTCTTCCACTAGCTCTTCCACTAGCACTCTCTCTCTCAAAAATAAATAAACATTAATACACGCACACACATACACATCTCTAAAAAAAAAAAAAAAAAAAAAAGGAATGGTGCCTAGCTGGCTCAATTGATGGAGCCTGTGAATCTTGATCTTGAGGTTCTGTGTTTGAGCCCGATGTTGGGTGTAGAGAGTACATAAACAAACAAACAAATAAACAAATCTTTAAAAAATAAAAAATAAATAAATAAAGTTATTTTAAAAAGGAAAGAAACTCCACTTTCATGGTGTTTTCTTTGCCATTTTTAGCTATCACTTCTAACCAACCCTTCATCATATGGGCCGGTGGAAAAACTGTACAAAATAGCTGATAAAAGGCATTTTTCATGCAATAATGATTATCACCTTTTTCAGTGTGTGTGCAAAGGTGTTCTCAATTTTGTCCACCCAGTCAATAGGGATCATTATCTTCATTTTACAATTAAAGAGATTGTAGTAGAGAAATGATGTTTTTTCCGAGGTCACACTGCATGCCTCAAAAAGTTGGTACTACTGAATCTCATTAAAATGGGTGGTAAATGTGGCTTATGTGTAATATATGCTGAAGGATATATGTAGTGCATATCTAAGATAAGTATAAGGACAAAATAAATCCTTGAATCCACCACATGTTAAGATCTAGATAGAATTGTATCAAAAAATTTTTAATATAATTTATTGTCAAATTGGTTTCCATACCACACCCAGTGCTCATCCTAACAAGTGCCCTCCTCCATGCCCATCACTCATTTTCTCCCCTCCTCCAACCCCCATCAACGCTCAGTTTGTTCTCAGTGTTTAAGTCTCTTATGGTTTGTCTCCTCCCTCTGTAATTTTTCCCCCTTCTTATCCCCCCCCCCAATGGCCTTCTGTTAGGTTTCTCAAGATCCACATGTGAGTGAGAACATATGGAATATGGAAAGTTTTAAGGTGTGATCTGTGCCATTTCACTGTTTCCATTTTTGCAGGAGAAAGTTATTCTTTCTCTCCTCTTTTTGAATGGATGGGAGCCTAAAGAACTGTTCAGTATGGTTCATTAGTTTTACAATAATGGTGTGATTTGACTTACATTTCTGAGAGTCAAATTACAAGTCATTGCTTATACCTTGTGCAGCTACAGCCCAGCAGACTCTAAGCTGATGGTGGGTGGATTCCAAAGAAATGCCCTGGAAAGTGACTGAGACCCAGGTTTATTGGGCAACTTCAGTACAAGGAGTCAAGGAGCAGCCCATTACAAAGTATCTACTGCTGAAATGTACATGCAGCAAGCTTTTATAGAGTAACAACAAGCCCAGCAGCTCTCTGAAACCTTTCCCATCTTTCATTGAAGGAGATCAAAGCCTAACATCTGCACAATCTTCCTCACAAAAAAGACGCTGCAGGTAGTGCACGCCAGAGCCTCTGAGCTTGAATGCTCTACATGTTTTTTCTACATATCCTGCTTGATGGAAACATAGAGGGAGAATGGGAACTCCACATTCTCAAGGCAATGATTAAGAGGGACATTCAGCGTGTGTTTGCTAAAGCAGTCTTCCAGCAGATATCATGCATACCTGTAGTCTATTTTATTTATATAGAGTATTCCACTACACTACTCTTTTGGTGATGTGCATTTATTTTTCCTTTTTTTTTCTTTTATACAAATGGCACATGTCTACACTCACACATGAAAGTTGCTGTGGGCTTTCTTGTTCCTGTGTCCATGCACACAAGCACTACAACAGATATAATTAGGAGTGAAAATGTTAGGACATCACATATGTGATTATGCAATGTTGCAAGAAAACGCCAAACATTTTCCAAAATGGTTGTACCAACTCATGACTTCTAGTAAATTCATTTTGACAGCCATGCTTTTCAATACTTGGTGCTGTCAGACTTTATAATTGTTAGCAATCTGGTGGATATTAAATTCTGTCTAATTATAACCTTAATTCCAGTTATCTGATTATTAATCAGGATAAACACATTTTCTTATGTCTATGAGCTTCCTCTTTGAAATACTTGCTTAAGCATTGCTTATTTTTTAATTGGACAATTTGCATATTTTGTATTGAGCTATTCAATGTCAGAGACAAAAACACATTATCGTACATGCCTTTTGCCAGTTTAGTACGTGCAGTTTAAATTCTGTTATGGTGCCTTATCTAACCGATATCCTAAATCTCAATCTTTACATTTGTGACCAGAGTTTCTATATTTTGCATAAGATACAGTTCTCTACTCTGCAAAGACAGATATTTTTCTACATTGACTTTAAAAACATCGCAGTTTGGCCTTTAAATATTTTTAACATTTATTTATTTTTGAGAGAGATAGAGAGAGTGTGAGCAGGGCTGGGGCAAAGAGAGAGAGGGAGACACAGAATCTGAAGCAGGCTTCAGTCTCTGAGCTGTCCCCACAGAGTCTGACGCCTGGCTGAAACTCACAAACCGTGAGATCATGACCTAAGCTGAAGTTAGACACTTAACTAACTGAGCCACTCAGGCGCCCCAAATTTGGCCTTTAAAATTTAACCTGTGGGGCGCCTGGGTGGCTTAGTCGGTTAAGCGTCCACTTTCGCTTAGGTCATGATCTCGCGGTTCGGGGGTTCCAGCTCCGTGTTGGGCTCTGTGCTGACTGCCAGCTCAGAGCCTGGAGCCTGTTTCGGAGTCTGTGACTCCCTCTCTCTCTGACCCTCCCCTGCTCACACTGTCTCTCTCTCTCTTTCTCTCTCTCTCCTAGAAATAAATAAAAAAACATTTAAAAAAAAATAAAATAAAATTTAACCTGTAATCCACCTGAATTAATTTTATGTGTAGGATAAGATCATGACCTAATTAATGTTTTCGTGTGAATAACTTGACCATTCTCCTTACTGATCTATACAGCTGTATCCATCATTGGATATTTTTGTATCATTTATGGGTCTCAGTCTGATTCCCTTCTGTTCCTTTTATCAAGCTCTGTGCTTATATCAAGTATCTTAATTATTATAACATTATGTGTCTTAATATACGGTAGGTGGGCTCCCATGCCTTATTTTTAGACACAAATTTAGAATCAGTCTGTCAATTCACTTGAAAAATAATATTTGTGTTGATTATAGTACCAAAAATTATGGTTAAATTTGAAGCGGGTTGACATATTTATGATGCAGATCATTTTATCCAAGAAATTAGTGTGCCTTCCCAGGTATTTAGGGTTTCAGTATTAAAGAATCTGTTTGTTGTTCAATAAAGTAACTAGAAATTCATAACAAGAAATACAAGTTATTACTGTTTATTTGTATATATAGTCACGTTGCTGAAGTGTTCATAATGTGTTAGTAAATTACTTCATCCTTTTCATGTTAACAAATTTATCAGCTACCAAAGATTAAAAGTGTTAGGACTTTTGCACATTTGGTTTATTTTTTATTAAACCATGTCTAAGTTTCTATTTAGCCCATTTATTGTATTTTGGGTTGTATATTTTTAAATTTTTTTTAATCTGCATTACTATTTGTAGCAACTGTTGCTTACTACAATGTTAATTTCATAAACCACTTTTAAAAATGTGCTTAATAACCTTAATATCTGAAGACATTTGGATTCTATGACACTGACTTTAGTTTTTATTGCTGACTCCTATTTAGGGTACTTTATTCCCTTTAGATCTGATTATTTCATTTTCCAGCTTATATTTGCTTAATATTAATCTGCAGGAATCCTGGGTAGCTAAGCTGATGATTCTAGACCCTCTTGGGCACTTGGAAATCAGTAAATGAAACTGACCTGAGGTCATTATGGTCTCTTTCCTTGGGCCCCAGGGTTCCAGACTTAATCCCCTTATCTCTGGCCCAATGCTTACACTTACCAGATCATGGTGTTGACATTAAACATGCAGCCTTGGTGTTTCTCTGCATCTTGCCGTTTGCATCAAGGTGCATTGTTCCAATGTCCGATTTTCATAATTTGTTCTGATCTGCTTGTTCTGAAGTTCTGTGGAGATTTCCCTTAGCTCAAATCCCTTTAAAGATGATCTTTTCCGTAGGTTTTATCTTTGCTTAAAATTTTTTACCGTTTTTAAGTTGGAAGTCCCACGTTACCATTGATGTGTCAGAAATGGAACTTAAAGATGAAATATTTTAACATTGCAAATATTCAATTTGCAGTATAAGCATTGAGGAAAATCACTCAAAATTGGGGCTATCATCACAACTGAATTTGAAACTTTGTTTGAGCCATTGTTTTATAGGGAAAAAACTGCAAATGGCCATATAATACTTCATTCTTTATGAGAGAAATCCATAATGACACACATTGTTGTCATTGTTTTTTCATGTGCATTTCTCCCATCTATTCAAGATATTAGGGATTCTCATGAGCATTGGACATCCTAAATGTCTGCAGTCTCAAGTTCTGATGGATGTTAGCTAGGTTATGGGTGAAGCAGGTGTGCCTAAGACTCAAAATAGCAGAGATTTTCAAAAAATATTTTTAAATGTTTTTATTTATTTCTGAGAGAGACCGTGTGAGCAGGGGAGGGTCAGAGAGAGAGGGAGACACAGAATCTGAAGCAGGTTCCAGGCTCTGAGCTAGCTGTCAAAACAGAGCCCGACACGGGGCTCGAACCCACAAACCCTGAAATCATGACCTGAGCCAAAGTCAGATGCTTAACTGAGCCACCCAGGCACCCCACAAAATAGCAGAGATTTAAAGATTAGGCTGGCATCCAGCTCCACCAGCCCCACGGTGTTGACGAGCCAGTCTCCTACAGCATCGCTACAGCAATTCCCTGATCTGCACAGTCAAGAACAAATCACCATTGCTTCCATATTCCTCTAAGAGAGGAAGGAAGAGGAAAAGGGAAGGCTCAATTCATTCCATTCAAGAAGACAAGAAGCTACGTACCAAGGTACCAAGGGCCCACCTATCTTGGCAATCATGTGACTCATGTCACTGAGATAAAACTGGGAAATGTAGTACCTAGATTTACCAGCTATATTTCCAGCAACATCTGAGGGATCTATTACTGTACAAGAAGTAGGAATGGATATTTGAGGTGCATAGGATGGTTTCCTTTCTCTCTTTATTGCTAAATTCTCTGAGACAATGTGATACCAAGAACAGTTACATAGCCTCTGCGATTAGCAAATAGAGCAGCATTTTATGTTCCACATAAATTATATAATATTGAATTCCAAAAAATAAAAATCGTCTTAGTTTGAGTTACACCCCCAAGAAAGGCTTTGTGTAAGGATTTGGGTACAAGTACTTCATTTGAGCAATGATCCCAGAAACCATTATGACGGCTTGGGGAAATGAGACAGGGAGGAAATAAAAGCCAATAATTTGCCACTGTGGCCAATCAGGGCCAGATTCACGGGAACCCTCTGAGAAACTGCCTATTTCCTCCAATTTTTCCAATAAAGAACAAGGAAGGTTGTATAATCATTCACCATGTTCAGCAACTTGCATTCCTCATTGGTTGAGGGTTGCTCCCAGAGAGGTAACTCTCCTACGCCACTGCCCTGTTGTGTACATGGGTCAAACATACTCCCAGGCCTAAGAATGCCACTCAGAGACACTGAGAAAGCCACGGTCATGTACAGGAAATATAGGCTGTGTGGAAGCAGACCAAGAAAATTTGTGCAGGGCCTTGCCAGCGACTGCTGTAATATGAGGGAATATTGCCTCCATTTTCCAAATAAGGACAGAGAAGCTCTTAGTGGTTTTGAAACTTGCCGGGTAACGGGGCCCCTAAGAGTTCTAATCGTTTCCATATCCTACACTTCTTTTCTCTACACAAGAATTAAAAAGAAACAACAAAAAAACTGTTACAATAAAAACTTTCTTATTTATCCAGAGTTTTGACACTCCATGAAGCCTAAAGGGATCTCTGCTTTTACTCTCTTATTGTGCCTGCCTTTGTCTGTACAAGGATCCAATTCAGTCTTCCCTGCATTCTAAAGCAGCGTCCAGCTGTTCCAAAGTAGCTCACACTCCACCTGATCCATTTCTCAGATGGGCTGGTGGTGATGGCTGGGAGGAAACAATTCTTCAAACGATGTAGCTTTGAGTTAGCCATTCACCTTTGTTCTTTCTGGGAGTGCACACTGCCAAGGGAAGCACCAACTCAGAGTCGGTGCTGAGAGTTGTCCAACGCACCTTCGACACTAGATTTTCTCCCACTGGATGTTGGATTATTGGTATAGAAAGGAGTTGCCTCTGCTTCGGGGAGCATTCCCCTTAAGAAAGAGATAGGTAGTTGGAACTGTGTGGGTTTTCCTTTCCAGAATGAAGCATGTGCATGTGTGTGCACATGTGTGTTCTCAATTCCTGTATCCACTTCCTAATTAAATGAACTGTGTATATCTATTCCCATAATCATATAGATGGTACGATATGATCAGTACGTGATACCAAACAGAAGTAACTCAGTCAAGAGCATAGAACCACACAGGATCTAAACTACAGCCAATGTATTTTACCATTTACATTTACCAATGTATTTCCCTGACTTGGCTGAGAGACAGCTACCAAAGTAGAGAAAAATCTCTCCAAAGTGATATATATATATTATATAATAATAATATTATATAATATAATATATATAATATTCCTTACTCTCTTAAACAGAAAGATACAACACATGGAAGCCCTTCCGGATGACTCAGGCACAATGTTGCCATCATATCCTGCCTTTTTCCTTCTCCTCTGTCTTTCTCTTTCCTGTCTCTCTCTCTGGGTCTGTTTCTGTCTCCAGTGTCTTTGCAAAATCTGCCTGGAACGTGTTCATTGTATTCATGTCATCTCTTCCCCCCCCCCCCACAGTGCTCCCCAGCTCTGGCCCAACAGCTGTCCAACCTGGCTGGCCCTTCAGATTTTGTCACTCCCTCCGGGAGATGCTCTTCACCCATGACATCACTTTGGGAGACCTTGTACTTTTCTTCAATAGTATGTATTCCAATTTTAAGCTTATAGTTATATTTGTGATTGTTTGTTTGACACCAAGCTCTCTCTATATATAAGCTCTACAAGGAAAGAGCCTATATAGGCCAATCTAACCACCGTATCTTCAACAAAATGTGTAATACAAAGTAGGCAATCAAAAAAGTCTGGTGAGTGCTTTAATTAGATTGCTATCCTAAAATGTTTATTCAGGGACACCTGGCTGGCTTTGTCTGGAGAGCACGAAACTCTTGATCTCAGGGCTGTAAGTTTGAGCCCTCCATTAGCTATACAAATTACTTAAACATGAAATCTTTTAAAAGTAAATAAATAAAATATTTATTCAGTCAAAGTCAAAATGGAAGGAAATATTTCCTTTTCTCACATATTCTCCTAATCACTCAGCACAGTCTTACAAATTGATCTTTATTTCAATCATATATAAACATAATTTCATAGTCTGCTTGATTTAAGGCCTTATTTTGACTTCATTATTTTTCAATATTGATTTATAGCCTTATGTCATTACATGTAATGGCTTCACAGTATCATAGGGTGATGACACTTATGTGTGTCCTTATCCTTCTTCCATGGCTGGATATTTGCTAATCCTCCTTCTACTATTTATTATTGTATATTATTTTGTAATAAACAACTTTTATGTGTATAAGCCATATTTTATCTATCTGCTTTGGGTAAATTACTAGAGGTAGAAGTCGAGATGTACGTAAATATTTATTGCTATTAGAATACCCGTTTAAAAAAAAGAAATGTACCAGTTTAGATTTTCACTATTAATATGGGATCCCCACTCTCTCATGCCACCTTCAAGGTAGCTACCGACTTTGCCCATGTATCTTCACATATTTGTCTATGTTCCTGGAAACATGACTACATAAGCATTCTTGGAAGGGAATATGCATTTAGTCACGTCTTCATTCCTTGATTTTCTCACTAAATCTTACCGAATGTAAATGAAGGAAGATTTGATATATTCTTTAAAGTAACTGCTAATGGGGCATCTGGCTAACTCAGTCAGTTGAGTGTCCAATTTCGGCTCAGGTCGTGATCTTGCGGTTCACTAGTTCGATCCCTGCATTGGGCTCTGTGCTGACAGCTCAGAGCCTGGAGCCTGCTTCGGATTCTCTCGGTCCCTCTCTCTCTCTTCCCCCCTCCCACTCACACTGTTCTCTCTGTCTCTCAAAAATGAATAAATGTTAAAAATTTTTTAATAAGTAAATAAAATAACTGGTAACTATTTCATATTTATGGATTCAACAAATTTATTCTCCTACTAATACATATTTAAGGTTGTTTCCAAGGTGGCTTTTTTGTTTTGTTTTGTCAACACAAATAATGCTGTATTGGGCATTTTTGTACGTAAAACTGTACTTACCAATACTTTCACTTCTAAACTCTATAAAAAGAAATCCACATGAGTAAGATTACTGGGTCAAAGCTTATGTACACTTAAATGTTAAAAGATATTGACAGATTTCTTTCCAAATAATACAATAAAAATCTACCATCCCACTATATGCAATATATATAAAAATAACTATCTCTCTGACTCCGTCTCAGGGATAATTGAGGGTTAGTATTTTGGATTTTCTCTTTTATGCAAAAACTGTTCCCAAATTTTGCCTATTTTTCTGTGTGTATTCTGTATTTTTCTCATAATTTTTAGAAACTACTTTGGTAGTGTGTGTATATATATATATACACACACACACACACATACCTTCACATACACCCTTTGTCATATAAATTACAAATAATTAAATCCAAATATACTATATATCCTTTTTTATTTATTTATTTACTTATTTATTTATTTTTTTAAATGTTTTATTTATTTCTAGGAGAGAGAGAGACAGCATGAGCAGGGGAGGGTCAGAGAGAGAGGGAGTCACAGACTGAAACAGGCTCTGAGCTGGCAGCACATAGCCCGATGCGGAGCTCGAACCCACGAACCGTGAGATCATGACCTAAACGAAAGTCGGACGCTTAACTGACTAAACCACCCAGGCGCTCCTCCTTTTTTATTTTTTTATTTTAAATTTGTTTGTTGTTTATTTTTGAGAGACAGAGACAGAGTGCAAGCAGGAGAGGGGCAGAGAGAGAGAGGGAGACATAGAATCTGAATCAGGCTCCAGGCTCCCAGCTGTCAGCACAGAGCCTGATGTGGGGCTGGAACTCACAAACCTGTGAGATCATGACCTGAGCCAAAGTGGACGCTTAACCAGTTGAGCCACCCAGGTGCCCCTCAACTTTGAATAACATACTTTCATAACCATATGGAGAACCAGTTTAAAATTTAGAATTCTTCTCCAGAACACGGCGGCACAGTGACAACTGACTCGTGCACCACCACGGAGAACTCATAATGATGTCTGACTGCTGGACTCCCATCACTAATCTTCATCGTTCATTATGTGTTCTTGACTTTGTGTGTGTGTGTGTGTGTGTGTGTGTGTGTGTGGACAGTCATATGCCCGCCAAGAACTGTCAACGGTTGATACATTTTTATAATGTTTATACCTTTGATTTTCTTTTTCCTCTCTTCCTCTGCTTCCTCCTCCCTGTCTCTGACCCCCTCTCTCCCTCCCTCTCTGTTTGTTCCTTTATTTTTTTTCCTTTTCACTCCATTAGTCAGTTCCCTTTGAACAATGTTTAATAGAAGCCACGATCGTAGTGATTCTAGTCATGTTCCTGACTATCAAGAAAATCATTTTAAAGTCTCACTGCTGAGTATGATGGTTGTTGTAAATTTCTGAGAGATATATTTGATCAAGTTAAGAACATACTGTATATTCATTATAACCTAAACATTTTCATATTGGATGATTGTTTATTTTATCGAAATATTTTTCTGTGCCCCTTGAGATGACGATGAACTTTTGTTTTTTTTCAATCTGTTAATGTGGCATGTAACACTAATTTATGATTTCGAACATTCTTCATTCCTAAAATAATCATCTTTTTATATACGTATACATTTTCATATTTTTAAATAAATTTCTATGAATATATTTTAACTCACTTTGGGTGTTACTTAACTAAATATTTCTGTTTGTTTCCAATTTTTTAATGCTTATTTATTTTGAGAGAGAGAGAAAGAGAGACAGAGCATGAGCAAGGGAGGGCCAGAGAAAAAGGGAGAGAGAGAATCCGAGGCAGGCTGCAGGCTCTGAGCTGTCAGCACAGAGTCTGATATGGGACTCAAAACCAGGAACTGTGAGATCATAACCTGAGCTGAAATCAAGAGTGACACTTAACCAACTAAGCCACCCAGGTGCCCCAAGAATCATCTTTTTTTTTAAATTTTTTAATTTAATGTTTATTTTTGAGAGAGAGAGAGACAGAGCACAAGCAGGGGAGGGATAAAGAGAGAGGGAGGCACAGAACTAAAGCAGGCTCAAGACTCAGCTGTCAGCACAGAGCCCGACATGGTTCTCCAACTTAAGAATGGTGAGATCATAACCTGAACTCAACTCAGATGCTTAACCAACTGAGCCATCCAGGCAGCCCATAATTCCCTAAATATTTGTAAGCCTGGCACCTTTTGTGATTTTTGATTCTGCTTTTAAAAAGTTTTTTATTGTCCCTTTCCTGTATTTATAGTAGCCATGAACTCATTTCTGCCTTCAGTAGCCATGAACTCATGTCTTAGGTTGCTTTCATTGTGTTGCAGTATCCCTTAACCCAAGTAAGGTTCATTACCTTTCAGAGAGGACCAGGGAAATACTCTAAGTATGCGTACATTTCATTTTATTTGCCATTTGGTCATTCTGGCTTACACAGGTAATGTGTGAATGATAACCCTATTCGTTGAACTACCCCATGCTTTTTCATGTTAACTGTAAGAGAGACTATGACCTGGGATTGTAAGCAGAAACTAGAGATTCATCTTAAGTTTCCACTTAACCATTGCCTGTGTTTCTGCATGTGCACACCATCTGAACCTGCAGAGGGTTACTTATTTAATTGATTCTTCCCATTCTCATGTTGTCAGTATCTTTTTCCGTCTTTCCTGCTTCATTCAAGATGAGTTTTGCTTTGTAACTTGACATAACTGCTCGGCCTTAATAGCCATCATTCTTCATAAATCTAATTTACGAATGCCATGAGGCAATAATAAATACTTCGGTTCTCTGAGGGGGTTCAAGGATTTTCTTAGGAATAAAATACACAAGGCTGAGTGTATCTTCAGATACATCTTCAGAATGTATCTGCATCTTCAGAAATTTTTCTTGCCTACACATATTTTCGAAATTTTGTTCTACGTAGTTTACAGAGAATGGAATTGTTTCCTTGATGGATCATAAATTATTGCCTGCCAAATAAACACTATCCCCGGACTTTAGAGTAATTATTTTTAAAAAGACAAGTGGAAAGAAAGAGTCATGAAGCATTCTCTTTGAAGTGGAAATTTCTTAGTATTTAATTATATATAACAATGGGATAGAAAAAGTGAGTATCTAGGAAAATACAGTGAACTAGGGGGTAGGAGATCTGGAGTTTGTTTGCATCTGATCTGAATGCACATTCGGCATAAGTTTGCAAATGCATCGTTTTTTATATTATTTTTAAATAAAATAAATCAACCTTCTATGGAAATTCCAAACACAGAGTCATATAAAAGTTTTCAACAATCTTACCCTTCTTCAAGGTAACAATTAACAATTTGGAGTATATGCACTGGCATCTTCTAACCTCATGCAAACATAAATACAAAGAAGGCTTTTGTTGCTATTTGTTTTCATTTTCTCACACAGGGTTGCATTACTAAATATTCCCATTGCCTACTTGTCTAATTTAATGAGACACCAGGGAGAATTCTATAAGGTAATAACTAGAGATATATCTCAATTTCATTATGTAAAAGATATTAACCAGTTGGATATTCAGAAATTCTTTTAGGTTTTTGTTGTTTGTTTTTGTCACTCAAGCAATTCTGCAATAAAAATAACTATGTGTTTATTCTTATGTTTCTCACATGGTCTTTATTTATTTAAAGTTGATTCACACATTTAGGATTATCATGTCAAAGGTTATCATTATTATTATCATCATTATATTACTTCAGGTATTATGAGATAATCCCCAACACATTGTGGAAATTGTTATTTCCACATGTAATGGATGAGAGTAACAATATTATCAACAGACCCATAACCTATCCAAACTTTTATCAATTTGATGGGCTAAAAATGATATAGTTTTAATTTGATTTTTTAAAAATTTGTTAATGTTTATTTATTACTTTTGAGGGAAAGAGAGAAGGAGAAAGTGCAAGCAGGGGAGGAGCAGAGAGAGAGAGACACAGAATCCAAAACAGGCTTCAGGCTCTGAGCTGTGAGCAGAGAGCCTGACACAGGGCTTGAACTCACAGACAGTGAGATTATAACTTGAGCCGAAGTCAGCTGCTTAACCGACTGACCCATCCAGGTGCCTCAGTTTTAACTTGATTTTTAGTGACTACTATTGAGATTCAGTATCTTTACTGGCCATTTTGACACCCTTTGTAATCACTTACTTGTCATATACTTGAGGACAAAACTGAAGGAAAGAGGTGCACATCGCCCTGACACAAGACAGTGTGCTGCCATCATTCACGCTTAAATGCAAGCTGCTATTGATACACTTCGATGATAAAGATTGGAAACAAAATACATTTACCGTATCGATAGTTACATTCCAAAGGCCAGATGATATAGGGATATATTCTTGGTAGAGACACATCCGGTGCTACTGGTGTGACACCTTGTAACTTAAAGTGACCGGTTGTAGTTTCCTAAGAATAGATTTTGGAAGGCAATGAAAGCAAATTGACTGCAGGTTTGACGGAGATCAGCACTCTTGTAATTTAAGTCCCTGATAGTCGTGCCGATTTTTGGGTTTCTCCTGGGATAAAACATTGCTTTTGATGTATTATATTTGTCCAATGGGCATTTTCAGTAGCGCCCTTTCTTGTATAATAACTCTTAAATTTTAGAAAATAATTACAAAATGGAAATGATAAACAAGCCCAAAGTTTCTGCATTTCTTTGAAAAGACTAATAAAGTAGCAAACTTCTGACATAATTGCTAAAAAATGATAGAGTGAGAGACAAAGAAACAATGTGCAAACACACACAAATAATTCTGTCTAAAAAGGAAACATCTGTTTAACTACACTAAATATTAAAAATAATAATAATGAGATGTGTCTAATCCCCAAAATATAATAATACATTTGAAAACTCCTAAAAGAAGTAATGTCCTAAAACCATTTAGTCGCTGAAATATGCACAAGAGGAAATAAATAAGATGAAAAGACTCATAAATATTAAAGATAATACAATTCTCCCCCAATAAGTCCATAGTATTTTAAAGGGAGCTTCTTCACATGTCAGATAATGGCAATATGATTAGATCCTTAGTGCTATACAATAATTAAAAAAGAAAGAATTCTCCCTAAATCTTCTGGAGTCCCTGTAATCTTTATAACAAACCAACCAAATACTATATTTGCATGCTACTATCATTCATGAATACAGATATAAACAATTCTAAACTGTTCAGCAAACTAAAGCCAGTGATGTATCAGATAATATCACATGACAAAGTCAAGTTTCTAGGAATACATTAATTAGGTAACATAAAGTCTGTTGCTGTTCTTCACCACATAATTAAACTGGGAAATTTAACTGAATAGATGTAGCAATTGTTATATAGTCTATTTGAACTCATATTTGTTTTACAATGGTGAGGAAACTAGGAATAGTTGAAACTCATTTTACATGATGAAGATTATCTGCATATCACATATCATGCCTAATATTACAACATTAGAAGTTTTTTTATTATTTTATTTTATTTTTTGAAGTTTATTTATTTTGAGAGAGAAAGAGAGAGAGGGAACACAACTGGGGGAGGGGCAGAAAGAGAGGGAGAGAGAGAATCTCAACCAGGCTCCATGCTGTCAAAGCAGAACCCAACGTGGGACTCAATCCCATGAACCATGAAATCATACCCTGAGCTGAAATCAAGAGCTGGACACTTCACTGACTGAGACACACAGGCACCTCTAGAAGTTGTTATTTTAAATTCAAATAAGAAATATAGCTTAGAAAAATATGTTACTTCGTATATCTTCTATCAGTATAGAAATGGAAGATCTGATCAGACCAGAGGACTAACAAATAAATAACAGAAAGAAAATTTCAAAGAAAGAAGTAAGTCTGTCATTAATTGAATACAATATGATTTCCCATATATAAGTACAGGTGTTTTAAAGGCAGATATAGAGGGGCAACTGGGTGGCTCCATCGGTTAAGCATTCAACTTCAGCTCAGGTCATGACCTCACCATTCATGAGTCTAAACTTTGCATCCGGCTCTGTGCTGATGGCTCAGACCCTGGAGCCTGTTTTGGATTCCGTGTCTCCCTCTCTCTGCCTCTCCTCAGCTTGTGCTCTGTCTCTCTCTCTCAAAAATAAATAAACATTTAAAAAAAGTTTTTTAAATAAATGCAGATATATAGGATAAAGTTCAGCAGGTTTGCTGGATTATATGATCAGTATATACAAATTAATTATCTTTTTATCGACTCATAGAACATATAATTTTAAGAGTCCTGCATGTATAGTAACATTAAAATAAAAACTCCTAAGAATAAATCTAATAAGATCTGAGCATGACCCTAGTTGAAGAGGAAATTATAATGTGCACATGTGTATTAGATACATATATGTTTATACTTATGTTTAATAAAAGAAACCATTGTAGATATGTTAATTATCCTCACATTAAAATTAGATTTAATTACAAAATCTTACATGGTATTTTATGGAATTTGACATATAATTTCTAAATTGTATGTAAAAAAGGAAGGATGAAGATTAGTTAAGGCAGCAGTATTATGCAAAATCACCAAAAACATGAAAATAGGAGCATTTGGGTGTCTCAGTCGGTGAAACGTCTGATTCTGGATATCAGCTCAGGTCATGATCTCATGGTTCATGAATTCAAATCCCATGTCAATGATTCTCTCCTTCCTTCTTCCTCTGCCCTTCCCCTGCTCTCTCTGTCTCTCTGTCTCTCTCATAATAAATAAATAAACTTAAAAAAAGGTGAAAATAATTCACACACCCATCAATTCATGAAAAGCTAAACAATATGTAATATTTTCATATAATTGAAGATCATTTGGTATTAAAAATCATGAAACATTAATACATGTTACAACACGGATGAACCTTGAAAATATTATGTTAAGTAAAAGAAGCCAGACACAGAAAAACACGTATTGTACGAGTCCACTGAACTTACCCATTACATGTAAGTGTATAGAGACAGAAGGTTGATCAGTGTTAGCCTACGGGTTTGCGGGTGGCAGAGACTGGAAACTGACTGTTCCCGAGCACAGGGTTTCTTTCTGGGATAACGAAAATGTTCTAAACTCCTACTAGAGTCATGGTTGTACAGCTCTGTTTATATACTAAAAATATGAAATTTACATTTTAAATGGGGGAATTTTACAGTATGTAAATTTTATCTCGTAAAGATGTACAAAAAAATTAGCTGTGACAACTTTGTGGAAAAACAAGTTAAAGTTATGATAATATGCCTTTGGTACTGGGATTGACAAACAGCCCAGTGAAAAACAATAGGCCAGAAAAGGACGGCTGTATTTATGAAAATTTCTTAAATGACTTAAATGGCTTTCTAAGCCATTGATGGAACACTCAAAAGCAATTTTTTATAAAGTGGAACTGAATCTTTCACATAATGTACAAAAATAAAGATTAATTAAAACTCAAAATGGGAAGCAAAACTTTAAAAATTTTGTAGGAAATATATAAAACTGTAACTATTATCTTACTGTAAATAAGGGATTATAGAATGAATCAAAAGCACAAACCATGGAAGAAACATTGATAAATGTACCTAATTAATATGTATAAATTTCCGTTTATCCCAAAATACTAAAAGTGATATAAACCATAGGCTATAAGAAATCATTTGCAACAAATATATTGTGTGAAGGATCAGGACTCAAAATTAATTAAAGAACTGCAAAAAAAGAGAAACAGACTGTCTAATAGAGAAAGACTGAATAGATGACTAACAGAAATGATATTTTAAGTAACGACAAATTTATGAAAATAGCAGAATAGAGAAAACAAGTTAAAATGACAGTAAACCACCCTATCATACTCTTCTGTTTCTGAATGGGGAGGTTGGAGAACAATCACCAGGTCTAGATGAGGATGTAGATCAATAAGGAGTGTTTGTATAATTCCATTGTTAATGTGATTACAGATGTTAATGTTACAAGTCCTTTGAATAGCAGTTTCATTTTTCATATTGAAGTCGATAATGCACACATCCTGCTACCTAGTGATTTTACTCCTAAATATATACCCTAGAGAATTTCTCACATATTTGTGAAGAGACACATCTTGATTTCTATAATTCTATAACAGTGTTTTGTCTGTGTATATATTTATATAGAAACATATGTATATGCACATATACACATACATACACGCTAACCCAACTGTATGCTTATCAACAGAAGAATGAGTATATTAATTGTGGCTTACTTGTACAATAGAACACTGTGAACTAATGAAACTAGAAACATTGGACTAGCAAGTGTTAGGATGGAGAATTTTGTAAATCTATTGGTTGTAAAAAATAAGGAGTTTAAAAATACATACAGCAATTAACCACTTAGATAAACATGCAAAACAAGGTATATAACACATAGCTTTCACATATATATTATTATATACATGCACATATATACATATTTATGATAAGATACATATACATATACTTGAGAACAATAAAATCAAATTCAGGTTCCATTAAAAAATGGAAAGGCAATGTATGGAAAATGAGAAAATACTTGCAAGTTGTATATCTGATCAGAGTTTATATCTAAAAGATGCAAAGAACTCATATGATTCAGTAACAAGAAATCTGATTACAAATGAGCAGGGGGCACCTGGTTGGCTCAGTGGGTTGAGTGTCGGGCTTCAGCTCAGTTCATGATCTCATAGTTCATGGGTTCAATCACACCAGCAGGCTCTGTGTTGAAATCATGGAGACTGGACCCTGCTTCGGATTCTGTGTCTCCATCTCTCTCTGCCTCTCCTCCATTCACACTCTTTCTCTCTCTCAAAAATAAATAAACATCAAAAAAATTTTTTAATAAGAAGAATATCTGAATACACATTTTTCAAAGAAGATGTACAAATGGCCAACAAACAAACAAAACGGTGTTCAACAGCATCACTAATTATCAGTGAAATGAAAATCAAGACTACAATGAGGTAATAAGATATCACCTTACACTTATTAGAATGGTTATTGTCAAAAAGATAAGAAATAACAGTGTTGGCAAGAATGTGAAGAAAAGTGGTGCAGCCACTATGGAAAACAGTATGGACTTTCCTCAAAAACTTAAAACCAGACCTATCATATGATCCAGCAATCCCATTTGTGGGTACTGAACGAAAATGAACACAGGATACCAAAAGGATATCTGTACACCATGTTTAATGCGGCATTATTCACAATAGCCAAGATACAGAAACAACCTAAATGTCCATCATCAGAGGAATAGATAAAGGAACCTAAGTTTTTCTTTGGTTTTGTTCTGTTTGTTTTTGTTGTTGTGTTTTAATCTGTTGGGAAAGGAACCAAGTTTAGGAGACATAGATGGGGGAGGAAAATTTTTCACTCAATACTACTCTTTTATAATTTTTAATTTTGAACCCTGTGAATGGATTGCCTATCCAAAAATTAAGTTAAAAGATGTTAACACTGGGAAAAATATAAAAGGAAATCAAATCCTAATTGTTTATAAAAACATTTAAGTCCCCAAGACCCAAAATACAGAGGTCTTTCATTTCATACATTATTAAATTAAAACATGCTATGAGAAATGAAAACAAAAGACTAAGTAAAAGATTAATGGTATTCCCCTAATCATTAAGTGTTTTCTTTTTAATTTATTCTTTCCTGTCATGATTACAAGAGTTATCCATGAAGAAGTGAGTTTTGAGAAAATAGGTGTTTAAGACTGGAAGGAATTCTATAAGACAATAAAGCATTTTGACATCTATTTACTCATTCATTCATGGTCACCTTTTATGGTTTAGTGCTGAAAATAATTAATTATTCTTTGAGTCTTACAATCCAGCAGGATATACAGAAAATGGTAACACACACACACACACACACACACAAACACACACAAAGACTGTGGGGTTCAAAATAAACAAGATCTAGCCTAGAAATATGTGCCTATGTGGCAATTTGTGGCTTTACAAAGTGATATTTGGGATAAATAATTCCTGAAATAATAAAATACACTATTAGTTTTCAAAGGTCTATGAAGAGATGAGTATTGTTGTTTCTTATAATCTATAATGGCAAAGATTTATTTGAAAAAGACTATGGTCTCCTTGGTCCACTTACCTTCATTCTATAATGGTGAATAGAGACGGCATGGTGGCAGGCTCTCTCTACACAAAAGGAAATGAACAAAAAGTGTTCTTTCCATTGTGTTCTAGCCCAATTCTTCATCATTTGGCAGAAATTACTGTCCCTGGAATATCTGAAGGAACTCACCCACTGTGTTTGAGTTCAGAAGAAAGAAAACGCAGAGTGCCTGGAGTAGACACAAAAGCCTTTGATGAAGAAGATTTCCGAGATGGGCAAGAATTTTACAGGGGAATTGCATAGGGAAGATGGCAAAAGGCAGTTTTCATATTAGCAATATTTTTTCCCTTTAGGTAGAAGCTGTTGATCTTACCCAACCTCAAGTAATTTAGCTATTTAATTTTCAAGAAGTCATGCTCTCCAAGCAGGTGCTAGAAGTCAAGCAAGCAAATACATTTAGTATTCAGTAAGCAGGCTGTGTTTTGCCTTTCCTGCAGTGTTACATAATTAAGATCGGAGTTAAGATAAGAATAAAAGATAAGCAAACATATTGCTTTTGTTATTGTCCATTTAGCTGACAAACCATTATCTGAGCGGTTCCTCAAAATTAATCTGCATTGCATTGCAATTTTGTTTGAATAATAACGACTGGGTTTTATATAAAAATCTCCAAAGAACTAAAGGAGTTTTGTGAACGTATCTAATTAGTCTTCTTAACAGCTCTATGTAAGAGGGCTGTGGCCCAGTGACTCCATTATCATAAATGGGAAAATGCAGCTATGAGATTCTAACTAGCATCACTTAGCAAAGCAGTAGTCATGGCTACATAGAGATGTTGCCCATCCCTAGCAAAGGGCCTTTCTTTCACGGCAGGTGTTATCTCCTTGGCAGGTCAATGTATGAACACAAGCCTTGGAAAGAGAGGCCTAGTTTGAAATCCCAGCTCTTCTAGCTATTAAATTATGATCTTGGAAATGTCAGAATATGTTTTTAAGACTTGATTTCCTCACCTGTAAAATAAGATTTAAAAGATTTAAAATAAGATTGTAAAGATTTAAAAACATACTTATATCAAGCACCCAGCACTGCGACTTGGAGAATTAACTAATGTTATTCCCCTAACTGCATAATATTAACCCTCAAAGACCACATCTAATCCCAAGATCAGAACCAATTATTATATATCATATTATGTTGACTTGAAGGTGCCATTCTGTGCTCTATTCCTTCAACAGCACTACAACTGACTCTCTGATCCTCTCCAGTCTCTGGCACACTGAGACCTTAAGGCTCCCAGCATCCCTCCATACTTATACAACAGGCTCCCATCCTTCCCCACTCCTATGTCTGCACCTTTCTCGATTTTCTTTCTGCCTTGCCTACAAATCGTTCTTCGTTCTCTACCTTATTTCTCCAGGTGATCATTTTTTTGTATTTAAATTCAAGTTAGTCAACATATAGTGTAGTTTTGGTTACAGAAGTATGATTTAGTGATTCATCACTTACATACAACACCCAATGCTAATCCCAACAAGTGCCCTCCTCAATGCCTGTCACCCATTTAGTCCACTCTCCCCCCCGGCCCCCCTCCAGCAGCCCTCAGTTTGTTTTCTGTATATAAGAGTCTCTTATGGTTTGCCTCCCTCTCTGTTTCAATCTTATTTTTCCTTCCCTTCCCCTATGCATTCATATTGTTATTACTGACTTCAATAGATTGTCTTTGAAACTTTTTCCCAGTGTTTATTGTATACCTCAAGCAATTGCCCAAGAGATAAATCCTGTATGTTCCCTCCAGCAAATATGTGCTGCTTTCTGTCACATGAGTGGATGAAATAGGGGTTTGAATACTTCTTCAAGTGCCAGGCACTTTTTAACATCTCTAATTAGGACCACTAACACTGCCAATTATACCAGTGTGTTTTATAACGGTACTTGTACTCATTCTCAAAAGTATGCCATTTGAGTCAATTAATTATATGGTAAATTAATCTTTATCTGCATTTACACACAGGCACAACAAGTAAAGTAATTTTTAAAATGATTACAAGAATTCAAAGAAACTCAATAATTTTATCCTAAATCACACACATATTAAATGCTAAAGCCAGCATGCAAAATTTAAAGCATAGCACTTAGCGTATGGTAAGTACTACAAGGTTTGATGTGTTTATAAATAAACTCACTGACAAGATCTGTGGTCCTTTCCCATACATAATGACAGTATATCAGCAAGAGGAATCAACATTCCTGCAACAAGGAATAATGTGCCCCATTTTTATATGCTCTTATCATATAGATAAATCTCCTCTTGGTTCCTGATTTTCTGAGTAACTTTTAAGTCATGAATAGGTATTGAATTTTATCAAAAAGCTTTCTACATCTATTCTAATGTTCAATAATGTTTCATGCTCATCATGTGTTGAGGGGAAGAGGGTAAGGTCTGTAATCATAACGGAATTTTATTAGGATTGTTTGAATCAATTATCAGTTTCTGAAAGATGGTTAAACTTAAAATACAGTTCTTCAGATTGGTTTCTAAGCATGCAATGTTTTTGATGCTATAGTAAATGTTTTCTTTGTTATTAATTTTTATATTGCTGCTTACCAATTTGACCATTTTGTCTTTATAGTTTTAGTATTCATGTACTCGAATTACTTAGGAAGAATGATAACTACTTTTTTCCCAATTATTTTAGTTTTAGTTCAATTGCTTGCCTACCTCACTTGCTCTGATCTCTATAACAATGTGAAATAAGAGCGGGCATGGCAGGGGCACCTGGGTGGCTCAGTTGGTAAAGGTGAACTTCGGCTCGGGTCATGATCTCTCTGTTCATGGGTTCCAGCCCAGCATCAGGTTCTGTGCTGACAGCTCAGAGCCTGGAGCCTGCTTCAGATTCTGTTTCTCCCTCTCTCTCTGCCCCTCCCTTGCTCGCACTCTGCCTCTTTCTGTGTCAAAAATAAATAAACATTAAAAAAATTTAAAAAAAAAAGAGTGGGCATGGCAGGCAGCTAGTCTCACCAGACACTAAAGGGAATGATTTTAACACGTCATCATTAAGTGTTATGTTTGCTGAACATTTTTTAAATAATTGGCTTTTTAAATGCTTCTGTATTTATTTTTGAGAGAAAGAGAGAGAGGCATAGACAGAGGGAGACAGAGAATCCCAAGCAAGATCCTTGCTCCATTAGATCATGACCTGAGCTGAAATAGAGTCCGGCACTTAACTGACTGAGCCACCCAGGTACCGCATTTTTATATAGTCTTATCATATAGATAAATCTCCACTTGGTTCCTGATTTTCTGAGTAATTTTTAAGTCATTGTTAGGTGTTGATTTTATCAAAATGCTTTCTGTATCTATTCTATTTTAATGTTCATTAAAATGTTTCTATAATATATTCATACAGAAAAATCCATCAATTAATTTCAAACAGATTTTTAATTCCTAATATAAAAACACCTGGTGAGGGTATCTTTTATTATTTTTTATAAATTAATGTATTTACTTGGCTAATATTGCTTAAGATTTTAAAACATTTTCAAGAATGAGATTGACCTATAACTTTCTCTTTTTATGCTGACTTTGTAATACTTGATTGCATCATAATTATCTTGAAGGATGTTTTTTTTTTCTAGTTTTTGAAGAATTAGTTTAAAATTAAGCTATTACTTTACTGTTTGATAGTTTCACTAGTTATGTCATTTAGTCCTAAAAAATCTTTATGGAAGGTTTTCATTAATAAATCAATTACTTTGATCATTATATAACCATTCAGGACTTTTAAAAAAATTTTAATCAATTTCGGCAAATGATATGATCCTAGCACTTTGTACATTTCATAATTGTATTGGTTTTGGTATATCAGTTATGTCATTATAACATATATGGTCATTATATGACCATTCAGAATTTCTTTATCTTTATGTATCAATTTCAGTAAATGATATGATTCTAGTAATTTGTATACTTCATAATTGTATTTATATTTGTATATTAGTAATTGTATATTTTGTTATAGACTTATTTAAAATATCCCCCATGATCATTTTAATTATTCAGAAACTAGAGTGGTATTGGATTTTTAATTCTTGATGTTGATTAATTTAATTGTTTTTCTTCTCTCTGTCTCTTTCTATCTCTCTGTCCTCCCTTTCATTTTGATCAATTAGGCTTTAAATCTATCTGTTGTGTTAATCTCTTGAAAATTAACCTTTATATCTATAGATCCCCTTTAAATATCATGTTTGATGTTATTTTCATAATATCTTCCTTTTTCTGTTATTTTGGTTTAGTTAGCTAATTTTTGTAATTTATTTTTTTATTAGTATTTTCATTCATATTGTTTTTAACGTATGCCCTTAAGGCTATATATTTTCCTTTAAATATATCATTAGTTATACTCTTGATATGCACTTCTTCAGTATTAATCATTCAGTTTATTAATCATTGAATATTTCCTGATTTTTCAATATAATTCTGTTGGGCACATGATTTATTTGTAAGTTAAAATGTCTGAACATAACCTTGAGTTAACATTTACACTTTTGCTATTGATTTATATGATTTATAGTAGTCTTGCATTACTGCCAGAAAAAAAATACTTAATTTTAGTCCAGTTTTTTAGTTATAAATTTCATATATTTATGTTTTCTATTTGTGTTAATTCTCTACTTTTTGTTTTTCTACACTTATTGAAAATGTTCCCTGCTTGTCCTACTAATTACTTAGAGAGTTAATATAGATGTACTTATTTGTCATTGATTATCAGTGAATTTTTGCTTTATATTTTTGAAGCCGTGTAATTAGGTATACATACATTTTAAATTATCAACCTGCTACCACTGTAAAGTAATCACTGTTTGTAGCATTGCATTTTGAAAGGCTTTTTCATCTGATATTAATATAAGTATACTCTCATGGTTCTGCTCAGTATGTTTATAGTATGACTTACCACAATATTATATTATATAGTCATTATGGTAAAAGTAATGAATACATAGATATGATTTATTATAGAAATGTATTCTGGAAATACATTTGTACATCTGTATTCATGTATTCAATGATCTCATAATAGAAACAGTTACTTTTTGAGGGAGTATACCCATTTGTGAAGTGTTTTAACTTAGAATGGATTCTCATCTTACTGTGGTGAGAATCCACCACAGAGGGTGGGTCAGAGTTTGTAAGAAAGATGTAATTTATTTCCTGATTGTCACATTATCTCATTCTAAGCTTAAATACCTCAGATTAGTTCATATCTAGCCAGAAGAAGTAATTTTGCCAACAAATATCCTTTAATGTTCTTTTGCTGATAACCTGCACTTTTATTCCTCTGATAGATTTTAAGCCCAAGAGGAATGGCTTTAAGACCAGATGCTACTGACTCTTGTAAACAAAGAGTAAAAGCAGAAGTCTTTTTCTTAAGACTTCTTCAAAATCATGAACTCCCCAGGTACATTCTCTCTTGTACAGCCCATGGCTTCTTTGTTTGTGTGATCATGCCTTTAAATTGCCTCTTTGATTAAGTGTCCTGCTGATGCCCTGTCTTCAACCATGACTTGCTTGTTTCTACCGGTCACTTATCTTCCAACATCTAGAACTGAAGTGTTACCAAGTCTAGGTTTTGGAGTCAAAGTCATTGAAATCCCTTGAGGTCGGTATCTACGTGTTTATAACATTAGGAGAATGATTTCTACCTGGTTAGTGAGTCCACTGTCAACAGCAGCCTTGAGAGGGAAGAAACCTGGATTTGTTCTCTGACTGCATGTCTAGCTCTTATTCAAGGAGATGATATTTTCCTCTCACAGTAGGAGAGTGAATTAATCGGTACAACCTGTGTAAAGTAGCAAGCAAACATTAGGAACTCAACAACTTATATATTGTGTTTTGGTACTACACCAGACCAAGATACCAAATTTCCCAGAAAGGACATCTGAATCCCTGTTCAGATTTTTATTTCCTCCAGAGTTTTAAACAACTCAATGACTTTACTAGAAAAATAAGATCCAGGGTGGTGGTGGTGGTGGTTATTGGTATTATTATATTTTATATTCATTGGGCAAAGGAGTGTAATAAACTTTATCTACAGCAACTGCAAGCACATTGGCACCTCAGGGAAGTATCATATCTGAAGGTATTTTTTTTCTCAGTGAGAAGAAGTCTCTATTTTTCCTCATTGTGCCTGGGAAGAAGATATTGAATTGAGATAAATATTAAGTCAGGTAAATATAATTCAACAAATCTGCAAAAGGAAGGCAAATAAATAGCACCTAATTGTGTAGGCATTCTCCTGTCCCTTTTTTACTGTTCTTAGACCTTTCTTCCCTGTTTTTCCTCTCTTCTCTTGGACCATGATCCTGCTTCTAATTGTTCTTATGAGATCAGGCTAGGAGGCATTAGGATTCACTGCAAACAGGAATAAAATACATGAATAGGCCAGGAGGAGAGCAGAGCTGATCCCTCTGAAAATATATAGTTACAAGGTAAGCTGAGGCTTCCAATAGAAGAAAAAAAAATTGCTTAGACCCCAGGCAGGAAATGTTATCTTCTCGAAATCCAATTTATTATGTTTTATGCCTAAGTGTTCTGGGAAAGAAAGGCAAAGAAAACTCATTAGTGTGCATTGTAGTGGAAAAGTGAAATATAGGAATTTTGTGCATGCTTAGTTTGAAACACCTGTGGTACACTGAAGTGGAAATGCCAAATTCTGAGCTGAGTTTACAGTTCTGGAACCCATGAAGGGGCTCTGGCATTATGAAATCTGTAGACGCTGGTATATAGACGATACCTAAGACTATTCCATTAGGCTTATAATCAAACAGTCCCATGTTCATTCTGCATAATAGTTTACTGCTTATGTGTTTTCAGTAGATTATAAAGTTCTTAACAAAACTTCTGAGGAACCCAGACCACCAACACTGCTTACTAACACCGGACCGATCATATAGCAATTATCCCTAAATACATCTCATGTTCATTTGCTTTGACACTGATAAGTTGTGTGACCTTATTTCATTCAACTTCTATGGGCTTCGGTTTCATTTTCTGTAAAAGGGGGGGTCTGATCCAGACACTGTTTCCAGTTCCTCTCAGGTCTCAAGCTCTGATTTTATGTATTGTTGAATTGTACTATATAACACTTGTTAACTGTTTATTAAATGCCTGTAGATGGATCTTCAAAAGCCCATGATTAAGTGAGATATTCTGGTTGTCATTCTGGATGAGCCAAGAAGGGCCTGACTTATGCCCTGAAAATAATTCTATTGTCCAAAAGTCTGTGTGGCCAGGAAACATATTTGGTTCAAGTGGTTGGTTTTCTTATTGAAAAATAGCACTAAATGTTTCATCCTGTTTTATCTATACAACACAGATTCTTTCAGGTGACTTTTATGAATGTATGACTTTTCACCTATTATGTCTCAGAGAATAGAATACAGTTGAAAAATTCTTCTTTTGGTAACAGACATTTGAAAGAGGTGCACTCCAAAAGGGGTTTTAAAGGGGGGAAAAGGTGGTTTTTCCAAATAGAAGGTAGCAATGAAGACTGACGTTTGTTATCCATTTTGTATTGCACAGATTTCAAAAGACCCTCCATTTTCTTTCATTTCTTCTTCAAAGTGTGTTTACTACCTGCGGGGTCTTATAAGTAGCTTAGGTTTAATGAACCTCTGTTTTCTCATATCAAAATATTGACAATGTCAAGAATGAATACAAAGGTACAAATTATATGGTATTACATGAAATTGTATATATATGTGTATGTTGGTATAATTTTACCAAACAGTGCAGGATTTAAGGAAGTCCTTAATAAAAGTATATATATATTTCTGAATGGAGTAATTATGAGGAAAAAAAGATGATAAAAAATTTGAGGCTCTAATACACAGAAGAGAGGTTAAGATATAGAATCAGAATGAAACATTTTATTTCTTTTTTTATGTTTATTTATTTATTTATTTATTTTTTGAGAGAGAGAAAGAGACGGAGAGAGAGCGTGCGCGGGGAGGGGCTGCTTCATCAGCACAGAGCCCAATGTGGGGCTTGAACTCATGACCTGAGATGCAATCAAACTGAGATCAAGCTTAGATCAAGAGTCGAATGTTTAATCAACTGTTTCACCAGGGTGCCCCAGAATCAGACTTTTTAAAGTTGAACTAACATTTACCGACAATCAAAGTTATGGCCTACATAAAGGTAGGAATTCCTCCAAACAGTATCTCACATTACTCTCTTAATTCTCCTATGTGGTAAATAATGTTCTCCTCGTTTTACTTATTAGATTACTGACATTTAGAGTCTTTCCAAAGTCTTATAAGCATTTTTTTATGCTTAGATACACTATAAAAAATGCAGGACATCCATTTAAGTGTGTATCAGATAAACAGTTTTTTTTTTCTTTTAGTGTAATTAAGTGCCAAATATTACATGGGACATACTCCTAGTTAAAAAAAATATTTTTTGTTTATCTGAAAGTGCAATTTAGCTGTACGCTTGTATTTGCATTTGCTAAGACAGGTAACCCTATTTATAATGATACCCAGAACTTTTCACTAAAACTCTTCTGTATTTCCAGTATTGGATATCTAAATGAGGAAAATAGAAATGATATTTAGTATAGGTGCTGCAAAGTGTAGAGAGCGCACAGAAATGAGAAACAGGAGGCACCTGGGTAGCTTAGTCGGTTAAGCTTCTGACTTTGGCTCAGGTCATGATCTCAAGGTTCATGGGTTGGAGCCCAGGGTCAGGCTCTGTGTTGACAGCTCAAAGCCTGGAGCCTGCTTCCAATTTTGTGTCTCCCTCTCTTTCTGACTCTCCGCTGCTCACGCTGTCTCTCTCTCTCAGAAATAAATAACTAATTTAAAAAAATTTAAAAATTAAAAAAAAGAAAAGAAAAAAGAAATGAGAAATAGAAGAAAGAGCTAGAAGTCTGTTCAGCTACTGGCTGGCTGGATAGCCTTAGGAAATGGCTTGGTACTTTCACACCTAATTTGTTAACTATACATGGGAATTGTCTGGGCAATTGACCAGAAACAAACTCCCTAAAACTGAGTGACTTAAAAAATAATTGATTAGTATGTTTATATCTCAGGATTCTTTGGTCAGTAATATGAGTAGGGCTCAGGTGGGGGATTCTTCTCCATGGTGCCACAGAAGAAATTCAGTGATTGTCACCTGGCCTCTGGTCCTGTCCAGAGTATGGAAAACAACTTTTCTCTAGCACCTATTCTGTCCACGTTATAGCTAGAAGGCTGGGCTCCTCATCTCCGTGATGTCTCACTGGCGCAGCGATCAGGCTTTCTACCTGGTACTCAGGGCTCGGAGAGCAGTAGGTTTGTTATGACTAAGCCCAGAAATATCTGAGCATCATGTCTGCTGCACCCTATTATTCAAAATATTCACCTGCTAGTACAGAGTAAAGGGATGAAGAAATAGACAAGGTAAGCGGTGAGGGAGCATAAGGCAGGTTGAGGGCAAACTACAGCTCGCACATCCCCCGTCCCAGGGACGCTGTGTGTGATATTCCTCAGGCACTCCTGGCTGGCCAAGGACAAAGGAAAGGAAAGAAAACAAATGGTTGATGGAGACCACAGTCCTACAGGACAGGAGTCTCCATCAGTTTGCAAATATCTTAGTGAATTACAAGAAAAAGGCAATCTTATCAGTAGCCTTATCTCGGGAAACCTGTAGACTCAGTTTCCCTGGAACCCCAACATCACTCCTGCATTGTGATGTGGGGAACCAAAGCAAGAAGGACATGGCATGGGAAATGGTGGGGAAAATTTAATTTCCTCATAACCTGCAGCCCATTGACAGATACTTGAGGCTGGCAGAGTAAAATGTTTCTCCAGGAACTTGCTACTGTCTTAATGTTAATACCTTGCTAGAGGGAAAAACATGCTCAGCTTGACAATAGCAAGGCCTTGGGTATTTTAGGAGTCCTCTTTAGCATATCAAAGGCCTTCCGGAGGCCTCCTTTTTGACTTTACCTCCCCAGCTCCACAGTATAAAAGGAGCCATTCTTCACAATCCCAGCTCAGCTCTTTCTGCCCCCTGGTCCTGTCCCCGGGCTTTAATAAAATCACCTTTTTGCACCAAAGACATCTTCAAGAATTCTTTCTTGGCTGTCGACTCCAGACCACTCCCCCAACATCACCCCAAAACCCCATCATAAAGAATGTCCAAAAATTCAAAAGTTAAAGACTGGATGAGGAAAATTTAAAGACAATCTATGAAACACTACTTACAAATTATAAATAAAAGTTCATTTCAATTGTTGTTTTATATTTTCCATGTTCAACATGTGTATTTATCATCTTCCCTGTTTATATTTCAGGGACTGATACAGTGTGTGCTCAGTGATTTTATACTTATGTATATATCTTTAAGTAACAAGAGGAAACAAAAATTAAAAATACTGTTATATGCTCAAAATAACTTTAAATCTTCTAGAAGGGAATTCGTAAGTCTATTAAGAAACCATGAGGAAAGCTGTGAAAGGTATGTAAAATGGTCTGGGAGTTCACAATAAGGAGTGGTAATAATCCATTGGGAGAGAATCAAGAATTATTAGGGTGCCCTGGCCTTACGAGTCTCTAAAGATAAGGATCTTCCTTTATCTCTGTTTATAGACTGTGTTTCTTCTGATTGTTGCAAGAAAATATTTATTTTTCAAAAGAATACCTGCAGTAGCTTAAAAACAATGGAGGGAGTGGTAAGTCTAAGTGAAAAATCAGGAAAAGTTTCTGAAAGCTTAGTATGCTTGAACTGGGTCAGCTTCCACCAGAGTGAATGGTGTCACCAAACCAGAATATGTAAAGGGACTGAGGAGTGACACTGGTAATGAGGGTTTCTTGTCCTACTCTGGGCGCACTGTGTGACAAAGCCGAGCAGGGAATGACCAGAAGTGAGGATGAGGAACTTATTGCGATGACTTTGCATGCCACAGGGGTGCTATGCTTGCGTTATCCTAAAGAAGGGAGAGGTTACCTCTTTGATTTAAAAAAAAAAAAAAAAAGCCCTGCAGGTACATAATTATTGGTGTGTTGTTGAAAAGAGACTCTGCTTATAGCGGTGAGGGTTATAATGAAAAAAGGCATCTTTCTGGCATGCAATGCATTAAGAGGACTTAAGTCCAAAAGGAAAAAAAATAATGCGCAAGGAAGCAAACATGCAAACAATGATATGGGCAATGAAATGGTTAACGGTCTGGCTTTTCTACAAATGCAAATAAATCACTAAGATTCACTGATGAAATGTGAGGTTCCCATGAAGTTAGCAGTGACCCATGAGGTCGGGTTGCTGGGTATGATCTGCAAGAGGAAGATGGGAATTAGAGGGTGGGAAGTCCTCTGGGTAAGACTGAAAAAACCCAGGGGGCACCTGGGTCGCTTAGTTGGCCTGACTCTTGATTTCAGCTCAGGTCATGAGCTCACTTTGTAGGATCAAGCCCTGTGTGGGGCTCTTTGCTGACCAGCACAGCTCCTGCTTGGGATTCTCTCCCTCTCTCTCTGCTCCTCCCCAACTTGTGCTCTTTCTCTTTCAAAATAAATAAATAAACTTAAAAAAAAAAGACTGTGAAAAACCCAAAAAGAGGGTAGAATGTTCCAAAGATATGGCTTCTTCATCTATTAAAGAGAAAAAGAAATTTTAAATAACAAAAGATCTTTCTTCCATGACCAAATAGATTCAAATGTCAGGCACTGTTACAGAGACACAGTGTCAAGGGCCTTTGTCTAAGGGAACTCAGAGTCAAGTGGGGAGAAATAAAGTCAGTAAAGATATAAATTGATGTATAGACAAATAGGGTAGTTTTAAATACCAGAAATTGCTAAAATTAGAGGTGGTGACGGGCACCTGCATAGTTTAGTTGGTGAGGCATCTGACTCTTGATTTCAGCTCAGGTCATGAGCTCACGGTTCATGAGTTCAAGCCCAGCGTCAGGGTCTGCACTGACAGTGAGAAGCCTGCTTGGGATTCTCTCTCTCTCCTTCTCTTTCTGTCTCTGTCTCTCCCTCAAAATAGATAAATAAACTTAAAAAGAAAAAGAGTGGTGGAACAGGAAATGGTGGCCATAGACAGTGGCAAAGGTAGGTCATTTTGATACAGATATTAGCATTCTCTCAGTTAAGAGGGGGCATTTGAACTGAGAGCTTAAGTGATGAAAAGTAATATGTAAGAAAGCTATCTGGGAAGGCCTGCCACATGTAGAGGAACCAGGAAGTCCAAAGATTCTGAAAGAGACGAGCCTTGCATATTTCAAAGACAGAAAGAAGGCCCACATGTTCTGGGGGCTGGGCAGGGCAGGTAAGCCACGGGGTAAGGAGGAAGTGAGTTAATGGTGAAGGCTCAGAGGACTGGGGGCAGGAATTTTTAACATCCCCTTTGGTCTGAAGAGATGAATGCTTGAATGTTGTTATAAAAGCCCATATCACAAGTCTGCTAGGGCATCGGGCTTTACAATATTCCCCAGATCAAACAAATATAACATCTACAGCTAGTAACTCAAAGGATATGTCTCACAGAGCTTGAAATTGCTATTAATGGCTTTATTTACTCTTGAGGTTTTTTTTTTTTTTAAATCTATTCCACTTCCTGGTCACATTAGTATGTGTACACAGGTGCAGAAGGTAAAGACAAAATTAATTTAGTCACTAAGACGAAAGCCTCCCCACGGCCAATATCCACTGTCCTAATTCTGCCATCCAACCACCGATTGGATTGGGGTTAAGGTTAATAGAGCCACTGTGTGCCCCCCCACAAAGAAAATAATACACTCCACTCATGCAGAGTCCAGAACGCAAAACACAACCCTCCCCCTCAAAGCCTAGTTTGGAGCGCTTTCTGCCAGAGGTCTTTATATCTCATCCCCACACCACAGGACAGATAGTCATTTGACGATGCCAGCAGACAAGCAGAAACTGGTTGCAGCCTTGATGTCAACAATGACCAATATCACTGACGTAGGTCAAAGAGAAAAGATCAAAAGCAGTCTTATCCAAATGCAAAGATCATTTAAGACTATGACCAGAGTGGGGGCGGGGGGGATGGGAGAAGGGTGACATAGATGATGGGGATTATGGAGAACACATGATAAGCAGTGGGGTGTATGAAGTATTGAATCACTAAATTCTACACTTGAAACTACTATTACATGTATGTTAACTAACTGGAATTTAAATAAAATCGTCAAAAAATAAAAGAAAGTAAAACAAACAAACAAACAAAAAAGCCACTTGAGTCAACACGCTGAACACTGACAATCACTGAAATTTCTTTCAGGGTAACTGCTTTCACTGTATCTAGCCTTTTTTTACTAGGCACAGACATCGTGTATTAATTTCTAGATGCCCCTGCCTGTTCCCTTTTTCTGAATTCTTTAACTCCACCCTTTTCATCTCTGGGCTCCCACAATCTCTTCCAGTGACTGGGACTGAACAGACACTCAACGACTGATGACTTTAACGCACAGAAGGGGCATAATACACAATAACAAAGAAAACACTGAAGCACCTAGTATAATTGCTTATATTAATAAAACCTTCATGGACCTAAATTGCCTTTTAACATTTTACATCTGAAAGATATAATTTACCTAAGTAGCGGCTTTTTAGATGTGTAATTTGTTCCCACTTTTCTCTAATAAATACTGATTAGGGAGGGCACTTGTTGGGATGAGCACTGGGTATTATATGTAAGTGAGGAATCATTAAATTCTATTCTGAAACCATCATTCTGCTATATATTAACTACTTGCATTTAAATAAAAGTTTTAGAAAAGGGCATGTGTATCACTGTAACATCCTACCAGTTTGGGTGTGAACCTACAACTATTCCAAAATAATTGTCTTAATTTTAAGTGTAAAAAATAAAAAAAAATAGGTTCTGCAAACATTTTTGGTGAAGGATTGGATAGTACATTTTTAGTTTTGTTGCCGAAATCATCTCTGATCCAACACTTCAATTCTGCCCTTGGACCACAAGAATTGACATAGACAACACATGATTGATGATGTGGTTGTCTTACCATAAAAATGTATTTGAAAATAAAAGGGCAGTGGATCAGAATTGGCTCGCAGGGAGCCAAATCTGAAGTTTCCTGACCCCTGGCTTAAAGCTATTACAAGATTATTGCTTAAGCATCCCAAAGATTTAATTAATCAAAGAAAGTAATGTTCGAAATTCCTTGATATCTATCTATCTATCTATCTATCTATCTATCTATCTATCTGTATGTATATATTGCCAATTGTTTTCAAGGTCTATAATATTAAAAACTTAATGCATACATATGGCTCTCTTCTTATTTTCATTAGTACATCAGGAGATATATATAAATATATACATGTATATATATGCAGTTGGTGAGTTCAATCCCCATATCGGATTCTCTGCTGTTGGTCAGAGCCTACTTGTCCCCACTCTTCTCAGCTCCTCCTGCACTTGCACTATCTCTCACTCCCAAAAATAAATAAACATTTTAAAAATGCAAACTTTTATTTACTTTGGCCAATTGTTCTAGCTAGAACATTCAATGTTATAGAATAGAAATGGCAAAAGCGATCATATTTGACTTGTTTCTGATTTTAGGAAAAATATTTCACTCTCTCACTAGTAAATATGAAGTTAGCTCTGTGTGTGCACACGTGTGTGTGTGTGTTGTTTTGTGTGTTTGTTTTATGCATGACATTTATGAAGTTGAGGATATTTTTTTAATGTTTATTTATTTTTGAGAGACAGAGAGATAGGAGAAGCGCATAGAGAGACAGGGAGAGAGAGAATCCCAAGCAGGCTCCAGCACTGTTAGCGCAGAGCCCAATTTGACTTGGGGCTCCAACTCACTAACCGTGACCTGAACCCAAATCAAGAATCAGGCACTTAACCAACTAAGCCACTGAGGTGCCTCTTAAGTGTTTTTATTCAAGAATAAATACATCTCAATTGATCATAGTGTATAACCCTTTTAATATGCTGCTACAATTGGTTTGCTAGCATTTTGTTGAGAACTTGGACATCTATATTCATATGGGATATTGGTCTATAATTTTCATTTCCTGTGTTAAATCTTTGTGTCTTTTCTGGCTGGGTGTCAGGGTAATGCCGGCCTTACGGAATGAATTTGGAAGTGCTCCTTCCTCTCCAATATTTTGGGACAGCTTCAGAAGCAGTCGGTGTTAATTCCTCTTTAAATGTCTGGTAGAATTCACCAGCAAAATCATCTGGTTCTGAATTTCTCTTTGTTGAGAGGTTTATGGTTATATACTGATTCCATCTTCTTACCAGTCTAGCTGATTTAGGCTTTCTATTCCTTCTTCAGTCAGTTTTGGTAGATGATGTGTTGATAGGAATTTGCTCATTTTATCGAAGGCATCCATTTTTCTAGCATACAATTGTACTTAGTATTCTCTTATCTTTTTTATTTCTTTAAAATTTTAGTAATATCCTTACTTCCTGATGTTAGTAATTTGAGTTCTCTTTTCTTTCCTTAACTTGTCCAGCCAGAGGTTTGTCAATTTGTCAGTCTTCTGAAAAAAACAATTTTGGAGAAATCCGTTGAATTTCTCTCTTGTTTTACTATTCTCTATTTGCTTTTTAACCTTTATTATTTTCTCCCTTTTTTGCTAGCTTTTGATTTTGTTTGCTCTTCTTCCTCTAGTCACTTAAATTGTAAAGTTAGGTTATCAATTGGGGATATTTCTTTTTAAATGTCTGCATTTATAGCCATAAATTTTTTTCTTAGCACTACTTTTGCTCTATCTCATAAGTTTTGGTATGTTGTGTTTTCATCTTTGTTTCTGTCAAGGTATTCTCTAATTTCTCTTGTGATTTCTTCTTTGACACATTGATGTGTGTTGTTTAATTTCCACATATTTGTGAACTTTCTAGTATTCCTATTTACAATTACTAGTTTCATTCAATTGTGATCAGAAAGGATACTATACGTGATTTTAATTTTTTATCATAAGACTCTTTTGTGGCCTAAGGTATTGTCCATGCATTCCATTACACTTAAGAATGTGTAATGATTGATGTTGCTGGAAGGGCTTTTATCTGTGTATCTGGTAGATCCAGTTGGTATCTTATGTCATGCAAGAGCTCTATTTTCTTACTGATCTGCTGTCTGATTGTTCTTTCCAGTATTAAAAGTGGGATATTTAATCTTTCAACTATTACAACTGTCTGTTCTGTCTTCAATTCTATCTGTTGCTTCATACATACATGAAGTCTACTTTATTAAAGACATTTATTCTGTCTTTTGTTAAAGAAATGTTTGATAGAGAAGGAATTACTTCTATATTTTTTCTATTTGTTTTCTGTATGTCTTATAATGTTTTCATCCCTCATTTCTTGCTGTTTTTTTAAGACTTTATTTTTAAGTAGTTTCTACACCTAAACTTACATCACCAAGGGGGCTCAAATTTACTCAAGGATCAAGAGTCACATACTCTATTGACTGAGACTGGACTAAAAAGGTGCCCCTTTTGTCCCCTGATTTCTTGATCAATAGTTACTTTTGTGTTTGGCTGACTTTTTTAGTGATACATTTTGATTCATTTCTCATTTCTGTCTTTGTATATTCCATTTAATTTGTGTGTGTTTATGTGTGTGGGTGTGTGTGAGTGGGTATGTGATTACCAGGAGGATTACACATGACATCCTAAAGATATGGCAATCTACTATGAATTGTTACAAAATTAACATCAATCATACACAAAAATTTGACTCCTACATTGTTCCTTCCACTTTATGTTAGTCACAACATGAACGACAACTTTACGCACTGTGTGCCTAATAACATAAATCATTACTTATATTTTTGTATTTGTCTTTAAATTACATAGACTATTTTTAGAAAGGAAGTTACAAACTAAAATTACAAAAGTACTGGCTTTTCATTTGCTTATGTGTTTACTTTTATCAAAAATCTTTATAACTTCATATGGCTTTGAGTTATAGCTAATGTCCTGTTTTGTACCCTTAGAGACTGTGATTTTCAGTGTTTCTTAAATCAGGTGTAATGGTTCTGGACTCTCTCAGATATTGCTTATCTATAAATTTTATAGTCTTCATTTCTCCCTCATTTTTTAAAGGAGTGTTTTGCTGGCTGAAAAATTTTAACTTGCCTTTCCTTTTCTTTCAGCACTTTAAGTATGTCATCCCACTGCCTTCTAGCTGTGTTGGGGTGACTCAGTCCATTAAGTGTCCAACTTTGGCTCAGGTCGTGATTTCACAGGTCCTGGGTTCGAGTTCTGCATCGCACTCTGTGCTGACAGCTTGGAGCCAGGAGCCTGCTTTGGATTCTGTGTCTCCCTCTCTCTCTCTCTGCCCCTCCCCTATGCTTTTCACTCTTTCTGTCTCTCAAAAAATGAATAAACATTAAAAAACATTAAATACATCATCCCACCGCCTTCTCTACTCTAAGCTTTCTGATAAGAAATTAGCTGATAATGTCATTAAAAATCCCTTGTATGTGGTAAGTCACTTCTCTTTTTGCTCTCAATCTCTCTCTCTTCACCCTGACTTGGTTATACTGGGTTTCATTGTGAGTCTCTTCGGGTTTATCCTGATTGCAATTCATTGAACTTCATCAAATTAGGGAGTTTCTGATCATTATTTCTTTTAATAGTCTCTCTGTTTCATTCCCTCTCTCTTATCATTTGGGGATCTCCATAATGCATATTGGTCTGCTCGACAGTGTTTCAAAGGTACGTTATGCTGTACTCACTTTACTTTATTCTTTTTTCTTCTGGTCCTTAAACTCAGTAATTTCAGTTGTCTTATCGTCAATTTATTCATTCCATCTTCTGTCTGCTTAAATCTGTTGTTTAACCACTATAGTAATTTTTTAAATTTAACTTATTGGACTATTCAGCTCCAGAATGTTTATTTCTTATAATGTCTATTTCTTTATTGGTATACTTTTTTTTATTCCTATATTCTTTGCCTGATTTCACTTAGTTCTTTGTCTGTATTTTCCCTTAATCATTGAGTGTATTTAAAGCAGGTGATTTAAGTCTGATTAGATAGCTATAGGGTATCAATATAGTATTTGCTCATCTCAATTACTTACTGTGGTTATTTAAGGAAGTGGTCTTGTTCTTAGAATACATGCAGTGATATATTTAAGAACAAAAAATGAAGGTACTAATTTTCAAACTTCAAAATGTATCAATTTTCATTTATTAAAATGTATCTTTGGAATATTTAGGTGGAGGTACAAAATCCACATGAATACAGCTTTTAGATTTAATTTTACTAAAGTTGGAAGAAAGTGTGAGACTGATGATAGATCGAGCATACTTCAAGAACTGAATATATAAACATTCAAACCTTTACATATATATTTTTATATTGATTAGCTTGGGTAATTATCTGGCAATAGCACTATTAAAGTTAAGTACTTTTTTGGGTTGCCTGGGTGGCTCAGTTAAACTGACTCTTGATTTCAGCTCAGGACATGATCTCATAGTTCGTGAGTTTGAGCCCCATGTCCGGCTCTGCACTGACAGTGCTGAGTCTGCTTGGGATTCTCTTTCTCTCCCTCTCTCTCTGCCTCTCCTCCACTCATGCACACTCTCTCTCTAAAAATAAATTAATAAAATAAAAAAAAACAATAAAGTTAAGTACCTTATCAAATTAACATTCATACTCTCCATACTGAGCAAAATAGAGACAAATATTCTGGAAAATGGGTTTTAGAAAAATCATCAATCTAGCTCACTTAAGGAAAACATTTCAAATGATTGGCTGTCTCCAACTAAGTTAATGAAAAGGGAGAAAAAAAGTTATGATATGCTTCTAGGTATATACCTTGTTTTTGTTTTTGTTTTTGTGTTAGGGAAAGAAGAGGGTACACAGGAGCAGGGGCAGGGGAGTGTCAGAGGAAAGGAGGGAAAGAGAGAGAGAGAGAGAGAGAGAGAGATTGGAGATTGGAGATCTTAGTCAGGCTCCAGGCTCAGCACAGAGCTGAAAGTGGGGCTCATTGACCTGAACTGAAATCAAGAGTTGGACACTCAACTGACTGAGCCATCCAAGTGTCCCTACATATGTATCTTTATAAAAAATATTTTCCTGACATAGAGAAACTTTCTTAATAGACAATAAAAATGAGACTGTACATTAAAAAAAAAAACATTAAAAAATATTAAAAAAAAAAAAAGGGGGCGCCTGGGTGGCTTTGTCAGTTAAGCGTCCGACTTTTGCTTAGGTCCTGATCTCGCGGTTTGTGGGTTCGAGCCCTGCGTCGGGCTCTGTGCTGACTGTCAGCTCAGAGCCTGGAGCCTGTTTCAGAGTCTGTGACTCCCTCTCTCTCTGACCCTCCCCTGCTCACACTGTCTCTCTCTCTCTCTCTTCTAGAGAGAAAAAAAAAAAAACATTAAAAAATATTTTAAAAAATGAGACTGTACATTAATTTACTGATTCACCACAATTTTTTTTGAATTATTGTCTATTAGTGAGTGAAAGCATAGCGTTGTGGTTAGGAGTATAACTCCAATGTCAGAATGTCTTTAGATTCTAACTCAGTTCCTTACTAGCTATATGACTTGGGCAAGGTGTTTTACCTCAGGGCCACTGGTTCCTAATCTAAATAATAGAAATAATAAAGATATAGCCTTCCTAGAGGTGTTATGTGGGCTGTGACAGTTAATAATACAGGCAAGGATTTCATTATACAGACGCAGTAAGTTCTCACTAAATATAAACCATTTCCTCACCAACTTCATGGACTACTTTGCACGGAGCTGCAATAAGTTTATCGATCATGTGTTGCTAGATCCACAGCTTTGTTAATTAAAGAATAGCAAGTACTGGGGCACCCGGGTGGCTCAGTTGGTTAAGCGTCCAACTTCAGCTCAGGTCATGATTTGGAGTCCCGCATTGGGCCCTGTGCTGACAGCTTGGAGCCTGGATCCTGCTTTGGATCTGTGTCTCCCTCTCTCTCTGCCCCTCCCCTGCTTGCGCTCTGTCTCTCTTTCAAGAGTAAACATTAAAAAAAATTTTAATTATAAAATCTACCAAATACATGATACACATGTCAAATACCAACACATATGTAACATTCTTCAGTGAGAGGACAAACCAAAGAGAAAAACATACATATATTTGTATGTATGTGTGTGTGTGTTTAAGCATATGTATGCATTTCTATTAACACATTCAGAGAAAATTAATTTCTGTGAGAAATCTATATATACTGATCAGAAATGTCATCTCTGTAAGGGAAATAATGGGAAATTTAATTTCTTCTTTATGCTTCAACACATATATGTATTATGTATGATATATGATATGATATGATATGTATGTTTAAATATGATAAGTATAAAAGTTGTGTTTCTTTTTTCATTAGGACAAAAAAATAATGACTTAACACTAGTGAAAACTTATCAACAAACACTGAGACAAACACCTCCATCAAAACAATGAGCCAGAATGCCGGCCCTGGGGAGGGACAGCTGTGGGAGCAGAAAAGCTGCCAGAGATTTTTCATATTTGTTTTCTCTTTCATCGGGTGGAAAAGAGCTGAAAGGAACTTAAAAAGGTTAACAGGTCTCTGACCTTTTAGTAAGTAGCTAGTGGACGCTCAGGGAACTCACTCTCACTGGAAAAGAATAAAGGTTAAGGGGAAGTTAATGCTGAAGGAAGTTATGTAACCCAGACCCAAGCATGTTGCTCTGGTCAAGCTTTGGGTGTCTAGTTCAAGAGGAATGGAACACATGCTCTATTTCAATGACTAGTATATGTTTATATAATATATATAACAATGACTAGCATTGTTTTGTACTAATCTGAATAGAATGTAGCCAGTTAGGAAACTACTACTATCTCTAATTCAGAGATGAAGAAAGACAGCATCTAATTAACTTTCCCAAAAGTGCACAGCTAGGAAGCAACAAAATCTGAATTTACATGCAAGTTTTTCATGTGCCAGAGTTTTTCCCTTTCTTCCTTTTTTCTTATAATATATTTTTGGTTATTATAAATTTATCACTTAAATTTTAGTATATTTCAAAACTATCTTGAAAACTATGAAGAAGAAAACTGAAATCACAAAAATTTATTCAAATATGCATAAAATTTTATATTAGCTAAATTAGAATTCATGAAATAATGCTATAAATGCATGTTTTTCTGTGTTATTTCAATTGATACTATATTGTCTTACATTAAGTTATTTATTTTACACTATATCGTATTATATTAATTATATTATTTGTATGTGAATATTTTACCTTATTGTTATAAATTAAAGCTTCTTGTGTTTTTTTATGTTTATTTAATTATTCTGAGACAGTGAGAGCATGATTGGAGCATGAATCCCGAACAGTCTCTGCACTGTCTGCACAGAGCCCACATGGGGCTTGACCTGATGAACCCTGAGATCATGACTTCAGCCAAGATGAAGAGTCAAGAGTCTGACGTTTAACCGACTGAGCCACCCAGGCACCATGCCTTCTTGGTATATTTTCAATGGATTGTTTTTTAAGATCTTTCATATATTCAGGATATTAATTCTTTGTGACTTATATATATGTTTGTAGTAGGTGTTCACAATCTACTCATTATCTTTTTCAGTACAATGTTTGAATTTCAGTATAGTAATTTTAGCCAATTTGTGGCTCTTCATTTTATGTTGTGTTCAGAATGCAATCTCATTCCCAAGCTTACAAATAAATTCTCCTACATTTTCTGTAAATACTTTTCTTCAGTTTATTAGGGTTAGGAGTTGGGGTGATTTTTTACATTTAAATCTCTCCCATAACTACTTTGTTTTAATTAGTATGTCATTGTATGTTTTATTAATTATATATAATCAATGATCCCAAATTTATTGAAAAGGACATTTTATCCCCAACATATTTGAAATGGTTTATTTATTATATGAATGTCAATGTATTGGCTATGCTAATGCCACGTTGCTTTCATTTTGGTTAACTTCTAATATGCCTTCTTCTGGTCATGCAAATTCTACCACAAGCCATCTTCAAAATTGCCATAAATACACTTGCATGTTTTTCCCTTCTGTATGATATTTAGGATCAACTTTTAAAGTTGCATGAAGGGCACCTGGGTGGCTCAGTCAGTTGAGCATCCAACTTACACTTAGGTCATAATCCCACGGCTTGCAGGTCTGAGCCCCATATCGGGCTCTGTGCTGACAGCTCAGCCTGGAGCCTGCTTCAGATTCTGTGTCTCCCTCTCTTTCTGCCCCTCCTCCAATCTACTCTATCTCTCTCTCAAAACTAAATAAACATTTAAAAAATTAAAGTTGCATGAAAAACATATCAGTTATCGATCGGGGTTAGTACTTTTAGTCATTACAAATTTGTGATTATATGAAAGTTATAGATTAATTTGAAGAGGAATTATTATTTGTAAAATACAAAGTCCTTTCTTGAAATATTATATTACACAATTTTGTCAATAGTTAGGTCTTCTAGAAAATACTGATTGCAAGAATGGCAAATACCAATGCCTTTAATGGCAAGGGATATAATGTCAAACACAGAGGCTGATCAGCAGTAAAGGAACAGGAAGTGATAGATTGTAGAAATTGTACTACATGTGCTCTGTGTATCTGTATTAGTCCTACAATCTGTTGTCTTTTTTTAAAACATTCTACCGTTCCAATAACTTTTTTTACTTGATGGGCTGGCAGCTTTGTGACCCCTAACTGATAGTATTTGTGTGTTTGTTTCCATTTCACATAGATTTTTATTATTACTAATCATCAGTGGGCATTTTCTAGATTTTGATTTTGATTTAAAATAGATTTGCTTTCCACTTACATTTGTTACTGATTTCTACTAACATACAGGGAGAGAAGTGTTTTCTCAGATGACTGTTCTCTATAGAAAATATCTCATTATTGTATGTACTAATACTATGGTCAACTGACTAACTTTTTTTGTAGTTTTATGATAATTCACTGTGATGACAATTTCACCTTCTTTCCTAATGTTTCCACATCTGATTTTCAAGTGTAATTACATTACCATTTCCAATCCAATATTTATTGATAAGATTTTAACAGGATTTAACAACATTTTGGAACTAATGTGTATAAGTGAGCTTATTCTATGCGAGATGAGTAGATTGTGTATGAATATGTATTATGCCTACATTCATGGATATCTATGGTAGAGTTGTCTCATTTGGAAATAAAAGTTAAAATGAGTGGGAAGAGTTCCATCATACCTGGAAGAGTTTATATTGTATGAAAATTATCTAGCTGTGTAAATTTGATAGCCATCACTTGTAAACCCATCAGAAGTGTCTCATTTATATGGATAAAGTGACAGCTTAGTATCTTTTATACTCATTGGAGTAATAATGTGTCTGTCTTTTCTAAAATTACCTTGTGCTGTACAAATATATTTATTCTTAGAAGTCATCCATTTATGTAGATTTTTAAATTTTGCTAAGAATTGATAAGCAGTAGTTTAATATACCACATAACTTTAGATATTAAACTCTCTCATACTTATTTCATTATATAGTGTCTTCTTTCTATTCATTCTTGGTCATACTTCTCAAAATGCATCTTTACATTGGTATTTTTAAGGTTATTGTTTTAGTGAGCTTTAAAAAACATCATTACTGAAGACGTTCAACTTTAACCCTGCCGTGTAATGAACATGTAAGTCATCTCCTCCATCATTACAACACAGGCGTGGTGAAAAACTTAAAGCTAAAGACTTTCTTTTGACTCATCCGAAAACCACGGTCACAGGACAAACTGCCTTCCTGACCACTGGAGACCAGTGAACCCAGAGACTCATACATGAGATCTATTTACCTGCAGCAGAAGCTGCTAGAACTCTCAAGTAGTAGGAACACTGAAATAGTAATTTTAACTAATTGCTGGCGGCTGAGGACTAATTTGAAAATGAGAAGCTTTTGGGGTGGCAGCCTTAAAGATCTCTCTCACTTTCATGGATTTTACCTCCATGAAACCTACCAGGCTATCACAGTAAAGATGCTGGAAAGATTTCCTCATGTCTCAGGCTAAGTAAGAAAAAGAGTAACCATTTTGTAATATACCTAAAGTGTTTTCCATAACAAATGCCTACTCTCCAGGAGAAAATACCTTACCAGAACCTTATTCCAGATAGAAGAAGGGCATTTATCCCACTGCTACCCTATATCATTAGAGAAGTCTTTGTCAAGGCCATACCCCAGAGGCACAGGCCCAGTAAAAGACTGAGATTTAATCATAAGATCAAAGAAGATTTCCCCTTACCATACCTGACCACCATTCCAACAGAGCTCTGATGAAGTAGGAGCAGGATTACACCGGAAATTGCTGTAAAGCATAGATGTTATTTAGGAAGTAGTTCTTAGGTGGCACCTGGGTTTACAGTCAGGTAAGCATCTGACTCTTGATTTTGGCTCAAGTCATAATCTCCAGGTATGTGACTGGAGATCAGCACATCACATCAGACTCTGTGCTGACAGTGTGGAGCCTGCTTAGAATTGCCTCTGCCCCTCTAGTCTCATGCACTGCTTGCATGTGTGTGCGTGCTCTCTCTCTCAAAATAAATAAATACACATTAAAAAAAAGAAGTAGTTCTTAGGGAAATCCAAATCAGGATTTGGATCATGTCCATACAAGGACATGATAAATTTGAAATCTTTGGAACCTAAAGAACGCATTGAATATAGCCCAATTCCTGGCCAAATAACATAAGATCCAATATACGACTTACCTTGGTTGGTATTATCCTCATAAAAGATGGCTAGTATTAAACAAACAAACAAATGGAGCTTTCCAGAGGGAAGAAAATGGGAATGTGAAGAGAAAAATCAAAGAGCAAAACAAGACTCAGATATGGCAAAAAAGTAAAGGGTAAAACAAGACTTAGGTATGGCACAGATGCAGGAATTATCAGGCAGGAATTATAAAATAACTATGATCAATATGTTAAGAGCTCTAATGAAGAAAAACATGCATGTAATAACATACATGTAATAAGATAGATGTAATTTTACATCCAAGAAGGAATCAAAACCAAATTCTACAAATGAAAAACACTGTAACAGAAATGAAGAATGCAGTCAAGAGTTTAATTAGAATGCACACAGCCCAGAAAAGAAAAAGTTAGAATATAGACCACTAAAAAATCCCCAAACCTAATAATGCTATAGCAATTAAGACAGTGTGGTGTTAGCAAATGAAGAGACACATAGATCAATGGAACAGAAGGGAGAGCCCAGAAATGGATGCCCACCAGTATAGTCAACTGATCTTCGATGATGAAACAAAGACAACTCAATGGAGAAGGGACAATCTTTTCAACAAATGCAATAATATCTGGACATCCATATGCAAAAACAAACAAACCAAACAAATAACCCCACCCAAAAAAAGCAAACAAACAAAACGTGAATCTAGCCACAAACTTTACACCCTTCACAAAAATATTACCTAAAAATATGTCACAGATCTCACTGTGAAGTGCAAAACTATGAAATTCATAAAAGGAAATGTAGGAGGAAATTCTTTTGACCTTAGAGTTGGTGATAGCTTTTTGACATAACGTCAAAACCATGATTCATGAAAGTAAAATCGATGTTGGGCTTTATTAAAAGTAAAAAGTCCTGCTGCACTCTCAGCAATAGGCAAATTATGGAAAGAGCTCAAATGTCCAGTGACTGATGAAGGGATAAAGGAGATGTGGTGTCCAGCGACTGATGAAGGGATAAAGGAGATGTGGTACATAGAGAGAGTGGAATAGTACTCGGCAATCAGAAAGAATAAACTCTTGCCATTTGCAACAATGTGGTTGGAACTAGAGGGTATTATGCTAAGTGAACAGTCAATCAGAGATAGACAAGTATCATATGATTTCACTCATATGTGGAATTTGAGAAACAAAACAGATGAACATAGTGGAAGTAAAGGAAAAGTAAGATAAAAAAGGAGAGGGGGACAAACAATAAGGGACTCTTAAATACAGAGAATAAACTGAAGGTTGCTGGAGGGGAGGTAGTTGTGGGGGGGATGGGCTAGATGGGGGATGGGCATTAAGAAGGGCACTTGTTGGGATGCACACTGGGTGTTATATGTAAGTGATGAATCACTGGGTCTTACTCCTGAAACCAATATTACATTGTATGTTAACTAACTTGAATTTAAATAAATAAAATTTAAAAACAATAAAAATTAAATAAAATAAATAAAAAACTTCTATTCCGTGAAGGTCTCTGTTAAGAAAATCAAAAGACAAGCTACAGACTGGGAGAGAACATTTTCACAACACATGTCTGATGAAGAACTTCTATCCAAAATGCGTTTAAAAATCACATAGTATCAACATTCGGAAAGAACAACACAGTTTAAAAGAGAGCAAGTCAGGGACAACTAAGTGGCTCCCTGAAGCCTCCAACTTCAGCTCAGGTCATGATCTCACAATTTGTGGGTTCAAACCTCACATCAGGCTCTGTGGTGATAGCTCACAGCTTGGAGCCTTCTTCAGATCCTGTGTCTCCTCGTCTCTCTCTGCCCCTCCCCTGCTCATTCTCTGTCTCTCTCTGTCTCTCAAAAATGAATAAAACATTGAAAAATTTAAAAAAATGCAAGTGATCTGAACAGACACTTCACTAAAAATATATACAAATGGCAAATAAATATATGAAAAGAAGTTCAACATGAGTTTTTATTCAGGAAATGTATATTAGAACAGCAGTGATATGCTACCACACACCAGTGAGAAAGGCTACAGTCCGAAATCTGACATTATAAATCGCTGATGAGAATGTGGAGCCACAGGATCTCTCCTTCCTTATGAGCGGCTATTCAAAATAACACAGCCACTTTGGAAGACAACTAATTACAAAGCTAAACATTGTCTCACCATATGATGTGGCCATAGTGCTTCTCTGTATTTACCCAACTGGCTTGAAAAATTATGTTTACATGGAGAGCTGCATGTGAAGGTTTACAGCAGCTTTCTTCTTAATCCCTCAATACTGGAAGCCCCCACATAGGAGCGTCTGGGTGGCTCAGTCAGTTAGGCTTCTGCCTCTTGATTTCAGCTCAGGTCATGATCTTATGGTTGTGAGATCGAGCCTCCTGTATGGCTCTGCACTGAACCTGCCTGGGATTATCTCTCCCTGTCTCTTTGTACTCTCCCTCAAAATAAATAAATACACTAAAAAAAAAGAAAAAAAAAAAAAAAGACAAGAAGCCACCAAAACCTCCTTACGTTGGTGCATGAGTAAATAAAGTGCAGCACATCTACATCATAGAGCTTTATTGAGCATAAAAAGAAGTAAGCTATCAACTCATGAAAACAGGTGGATGAGTTTTCGGTGCATATTGCTAAGTGAAATAAGCTAGTCTGAGAATGCTACATACTGCATGATTCCAATTATATGACATTCAGGAAAAAGCAAAGGTCAGCAGATGCTAGTGGTTCAGTGGAGGACGGGAACTTTAAGTGTGGACTTCAAAGTGAGCAAATTTCCAAAGACTCACGTAAGGGGCTTTGGAGATACCTGGATGGGATGCAGAATATGACATGACAATCTAGCAGTCTTGCAAATGCAGGCAACCTGCTAACTGAAGGGAGTGGGGAGAAAAGGTGCTGACCTAAGTTTCCCTGGAAATGGAGCAGAGTCTATAAAGCTAAAAGAAACATTGTGTAAGCACTATAATCTAGCCAATAAAGTTGTTTCCCATGGCAGTATAGTCTAACGTTTCTGACACGTCTATTCAATTATGCTGCACTTGAATGATTAGATGAATGGATGGCCAATAGTGGGAGACAGGCTTCTCCTAGGAAAGGAAAACTGTACATAACCAAGGGGAGAGGCAAGGAGGATTCGCACAGGGATGAATTTGATGTGGATACCTTACTATGAATGCATGGTTAGTGAATAAAGACATAGATGATTTGGCATAAAAATATTCATGGATGTGTCTATGGTTAGTGTACACAGGCATATTTCCTTGTTCTGTCAGGTAAGAAGGTCTAGAAGTGATGATATCCCAGCAGGACTGAACACAGTCAATGCCTAGATCTTGGTTTGCGTAGCCATTCTCCAATTAAAGGAAATAGATCTCTTTTGAGAAATGGCTGATTTGGGGACTGAGGTAAGAACTACTAAAGATGAGCTTGGAACATCATGTAATCCCAGAAAGTGTGTTTAAAAAAGAACAACTAAATAAAATAAAATAAAATAAGATGGTGCTATGTTAAGGGAGCACATGAACCAAGTGAAACTGATCTAATGGCTAGGCTAGAATAGTTTGAGCATCAAAATAAATAACATAGATTTGGATTATAGTCTAAGGTATAATATGTGTGTATCAAGTATACTATATATCTCCATACTGATAATACTGTAATAAATAAAAGATTAAATACATAAATATTTGAAGAATTTCAAATAATTTTCTTAAAAAACCTGCCCTGAAGAAAATAGAGCATACCTCCCCACACCTTAAATGTCAGCAATGCACGATGGCTTCCTTTCAAAGGATACAGTACAGAAGGGGAGAAAAAGGTTAAGTGTACATTGAAGAAACCTGGGGAACAGTATCTCAGCAGTGCGATCAAGATGAATATGCTGATGTTAGATGCCTTTGATATGATATAATGAAAATGGCACCTTACCTCTGTGGCCTTCCTCTCCCAAACCCATAACTCCCAGTCTAAGGATGAGAAAAACATCACACATATCAAATCCCAATTGAGAAACATTCTACAAAATACTTAAGCAGAACCCCTTGAAATCCAGATCACCAATTTAGTTAATAATTTTAATAAATGTATTATGTGAGATATCAGTGATGGGGCAACTGGGTGTGGGGTCTATGGAAACCCTTTGGCGACCTCTTAGCAGTTACTCTTATAATCTAAACAGAAGCATCTAAGTGCCTCTGTTCCAGGAACTTTAGAGGCAGGTAGATTCAGTGATGAACAAAATAAATTAAATGCTTCCTTCATTAAACTCATATTTGAGGGGAAAGAGGCAATAAGAAGGTAATCAAAATGAAAATTTTACATAACATAAAATGGTAAGAAGGGAATGAGTCAGATGTTAAAATAGAGCGACTTTCTGAGGCACTGTAGGTGATGCAGGAGATAGGTATTAACCAGTTATCAGCAATGTTAGCTTCAAACTAAATAGCCCAAAGCCTCTGGATCATCCTCTGGACCATTCCCCCATATATTATTCAAACTAAAATAATTCTAAAATATGTTTTAAAAGTCAGATGTTTTTCTTTTGACAACAATTAAATTACTTTTTAACATTCGCCCAAAACCCTGCTTGCTGCAGGGCTAGCAATAATACATTTATTCAGAGCACCAGAAAACTACATCTGAGGTCAGATCTGAAAGGTAGGAAAGAATCAGCTATTTAGGAAAGCAAGAAATGAGCCCAAATCACAAGCTATACCAATACTAACACTATGAACTAAAATACATTGAATGCTTACTATATGTTGTTGCATTGTTCTTAATATTTTATAGATACCATCTGGTTTGGTTCTAACAGCTCTATGTGGCAGGTGCTGTTATGTACCCTGATATTACAGGTACAGAAATTGAGGTCCAGAGACATTGACTTACTTGCCGCAAGGTAGCAATAGAGCTCAGGCAGTCTGGTTCCAGAATCTATGCTGTTAACTGTGCTACCATAGTGCTAGTACTATCTTAGTGGACATTTGTTGAGTGTTGAGGGTATGCCAGGCAAGACTGCAGGTACTCACTCTGTATTAACTATTTTCACCCTCACTGTGTTACAGAAGTTTCGCACTATAACTACCTCGATGTTAAGATGAATAATTAAAACTCACTTCCCAGTCCAAGCAATTTGGCTCCAGAGTTCATGATCTTAGTCATATAGACAGTGTGTCAGGGATACATTTTTAGAGTAGAAGTGAGCCCAGGACCACTAACACCAGACTGATATAAGGGGAATCTACTTTGACTCCTTGTTTTTCTTAATGTTCTCTTCTATGGCTTTCTTTATCTGTATAATTATTTTTCTGACATATTTATGTTGTGGTTTTTATAGTTAGTATTTTTTGATCTCTTGAGTAGAAAGCTTATTTGAAATACTTTATGTTCTACAATTAATAAATATCTTAATACATTCACAACTGATTTTTCCATTTGCTTTTGGACTGTGAACTGATCGAAGGATTTCGGAGAGCAATGAGGTTGAATGTCTGTACATCTCATGACCCAGCAATTCTGCTCTCAGGTATACAGCCTAGACTCAACCCTCTCACTGTTGTAATTGGACGTTGCTTCCATTTCTCTAATACAGATGTTTCTCATCTGTTCATGTTTTTCTCCTTCTCTAGTTTATAAGTTATTTAGAGCAGATACAAAGTCTTATTCACTCCTTATGTTCAGTGCCCAGAATAGTATTGGATATAAGGCAGGAATTCCTATGTGCTTTGCAATGTACTCAAACATATTATTTATTTTTTAATGTTTATTTGTTTTTTTTTTTAATGTTTATTTGTTTTTAAGAGTGAGACAAAGTGTGAGTGGGGTAGAGGCAGAGAGAGAAGGGAACAGAGAATCTGAAGTGGGCTCTGTGCTGACAGCAGAGAGCCCAATGTGGGTCTTGATCTCATGAACTATGAGATCATGAGCTGAGCCAGTCAGACACTTCACTGACTGAACCACCCAGGTGCCTAATACTCAAAAACTTAAAAAAAAAGAAGTGATATGGGAAAGATGAATACATATTCAGTTATATCTCGTTCTTTAGGAAGTATCCTATAATTCCTCAGATCATTTCCCTTCTAGGAGGTTTGTGAGAGGAAGGGAGTAGCTTGAAAAAAATTCACAACAAACAACTTTCTTATTGACAACTAGGACATCAAGTATCCAGAAGTTTTACTTCCAGGAAGAACTAATGAAAGATAAAGAAAGTCTCAGGATTACAGCATCTAAGAAGGTCTTGGTGTGTTGTGTACTTTAGCGTATTTTGGAGAATCTCAAGATTTTAAGGGATATGTTGGATTTACCATTATGTAAGCATCAAATCCCAAAAAATCTTAACCCCAAGTATACTTCAGTGCTTCCATGACGACTAGGGAATTCAAGTTTCTTGCTCTCAAAATTACTCAGGCATTGAACAACATCATGGTATTGATAATACTCAAATTTTACATTCCAATGGAGATTGGACTTTGTAATGAATTTATTGCCTAAAAAGACTATTTTTAGATGCTAACAAGAAGATCTATATTGATATCACATTTGAAATGGTAATACATAGTTCATAAAGAGTTATCTGCAATTGGACAGCATTTAAATTTTGAATCAAAATTCACCTGCCAACTCATAGATTTTTAAGAATTTCAAGATTAGCAAATATCTAAAAACTCACCCAGCACTCTAAAGTTTGATTAACTACTATTCTCAATTTTTGCTGTGTGTTGAAGAAAGAACAGAAATAAAGGCATTCAAATTACAGGTAAGGAGATGATAATGAGAAGTTATCATGAGCTCAGTGGATACTGTGGTTAAACCACATGAAATAGCAACAATGCCATTGGGGAAACAGCTCAGAAGGGGGCCTGATTAGTCTCACAATAATTTTATTAACAGCAAATAGTTCAGGACTAAGCATGTAACTGTATGCTAGCAGATAACACACAAGGCCAGGTTCCTGTAAGATAAGAGGAAATGTTTTTCTTGCAGTAAAGAAAGACTAAGTGAACACAAGCTTTAGTTCCATCAGGATATCAACAGAGTAATATGCAACAACGTGCTTAATATGAGTTATACACAAAAGAAGAACATGCTTTACAATATAGCCAATAATGCAGATTACGGAGCAGAGAGGTCCAAAAACCTAGATTTTCAGTGACTCTTAAAGCTACTTCCCTCTAGGCTTCCTATTACATACACTAGTGAATTCATCATTGTCTAAAGCATTCTGGAACAAGTTGTCTGGCATTTAAAAACTAAACTTTTTCACCACTATGCAGAGTTCTGGAAATAGCCCCATTAAAGCTGCTTACTAAGATCCGGCCTGCCACATTTCTCTCAGGAGCTCAGCTCACAGGGCCACCTTTCCAAAGGGCAAGTGATAAAAATCTACTGGCCGTCTTCACATGTGCTCATCTTCTTCCTCCCAAACACCTAAATGCCCTCCCCTTCCCCAGTACTTTTATCACTTCCCAGAAGTGAGAGAAATTAAGTCAGGCAGAGAAGGACAAATACCATATGTTTGCACGTATAGGAGGATTAGGAGGAACTTAACAGAGGACCATGGGGGAGAAGAAGGGGGGAAATAGTGGGGGAGAGGCAGAGAGGCAAACCATGAGACACTCTTGAATGCAGAGAACAAACTGAGGGCAGATGGGGTGGGGAGAGAGGAAGAGGGGTGATGGGCATAGAGGAGGGCACTTGTGGGATGAGCACTGGATGTTATACGGACACCCACTTGACAATAAACTATTTTAATAAAAAGGGTATAGGAATTCGAAGTCTGCTCATATCTTTTCTTTTATTTTTTTAATTACTTAGTGCAAAGTGATAAGGAAAAAGGGGGCAAAATGGAAAAGAGGAAAGGGAGGTGTTTGTGGAGGAACCTGTCAAGAAGCACCAAGAAGCAGCTTTTCTCATCTGGTGTGTCATCTCTGGAATGCTAGGAATTCAGCTACTTTCTAGAATGCTTTCTTTCTACGTAATACATTTGCTCAACTACCCCTTTTTAAGAACGTGTCCTACGTTGAGTGCACAGGGTTGGACAGTGTACGGGGTGATGCCTGCCTCCCAGAATTACAAACCGATCTATAGTGGACAGTGTGGGTCCGTGTGCAAAACATGGAGAAGTCACAGGGGGAAAATGAGAGCTGTTGAGGGCTGAAATCAGGCCAGGTCACTAGGCATATACATGTGGCCTTCTTGTTGTTAACATTCATCCCCAGGCTCTGAATTGTGGGGAATTTTCCCCACTTCGTCAGTGTGGGAGTAAAAGCTTCAAAGGTGATATGATTTGTGGAATTAAGACAGATTGTAAAAGAGCCAATATTCAAAGCCATTGTTAGAAGAATAAATAAATAGATAGATAGATAATAAAATGTCTTTAATAAGCACATGAAAGGCTTAAAGAAACATTTATAATTGAACAAAGAAGGTAAATTGAATGCCTAAGTCTATAATTGCTTTTCTGTAAAAAAAAAAAAAAATCCTTTCAACACAGGAAAACATGATATATAATATTCTGGAAGATGATGAAGGATGTCATTAGCAAACCAAAATGTGGAGGTACTTCTGCATGATAAAAGCCTTTGAAAGCAAAACAGAAAAATAAGACTGTTAGAAGAGATGTTTTCATTCCTGTGGAGGGCAAGATCACAGTCAGTGGCTGTGAGAGACCAGGAGCGATGGTCAAAGTGGTGACGTGGAGCACTTAGAGGGCAGTCTTATCATCCCCAGAGACATGTCTACTTGGAGACCATGACTTATGAGAGATGTAGTGATCTTGCAGTGAGCTGACGAGCTTCTGGCACTCACCCGACATTTAGTATAGCTCTCTTACCCTACTCCCAACCATCACTAGGGGCAGTCATGTATAATCAAAGCTTGTCCCTACAGTCACAGTCAAATAGAAATTTGAGGACACAGACGGCAACAAATATAGCCACAGCAGCCAGCACTTGAGGGAGTTGAAACCAAGGCAAAAGGAAAAGTAGTAAAAGGACTCACAAGTGAGATGATTCAGCAGTTCAAATAAGGAAATTTAAAATTAAGGATAATGCCTATCCTCAGAATTTAAATAGAATATTTTGTCATACAAGACATCTATGCAAAAAGATCAGTTTGACACTTGAAACATAATCACAGACACAAACATATGCAGATGCACGCACGCAAGCACACACACACACACACACACACATACACACACACACAGCAGAGGAATGAAAGAAAGAGCTGAACAGTGATTAATTTTAGATTGTCCTAAAACATGGCAAAAAAGGGAAAATGATGTAATCTGGGAAAGAAAATCGAAAAGATAAGGATAGAATAAAAAACACTACTAAAAATATTTAAATCCGAAAATATATTTTCTTCACAGATTATCAAGCGATCACCTGATAGTACAAAACAGTGTTAATATAATAAAGATCAATGTCTAGATACATTGGGGTGAAATTCTGAAAAACCGAGGCTAAAAAAAACAAGCTTCTGAAATGCTAAAAAGACCTGTTATCTATTGTAAGAATACAAGTGAACAACACATCAAAGTATATGTGAAACTGAGTGAATTAGAATCTCATGCCCAGATATAATAGCTGTAAAATAAAAAAATTAGTTAAACTAAAAAGTATGCACACATGAAATCAGAAAACAACACACATTCTCTATAAAAAGACAGCTCAAAAGTTTAAGGCAGCAAAATAAAAACTAGAAATGTAGGAAATATGAAATATCAATAAGAATAAAAACAAAAGATAGATGTATAAATACTAATGTGACACAAAATAAAATTTGAGTTGAAGATATGAATAGGACCAGAGGGATTCCTTATTTATAAATCCTTCAGTTAACCATAAATATGTAGCAGTCATGTTCATTTCTTTTTTTTTTTTTTAATGTTTTATTTATTTCTAGGAGAGAGAGAGAGAGAGAGCGTGAGCAGGGGAGGGTCAGAGAGAGAGGGAGTCACAGACTGAAACAGGCTCCAGGTTCTGAGCTGGCAGTCAGCACAGAGCCCGACACGGGGCTCGAACCCACGAACCACGATATCATGACCTAAGTGAAAGTCAGACGCTTAACCGACTAAGCCACCCAGGCACCCCCAGTCATGTTCATTTCTACACCTATATAGAAACATTTTCTCTGTGCATCAGACTATAGTATAAGTTGATAAAAAATGAAAGCAGACATTTAAAAAAATCTATAATCACAGTGTGAAGTTTGATCAGGAACATTAAAACCACAATAAAATAAAAATAGGTGAACTTTTTAATTATAATGTAAAGCACAAATACCTAATTTGGTACCCAGCAAACAGAAAGCTCTCTTTGTCCAAACAAATTTGGACCAATTAAAAACATAAATTCATTTATTGGGGCACCCAGGTGGCTCAGTCTATTAAGCGTCCAACTCTTGGTTTCAGCTTAGGTCATGATCTCATGGTTTGTGAATCTGAGCCTCACGTTGTGCTGGGTGCTGATGGTGCAGAGACTGCTTGGGACTCTTTCTCTCTCTCTCTCTCTCTCTCTCTCTCTCTCTCTTCTCTCTCCCCACCCTTCCCCTCCCTGCTCACATGCTCTGTTTCTGTCTCTCAAAATAAATAAACAAATTTTTAAAGTAAAAACATAAGTACATTTATTATAAACAAACTGATGGTGGTGAGAACATCAATGAACAGGCATTAAAGGTGGAGATGCCACAGAGGGAGGTTGGGTGGGTGGTGATCTGGAAAGTTTTAGTGGATGTAATGGGCTGTCTGCTTCTGTGATCCCAAGTTTAGCTGGGATAGCCATGGTTCTATTTTCATGAGCTGTCACACCATTATTGAAAGACATACGGATGTTTGAATTCTGTTGACGAAATTACAAAATGTGATGTTCAGTGAGCAAGCAGAGAAGGATGGTTGGAGAAGCAACAACTTTTGAGGGTCAGTGTGGGGTATAGTGCTTGACCAAATGTTTCACATCCTGCCCTCTTTGGAAAATAATATTTGCAGGGTACACTGGTTTCAATGGGAGTGGATTCCCACTTCTTTCACCCTTTCCTGGGGGGCTTCCATGACGAGAAGGTAAACAGCTTGGCATCTACAACAAATTCACTGGACATAGCTTGTCATCTCTCATTGCTGCAGGATTCAGGTTGGACTGTTCAGAAGAGCAGGGCTTAATTAAGAACTGTTTTCTAACTAAGAGAAATCAGGTATACCAGAAAGGAAAAACAAACAAACATGCTAACTATGTAGATGTAGAGTATTTTAAAAATCTAGAATACGATGTGAGTGAAAGAGAGAGAGAGAGATGCCTGCCTAGTATGTTCGCCCTTTCTGTGTCCATTTACAAAGCATGTATGAGCAAACTGATAATTCCCCTAAGTTAATCTAAAAACTCAAAGTATTCTTACATTTTTCTAGTAATATGCCATGTTCAAAGCTTGTTAGAATTACTCTGTTTGCTTAAATTATGGTAGAATTCTTAGAATATTAACACCGAAGCCCTTCAGAAATCCCTTTGCAGGCACACACACTATCCATAGTTGACTAAATATTTTCCTCACTAGTTATTTATTTTTAAAAAAATTGGTTATATTACTTAGGCTTAATTGAATTTTGTTTTACAGGTATTTCCACTATCATTGTGTGAAGCCAATTCTGAACTGATGAATGCTTTTGCTCATTATAATTATAATATATGAACTGTTTGGCAGAAGTGTAGCTGGGCATGAAAATCATTCTTTAAATGTAGAACACTGGGTAGCAATTTTATAATGTTTATAGAGGCATAGAGACTTTCCTACACACATACACACACACACACACACACACACACACACACACACAAGAATTGGAGGCAGATGCAATCTGGAGTACTAGAAGGTCATGGATTTAGTCAGGTCATCCTACGATTCTTTCCCCGCATGAACTTAGCACTTGCTTTTTCTACTATGAAATATACTCAAGGAATCTGCTATTTACAGGCATTGTGGATGATACAGGTAGTATATAAACATTCTTAGGACAAAGAATTATACGTGATGCTCAAATGTATGTCCAATATTAACACATAATATGGACTCTTTGTTTACTATATTGTAGACATTATTAAGGTTTCAACCCATAAGCTCTAGTAATCCTAGTTGGGGATTATTAAAATTATTTCCATCTTATAGATGAGATCACTGAGGCATAGAGGTTAAATGACTTGTTTAAAGTTACATGGTGTGACAAAGAATGCGAGGTGATCATTAATAGTGTCCCAAGCATCCTTAAGTTGGTCCTACTGTGATTGATACTTCCCAGTTTAGATGCCGCATACCAAATAAGTAACCAAGGATAATGGCAAAGGCCTTTTCTATTATGCCTTCAAAGCCGATTTCTCTGGTAAATAAACATCTTCTTTTCACAACACCCCCGTAACTCTTGTTGTATTTTTACTTCTAGGAAATCATATTGAAATGGTTACTTGTTGTTCTCCTAAGTCCCAGGGTCCTTGAAAAACATTAAATGTTTTTATATCTACTTCATTCTACAGGATACGACCTGTCTTTCACTGACTGTTTTGCAAAGTCACTCTCTGTTCATGAAAGCATTGTGTTCACCATTTCACGCACCAATCTCTCATTTATGTAACTTTTCAATTTCAGTGACCTGAACTGCCCCACTAGTTAAGGATCAGGTTCACACATCCCCCTTTCCCCTAACACTTCATCTCATTCCACTTTATTCCATCACCTCCACTCTTTTCCAAGCCTCATTAACATCTCAAATTTCATGAACTTTATATGGCAATGATTCTCGACCCTGACACATATTACAGTTATCAGCAAAAACTTTCCTTTTTAATGCATTTGCTTCAGCCCAATCTTCAGGGATTCTGATTCAGTTGATCTGATAAGAGTTTTGAGTATCCACACGTCTTAAAAATCTCCTCCTGTGTTTCTAATGTACAATCAACATCTAATGTGCTGCTCCAACATTGTCTCAATTAGTCTCCTTCTTAATTTATTGGAAGAATTCCATTCAGCATAGGTTCATCCCTTCACCATCTTTTGTCAGTAGCGTTAACCCACTGGCTTTTTCTTTTGACCATAAGATTATCCAACCACAATTAGGCCTTCACTTTGCATTTCATTTCTTCTATGTTACTGTCCCATTTCTGATTTCCCAGGGGGCTTCATTTTCTCTTTTGTCTCTTGGTCTCTCCTTTTCAACGCCAAAAAATTATTCTTCCCTCTTGATCAGGCTACATCCTGTGAAGGGAAATAATCATATGAATTCACTGCTATCTAGATATGGAAACCTTCAAATAGTTTAAGCTTTGTTGCATTTGCTTTGTCATGTTTTGGTTTTAGCCCAGGATATCACAAAGTCCGTTATATTCAATGGGTTTTATGAATCATCAAATGTGAAATATAATATTTAACGTTTCTAAAACTGGTTGGTCTGTGGAATTCTTTCAACCTATTTTTTTCCTTTGAGAATTACAGGAGGAAGAAAAAGAGTGAAGAGGAAGAAGAAGAAGAAGAAGAAGAAGAAGAAGAAGAAGAAGAAGAAGAAGAAGAAGAAGAAGAAGAAGAAGAAGAAGAAGAAGAAGAAGAAGAAGAAGAAGGAGGAGGAGGAGGAGGAGGAGGAGAAGGAGGAGGGGGAGGGGGAGGGGGAGGGGGAGAAGCCGGGGATGGGGGAGGGGGAGAAAAAGAAAGAAAGAGAGAGGAATTGGTAGAACACTGAATAAAGTATGATTATAAAATGCTTTCCCAATTCATTCAAGATCTTAGTTGTTAGTTTAGGTCTGAGTGTTCCATCTGGTGCCCTATCCCAATGTCTGGCATCAAGAATTCTAAATTGTAGAAACCATAAGCCTGCAACTATCACACCTGAGTTGTAAAGTGAATGCCTCCAAGCAGCTGTTTCTGCGGTAAAAGGGCATGACAGCCACCACCTTGAAGGCCTTCATTTGAAAAACAAGGGAGCTGAGAATGGGCCATTAGTCTTTATAGAGTGTACTTCAGAATTTAAAAGAAAGTTCAGGGAGACTTAGGATCACACCCCCCATCTAAGAATCCTGTAGAGGCCACTCTGATTCTATTTGGATCTCTCTATAAATCTACCTAGTATTTTAAAGTGCCCGAGATGATTTCTGTGTAATATACAGGTTATTTTTGGGGAGCATGACAGAGCTTTGAGACATGACTTGCTCCAGAGGATCAGGTTCTCCAGCAAGGGCTTTCGTTCCTGACAGCAGAGGGAAAAGTGGATCACTGCTTAACATGGTGGCCATATTAAAATTTCATCAGGGAGAAGATTAAAAAGATTTTTTTAATGTCCAAAGGCAGAGCAAAGGAAGTGCCTGTCTAGCAGGTGACCAAAACGTTTCAGGCATGTTTCAAGGATGATGGGTGGATTGAGGGAGCTTAGTGTTGGCATTAGGGAATAATGGATGATGCAATTGCAAAGGTACCATCAAACCAAATTCAGAGGGAATGTATATTAGATTAAAGGAAGGTTTCTCAATGTTGGTAGTGGTGACATTTTGCATCAGATAATTATTTGTTTCAGGGGCTGTCCTGTGCATTGTAGGATGGCTGGCAGCATCCTTGGCTTCCACCCACTAGATGTCAGTAGCATCTCTGCTCTCAGCTGTAATAACTAAAAATGCTTCTAGACATTGTCGAGGTCCCTGGGAGAGGGGTGAGGGGCCACATCTCCCTGGCTGAGAACCATTGGACTTATAGAGGCTTTCGACTAAGGAAAATTGCATTTTATAGAGGTTATTCTGGTGACATGCAAACTATACTGCAAACGAGAAAGGCAGTTTGGGTACTGAGCTGCAATAATGACGAGAACCAGAATTAGTGGTGGCAGTGGAAAGATCACAAAAGATGTTAGTGAGAAGAAAGGAGTTAAGTAAACCAGGACCAGCAGAATGATGGCTGAGCTTGAGCAAGAAGGGAGAGAAATGTCAATTGTCTCAATGGCTTAGGTGGTAGAGTGAATACTATTTCATTCTCATTCCTTTCACTCTTGGAGCCAGATTTGTTGTTATTTCTTCCCTTCCATTTCCAGGAAAAGACATTTGTTCTTGATAAGATGGAGAGAAGAAATTAGCAATAAGCTGATGGTGATTTGGAAATCACCAAGCCATAGGTGAAGGATGGAAAACAACTTTGGTACAGTTACATGTAAAGAGTGCTTGATGAAATGATGTGATCTTCTGCAAAGAGACTGCAGGTGGAAAAATTAAGGAAAACCATAAAATGTCACACAGGTAAAGGCCTCCATGTAGGGAAGAGGAAGAAGGCAGGAGGCAGTGGGGAGAAAATGTCAGGAGGGTAAACAGACTGCGGGTCAAGGGGAAAAAAGTACCTTTCAAGAAGGGTTAAATCAAACCCAATGTTTTGGTGAGTTATAGATCAGATCTAGCAGCAGACCAACAAATCTGTGTGAATAAAATATATAGGTCATTCACTGAACAGTTGCTGGGGCAGCAATTAGATGGGTGTGAGTGATGGAATGAAGGGTGGTTAGAGACAATGACAGAAGGAGTACCAGCACCCTTTTGCTAGAATAAGAAAAATGAATACAATGAATGTTATCCTGGGAAGACATGATTAGGTGAACAAATTCTGAAATGAAGAGATACCTATGTCATAAGAGAATGAAGAAACGGAAGAAAAAAGAACACTTGAACATTTAAAACATGAACTCTAAATATTTTAGATGCTGGTTGGAAAATTGACGGGTCTCTGTGTTTGTGTGGATATTCATAAATGAACTGCTTTCTACATCAGAGTCTTGGAGCTCTGCTACACCTTATAATATAATTAAACAAAAATTGACATAATTGGGTACTGTACCCGTTGATGCCAAAAAGAAAGTTAAAATCCTCTAAGACCTTTCGTTTTCCGGGAATTAAAAAATATATACTTAACAAAAGGGAAAAGAAATAAACCATGTTCTCTAAATGTCAAAACCATGAACAGAAGCATATCCACAAGAATCAATAGCACTGTTGTATTTATAGCCAGTGTTCTCATATGAAGAAACAGGTGGCAGGTTTATAGTGAACTTCGTGCTCAGGCCATTTGTTACTCATCAGACTTTTGCTGTATTTTTGCAAGAGGCCCCAAATTGTCTCAGCCAAGGTTGTTAAACATAGAAGCTAAGACATCAAATGTGGGTTGGCCATGTCTCTTCAATTTGTTTCAAAAAAGCAAAATAAGGAATAACCTATTTGCTGGCTCTAGAACAAAATACTCTCGTCATTTCAACTTTATTTTTATTTTGGTTTAGATATCAAAATAAGAACTGACATTAAGAGTGTGAAGCCTCAACCCTGCCTGTCCCTACCTTGCTGAATTGGAGGCTGGCTGTCCCAAATTCCCACTGTTGATTTAAACTGGGGAAGGTACAACATTTAAATTAGTGCTCCTGGGGTCAATTGCGGACACTGTGAATGCCATTCATTTAATGTTCCACTTCATGTCTAGGGTGCAAACCTAAAGCAGTTATCTGATAATGGGAAATAATAAGACAGTGCTGTTTTTGCATGTAGGGTCACAATTTTTCTATTATTATTTAAAGTTAAAAATGCATATGTGATTATTCAACAAAGGTTCCATTGTCCTAAAAAATGAGGCTCTTTGTCCTCAACATTTCATTGTATAGGTATTGATGAATTTCATTCCTGTCCCCACTTCCTACAAGTTAAAAGCAGACCACAGAAGCTGTTAACTCATTTGCTATTCCTATGTGGTTGTCTTCACTATTACATTGGAGACAGACTTTGGAATGCCGTCTCTGTGCAGGGCTTGTACTGGAGACTGGGGACAAAATCAGGAATGAGAAATACTTCCTGCTGTCTATGGCCCATGACAGGGACAGCCAGTACAGAAGATGAACACAGTGGGGGAGTGTGGAGGAATCCAGAAATCCTTCAAGAGGGAAGGAGACCCATGAACGGTATTTTGAAATATGCTAGCTCATCAGGCAGACTAGGGTGATTGCATATCCAGGAAATTAAAACAGCAAGCACGAAAGTCCAGCCTCTGACAGGCCATGATGTGTTTGGGAGACTGAAAGCGTGTCAGAATTGCCAAAGCTTAGAGAATACAGCTCCGTGATTAGGAGTAGCAATATGAGGAAGGTGTAATGAGAAGAATGTTCTGGAAATTGAATTTGCCTAACAAATAGACTACTAATAATTCTTTACTTTGCATACTTTAATCTCGGAACAAAATAAATAACAACACCAAAACCAAACAAAAACCCCACAATGCACATCCAGACCCAATGTCAAACGAGGGAAGGGATACAGCTTTAAGCCCTTGTATCCCACCTTCGGCAGCAAGTCAGGGGAGAAGAACAGCCACTAGGCATCAGCAGATGGGAATGAGCTGGGCCACAGCCACTCACGGCTGCTGGGAAAACCCTGGAAACATGACAGCACAAGGTCTGCAGGTAGAACTCCTCATCTACTTCTTCCATATGAGAGGCATCCTCCTCAGCCTGAGGGGACATCCGAGGAACCCAGTGTCGGGTTTCTCTGGTGGCCCCTCGTCTTCATCAGTGCCCAGGCCTAGCATAGTCATGAGATAGATATGGTTGGAGGGAGTCTAAGGATCCTCAGGTGAGAAGCCAGAAGAGAGCAGTGTAGTTTCCAACAGTAGTACTGCCAGATCCTTAATAGCTTTGTCATCCTCGCCCACCTCTGCCTTCTGCCACGAGCCTCCATGATGGAGCCGTCAGGGTGGATCTCCAGGTGCTTTTGGCCATCATATGGCCCATTCCCCACTGCTAAACACTACTGAGAATGGCACTGTATCAGTGTAGTTCTGATAGAGAATATGAGAGAGAGAGAACCAAGGTTCACGGGGCCTCTTCAAAGTCAGCCCCTGTGGCTGCCCCAAAGACGGAACTTTACAGAACAAAACAAAACAAAAATAAACAGACAAAGAAAAACATGAAAGAACTGCAAGAGCTAGTTCCAAAAGATCCACTCAGCCCCCAATTGTTTCCTGAAGTGATGAGAGGAGGCACATGTGCTTAGCCAGGAACAGACATCGGCTTTGCAATTCAGTAGAAGTCTCTGGGGACTCAGCCTAAGTCAAGACTGGAGTGGCCCAGGGTTGGGGCAGGGGCTCTTTGTTCAGTACTTTTCTTGGAATTAATGGATGCAAAGATATGACTCAAATGAGGCTATGCAAGTTCTGCCGATGACTGTGTAACAAGCTGTCATTTCATCTGTCTGGCATTGATCATAGTTTAATCATTTCTGTATTCAGGTACCATCTTGTAATAAAGTCAGACAGGTCAGTTTCAGATTACACTGTAGCCCCATCACAATCCCATGGACATGGGGCACATTCTATGACCTGCTTCCCTCCCTCCGTCCTTCCTTTTCTTCCTTTCCCCCATATTAAAAATTCTATTCTTAGGTATCTTTGATACCATCTAGTTTATCTTTACAGTTATGCGTGCAGATAGATTGAAGGGATCAATTCTATGAAAATTACTATTAAAACAAGAAGACCCCCCAACTTTGCTCATGCCAATTCCCATTTCTCCAAGCAAAAAGCTAACATGATTTTAGCTCTTTTAGTTTTTATTTCTAAACACCTTGCCGAAAGGTATCGTTCTCTTTTTTTAATGTTTTATTTATTTTGAGAGAGAGAGAGAGAGAGAGAGTGTGTGATCAAGGGAGGGTCAGAGAGAGAGGGAGACACAGAATCTGAAACAGGCTCCAGGCTCTGAGCTGGCTGTCAGCACAGAGCCTGACACAGGGCTTGAACCCACAAACTGTGAGATCATGACCTGAGCCAAAGTCAGATGTTTAACCAACTGAGCCACCCAGGCATCCCTGTATTATTCTTAATTTTCATTTAAAAATGTTTTCTGTGGCATCCCCCCATGGAATATGAGGATTTAGTCTTCTGTCACCTGGTGCTCTGCGTCTACAACACACATACAACTGCACCTCTTCCACTGCCTCCATGTTGTCAAAACGGATGGATCATAATTAAATTAAAAAATCAGTATTTGCATTTTTTGATAATATAGCATGTGTCAAAGCACATATTCATAGCTGAGGCGCATGTTACAGCAGGTTTACTGTCCTTTTCTGTATAGTGTCTCAGTTTGCTGGATGTGAGGTTTATTGTTGTTGCTTTCGAGTTTCCATTTGCCTTGTTTTTTGTAAACTTGTAATCAGTTCAACCTTAAAACATCGGTCTCGTGTAATTCTCCCGTCAGTGTGTTTAATCATATTTGATGCTATACTGTTTTTATCTTTTTGAATGGATGACTCCTGAATCCTCCAGTAGACGGGTCTACACTGGAAGCCATAAGCATAACACAGAGCCGTCCTTCCAGACAGCACTGTCCAACCGAAATGGAGTGGAGTCACACACATCAGCTTCACGTTCTAGTAGCCACATACATAAACATAAAAGAGGCAAATCTAATTTTCATAATATAGCCTATGTTACCTAAAATGTTCAAAATTATCATTTCAGTATATAATCAGTTTATAAATTTGAGACATGATATATATCCATTTAAGTGTGTACCACATTTTGAAATCCATAGTGTATTTTATACCGAGAGAAGGGGTCAACAATCTGTTGGCCAAATTTTGTTTCTGATTTTGTAAATAAAGTTTTATTGGAAAAAAGCCTCCACAATTTGCTATTTATCATCAATGGGTGTCTCTTGATACTACAGAAGAATTGCTTGGCCTGCAAAGCCTAAAATATTTACTATCTGTTTTTTGCAGAAAAAGTGTGCGAATCCCTATCTCAGGGCACATCTCATTTTGGCCTAACCATATTTCGATTGTTTTTTTTTTTTTTTAAATGTTTTTTTTATTTATTTCTAGGAGAGAGAGAGAGAGACAGCGTGAGCAGGGGAGGGTCAGAGAGAGAGGGAGTCACAGACTGAAACAGGCTCCAGGCTCCGAGCTGGCAGTCAGCACAGAGCCCGACGCGGGGCCCGAACGCACGAACCGCGAGATCATGACCCGAGCGAAAGTCGGACGCTTAACCAACTACGCGGGCGCCCCTTGACCTAACCATATTTCAAGTGCTCAATAGCCCTATGTGGTATGTTAAAAATCCCTTCAACCCAAATGCAGTGATTTCATTTTCTCTCTCTTGCCTTACAGTCCTCTATTCTATGCTCTTCCTACCTGAACTTGTATTTTTTCTCCCATTTAGGCAAATAGAGAACATCTCCTGCTATATTTCTGAGAAAAGGTACATGGAAAGTGAACTTTTATGGATTTTCACATGCTTCCTGTGCCTTCAGAATAAATTGGTACTCTGATTAGTTAGGAATTCTAGATTAATTCTCTCTCTCTCTCTTTCTCTGCCCTTCCCCTATGCTCTCTCTCTCTTTCTCTCTCAAAATATATAAATAAACTTTAAAAAAGATGGGGGACTGGGAGCTGAGTTGGTTAAGAGTCTGACTCTGGAGTTTGGCTCAGGTCATGATCTCATGGTTTGTGAGTTCAAGCCCTGCATCTGGCTCTGCATTGACAGTGCAGAGCTTGCTTAGGATTCTCTCTCTCTCTCTCTTTCTCCCTTTCTCTGCCCTTCCCTTGCTCTCTCTCTCTCTCTTCCTTCTCTCAAAATAAATAAATTGTAAAACTTAAAAACTAAAAAATAAATAAAAAAGGAATTCTATATTAGGTGGCATTTGTCCTAAGCTTCAAATGTAGCTTATCTTCTCATTCATTCATTCATTCATTCATTTATACTTTTAGAAAGAGCAGTGAAGGAGAGTGGTAGAGGGAGAAAGAGAGAGATCTCAAGCAGGCTACACACTCAGCACAGAGCCCGACATGGGGCTCAATCCCACAACCCTGGGATCATGACTCAAGCTGAAATCAAGAGTCAGATGCTCAACCAACTGAGCCATACAGATGCTCTATAGCTGTTGAAAATTTGGCATTCCTGTTTCCTGAATTTTTTGTTTGAGTGTGTGTGTGTGTGTGTGTGTGTGTGTGTATCTGTCTGTCTAGAAGCTTTGTACTGAGAATTTTTATAATGTTTCATTTGATTTTCTATTTGGAAGTCTCCATTTAAATTTCCCCTTTTAGCCTCACTATCTTTACTTATGCCTGGTGTCCCCAAGGCCAGAAACTCTCTCTTTTATCTCTTTTATTTTATCTTAAATATTTCCTCTTTCTCCTATGAAACAGTTGTCCAACTTGGAACACTGAGAGAGAGGGAATAATGTCTTTAGTTATTAGAAGTTATACTGTTCCTAGCCCCACTTCATCCCTGTTGTTATGAGTTCCAGCTAGTACTAGATTATGGATATTTTGAATTTCTTTTCCTTCTTTCCTTCTTTTTAATGTAATTCTCATAATATTTGAAGATAGAATTGTTTCATCTACTTTTGAATTTATTTTATTTTTTTAATGTTTATTTTTGAGAGAGAGAGAGAGAGAACATGAGCAGGTGAAGGGGCAGAGAGAGAGGGAGACACAGAAACCAAAGAGGCTCCAGGCTCTGAGCTGTCAGCACAGAGCCTGACGTGGGGCTTGAACCCATGAACTGTGAGTTCATGACCTCAGGTTAAGTTGGACACTTAACTGACTGAGCTACCCAGGGGCTCCAATCTACCAGTTTAACTAAGAAATCTTGCAATTGTTTTCTAAACCCTAATTTTTTCATCTTTAAAACAGGAATAATAATATCTACCTTGCACAGTCTTTATGAAGATTAGATATGGTATTTTCCTGAACAATATCTGTCATCTACAAACTCCATAAAAAACCCCATAAAAATAAATTGAACAACTGTGTAAAACTTCTTAAAGATAAGACACAGTAGAAACAGAACTAGATAAAGTCAAATAGAAAGAAATATTATAGATTGTAACACTCAATCTTCTTTTTCACAACTGAACTAAGATTCAGTTGTAATCTGTTTGCATAAAAGTTCAATGTTGATTCCTTCTCAGGATGTTTACCATGAAGTATATTCACTCTTTTCCAGTTCTTTATCTCAGGCACCTAAATGCAGAAAGGGATGGAACAGAGATGCAAGGCCACGCCACTATAAGCCAACCCGTTAAGGCCAAAGCCGTTCCTCAGCGAACGGTCCAAAACAGTATAGATTCAAAAAACAGAACATGTGGTATAATTGAAAAAGGTACTAGAACGATGAAAAAACCGTTGATCCCTTGGAAGGCCAACAAGCAGTGTTGAGCACTCAAGTAGCCAAAGAGAAGGGGAGGTTCAAACAAAGATGGCAGAAACAGAGCTGACATTGATAACTAGCAACTAGATTCAAGACAAGTTTCTCATCCACTCAGATCCTGCCATTGATTGTCCTGCTTTTCTGATACGAAGCAGAACCATAATTTATCCTCACATTTCCCCATTGTCCACTGAACAACATCTAAAAGATATTACATTGATTCTTCTGTCCAGAATCTTGTTGGGGCTCTTGGGTGGCTCAGTTGGTTAAGTGTCCAACTCTTGATTTTGGCTCAGCTCATGATTCCATAGTCTGTGGGATCAAGCCCCACATAAGGCTCTGTACTATCAGACCCTGCTTGGAATTCTCTCCCTCTCTCTCTACCCTGCCCCTTCTCTCTCTTTCACTCTTTCAAAAATAAAATAAAATAAAATAAAATAAAATAAAATAAAATAAAATAAAATAAAATAAAATAAAATAAAATAAAATAATAAAATAAATAAAATAAAATAAACACTTTTTAAAAATCTTGTTAAAAATTCTTAAAACTTCATTCTCAGTTCTGTTCCTTTAGATCAGCTCCATTTTAGCTGAAATGCTACGAAGTCTTTCTGACTGGCCTCCCTTCACTACAAGCTATCAGGTTAATTTTGTAAGCACTGCTTTACTATAATATATAGTAAATAAACTCCCAGGGATGACTTCCTATCAGAAAAAGTTTAAACTCAGTCCCGCATAGAGTTTCTCAGTATTTTTCGGTTAGAATCTGTTTCAATATTTTAATTTAAAAAAGCAACATTTTACAGAGCTCAGGTGTGGAAAGATGACTTTCGGATTATACTGAAAGTCAGTTTAATGTAAGAGTTAATAATACATTTCTGGAAATTGATGACCTATGTTCAGATCTCCTTCCACCATTCACTAGTTGTATATCCATTGGCAAGTCACTGAACTCTGCTATACTGTAATCTCTTAATCTCTAAAACAGGAATCTTAATCTCTAAAAAATCTTCAAACTCCTATGAACTTACTTCATAGGATTGTTTTAAGAATTTAAATGAAACATAAAAAAAGACATCTAAATTCTGCTAACTCATCTTAAATGCTCAATATATATTAACCATTACTAACAATTGAGAAAACATATAATAACATAAAGACAGTATATATTTGCATTTTGCTTACCATAGATGTATCTGCATGAAATTAAAAGAAGGAAGCAGTGGTTAATGAGCATATGAGATATTTGAATAGTCTGCAAATCATGTTTGTTGCACATCTGGATATGGAGATTGATTTCAATATTTTTTTGGTCCAATGGGCTTTAGAACATATGTATCTAGCATGATTACATTCACAACCTTTTAATTGGCTGATCAGATTACTTTTGGAATATTTATTTTAAAATCATTTTGGAATTATGACAAAAGCTTCTAGTGCTCTCTCACCATGAAAATGCAGAAACATGAAGATATACAAAATTAGGTACTCTGGGACTTTCACTTCAATGAGTTAGTAGAGAGGTAGCACATTTGAAGCAATGTCTGGAACATAGTAAATGCATTAAATCTTATACATTAATTACCATTTCATGTTTAAGAGAGCATGCAAATGCATTTTTGTTACACTCTGCTCATTAAAAAAAAACACAGAACAATTAGAAAAATAAAACAAAGTCAGGTTGAAACTTCACTGGAACTAGAAATTACACAGAAGGTCTTGATAATTTTCAACAACGAGCCGCCAAATGCACCGACAATTACATAAAAAAGGGGCGGGGGTGGGTGGGTGGAGGGGATGGACAAAAAGGCAGTGAAGAGGAGTGGGAGGTCCAGGAGTGAAGAAGTCAGGAGGATGAAAGACACAGCCTAGGGATGTGATGTGATTGTCAATGGTATTGTGATGGCTTTGTATGGGGACAGAGGAGCACAGCATAATGCAGAGAGTTTTTGGATCACTATTTTGTACACTTGAAACTAATGGAACATTGTGTGTCGATAAATAATTCCATGGTAAGTTAGAAAATATTTTGAACTCAATGGAAAACAAAATCAGACATAGCAACGTTCATAGACTACAGGCCAAGCACTGCTTAGAGGAATATTTATATTTCAAATGCCTATATAGGAAAAAAGAAAGGGTTTAAAACTAAGCCACCACCAGAAGAAAGCAGAGAAACAGGAGAATACTGAAATCAAAGCAAGCAAAGGGAAGAAAATAAAAATTAGAGTGGAAATAAATGAAAAAAGAATATAGAAAGTCGGTGAAACTAAAAGTTGTGTTTGTACAAATATCAACAGAGTTATAAACCTATAGCTGGGTGAGGGTCAGCTCACTCTGGCTTCTCTGGTCTCTAGACTTTTTTCTACTACTAGTGTTTTACTGGAAACAGCAGTTCCTATTTATGTGTCTATGGCTGCTTTCATACTAAAATATCATGGTTAACTAGTTGCAATAGAGACTATACCATCTGTAAGTTCTAAAACATTGATTACCTATATCTTTACAGAAATAGTATGCTAATCTCTGAAATGGACTGAACAAGAAAGAAAAATAATGACACAAATTATAAAAATGAGGAATGAAAAAGTTAATGTAATTACCAACAGTTCAGAATATGGAATATGGAGGAAATATGCCAACAAATCAGACAATTTAGATGAATTGATAAATCCTAGAAAAAAAACTTGCAAAACTTGACTCAAGACTATAGGAAAGGTAGGAAAAAAATAACAAGAACAAAAAAGAAAACAAAAATATTGAATGATTATATGAAAAACATTCCCCCAAAGAGAAAGCCTAGACCCAGATTTCTTCAATGACAAATTCTGCCAGTTATTTAAAGAATAAATGCCAATCACTCTCACAAATATGGTCAGTTAACTGAGAATGAGCAAACATTTCCCAGCGTATTCAGTGAGCCCAATATTGCCCGGATATCGAAGCCAGACAAAGCAATCACAGCAAATGGAGACCACAGACTAACATCCCTCAAGAACACATAAATAAAAATCCTTAACAGAAAAGTAGAAAACTTAATCTAGCAACACACACACACAAAGGTTTTACACCATGACCAAAGAAAGATGAAGATTCATCCTAGGAATGCGAAGTGGCTTAACAACCGAAAAGAAATGAATGTAAAACATAAAGTTAATATAATAAAGGAAACACACAAATACATACATACACATCAGTGTCTCAATTGATGCACAAAAAATTGACAGCATTTCATACGAATTTATGATAAAAATCTTAACTAGGAACATAAGAAACTTCTTCTACCTGCTAATGTGTAACTATAGAAATGCCATAGTTAACATCATAGGTACTGATAAAAGACTACTCTTGTTACTTTTAATTAACATTGTTCTGGAAATTCTAGGCACCAAAATAACATAGAAGGAAAGGAAAGGAAGGGAAGAGACAGGAAGGGGAGGGGAGGGAAAGGAAGGAAGGGAAGAAAGGAGGAAAAAAAGGAAATTCATCAATATGGGAAAGGAAAAAGAATACTAAAAAACGCTAGAAAAAATAAAAAAAGTTTATTATAGTGGCAGGATATAGGATCAGTATATAAAAAATAAAATAAACTGAATTTCTATACGCTGTCAATGAAAAATCTAAATAAATTTAAAAAAACAATAAACTCCAAGAAGAATAAAATTCTTGGGAATAAATTTAACAAAAGAAACTTTAAAATGTATAAAGTGAAAACTACAAATGGATTGGGAGACTAAAAATTTCCAAATCAGCAGTTCTGTGCAAAATGATCTACAAATTCAATGCCCTTACACATCGAAATTATGATATTTTTGCAAAAATGGACAAAATGATCCTAAAATATGTGAAACAGTAATGTCACTAAAAAACCAAACAATTGTGCAAAAGTAAAACAAATTTGGCGTTACACTGAATTATTTTAAGTAATTAAAAAAAACATTGTATTCAGGGCTATGTGATCTTGGTTAATAGGGTTAGACAGATCAATGGGACAGAATTGAGAGTCAGGAATTAAACTCTTACATTTGTAGTCAGTTAATTTTTGACACAGCTGCCAAACCCATTCAATGGGAAAAGAACAGTACATGTAGCTCTGTGTTAGGGTAATTACACACACATGTAAAAACATCCCTTTAGATTTTGATGCCACCAATTAATTCAACATGTAAAACACACCAGCAAAAAAATTAAATTTCTAGAGAGATAATGTTCTGACCTTCGGTTTGATAAAGATTTCATAGATAAAAGACTAAAATCATGATTTATAAGTGGAAAAAAAATCAATCAATTGGGCTCCATCATAATGAAAAATATGTATGTAATTCAAAGGACACTATGAAGAAAATGAGAAGACAAACCACAGTCTCCTAGGACCAGAGGAAAACTTACTTTTTCAAATTATATATTTGACTTGTATCCAGAATATATAAAAACATATATAAGAAAACAGCCCAGTTAAACAATGAACTGAAAATTTGAATAGACCTTTCACCGATGTAGATATATAGATGGCTCATGAGCACATGGAATTATATTCCAAATCAATATTAATTAGAGAAGTGTTAATTAAAACTGCAATAAGTGACCACTGTATGTCAATGATAATGACTATAATCAGACAGATGCAAAGTACAAAGTGTTGATAAGAATGTGGGGAAACTGTGACCCTCATTCATTGCTGGTAGGAATGTAGAATGGTACAGCCACATTGGAAAATATTCAACAATTTTTCAAAAACCCAAATATAAATTTTCCAAATGGCCCATCAGTTCCATTCTAGGAATTTATTCGAGAAGGAAGGGAAATATATATGTCCACACAAAGGCACGTTGATGCATTTCATAGCAGTATTATTTATAGTAATCAAAAACTTGAAAACATTATAGCAACTGTCAGCTCATAAATGGATAAGCAAAATGTGTATTCATACAATGGAATATTATTCAGCAATAAAAATGAACCAAGTACTAATGTATGCCATGCATAGGTACATTTCAAAAATATTATAAATGCAAAAATCTAGGCACAAAAGAGTTGACAGGAAGCTTTAAGTGATATGAAATCATTTCTTATATGCATCGTGGGAGTATATCATTGTTCAATGTATTTTCCAATACATTATTTGTTTTTAAGTATTTTACAATTTCTTAATGTTCAAATATTTTCTTATTTATTTAGTAAATGTTTTATTTATTTCTGAGAGAGAACGAGAAAGACAGCATGAGAAGAAGAGGGTCTGAGAGAGAGGGAGATAAACAGATTCTGAAACAGGCTCCAGGCTCTGAGCTAGGTGTCAGTACAGAGCCCGACGCGGTGTCAAACCCATGAACCTTGAGATCATGACTTGAGCCCAAGTCGGACGCTTAACTGACTTAGCCACCCAGGCACCCCAAGTATTTTACAATTTTTTTAAATAACGAATAATTTTTAAAATGAATAAACTTAATGAGACATGTATTAGATTTATATGAATAAAACCTTAAAATTTTAATATGAGGAACAAAGGAAAGAAAAAGAAAAAGGAGAAAAAGACCTACTGTTTCTTTACATAAGAAAATAATATCCTAGGCTCCAATTTTCCCTAAATTCGTCCATAGATGTAATGGATTCCTAGTTAAATTTACAAGTGGATTTTTAAAGAACTAAACTATTCTTAATTAATACAAATTTTAAGAAAGCTCAGCACCTTAATAGCCAGAAACATTCTGAATAAAAGGGTTTTGAGTAGAAATTAGCCCTAGCTAATTCCAAAACCAATTACAGAGCTACAACAATTAAATGTAGGATGCTAATGTGGAAATAAATAAAACATCAGAGTAACAAAATGGAAAGTCCACAAATATAACTATCGAAATGTAGAAATGTAATGTATGAAAGGGTAATGAAAAGTTAGTCGCCTAAAAATACTTTATTATATAAATGATTTGAGACACTGAGTAGACATCCAGAAAATAAACTTATATAGCAAAATTAATTCCAGATGCAACAAACATTTAAATGTGAAAAATGTAATTATAAAATATTTTAGGTGAAAATAGTTTTATGAGTTAGAATGAAGTCTTCTCAAGCTATGACAGATTTACAAAATTATTGAAGCTTTATAAATTTGAAGTTTATAAAGGATTCCACATATTTAAGAGACTAAGTCAAAAGAAAATTAAAAGTTGAGAAACACCTTTCTAATACATAGTACAGATAGTAGGTAACATTTTTATTTATTTTTATTTTGTTTTAAAGTTTATTATTTTTGAGAGAAAGTATGAGCAGGGGAGGGGCAAAGAGAGAGAGTGAATCCCAGGCAGGCATTGCTCTGTCAGCATAGACCCTAACACCGGCTCAAACTCACAAACGATGAGATCATGACCTGAGCCCAAATCAAGAGTCAGACTCTTAACCAATCTAGCCATCCACACACCTCAGATAACATTTTTAATAAGTAAACAGCTCTAAGAGTTATTAGAGCAATTTAATGAATCCCTTAGGAAAATGACAAAGATGTAAACAAACAGCTCAGAGAATGAAATACAAATGGCTTTAGGTGGCTGAAGAGATGCAAAACTTTACTCAAAATAAGAAATGTTCAAATTAAAATTATAATGGGATTCAAGACCACTTACAGTAGCAAATTTCAAACAAGTTCATAATACACTTCATGGTTTGATAATTCTCCTACTTTTCTGAGTCAAGTATAAACCAGTAACTCTTGGGACAACTTAGTAAACTTTATCAGCCTTTAAAAGGCACATCAACTTTGACACATACTTCAATTTCTGTGAAAGGTTCCGGCAAATATATGCATATTGACATAGGTGCAGGTTGCATGTTGAATATGTGGGCGCATTACCAAAAATGAAAACAATCTAAACGTTCATCAGTAGAATACTGCTTAAAGATGTTATGGTGAGGAGTGCCTGGGTGCTTCAGTAGGTTAAGGTTTCGACTTGCTTTCGGCTCAGGTCATGATCTCACTGTTCATGAGTTTGAGCCCTGCAGAGGGCTCTACACTGACAGCACGAAACCTGTCTGGGATTCTCTGTCTCCATCTCTGCCTTCTTCTGCTCTGTCTCTTAAAATAAATAAACTTAACGGGCACCTGGGTGGCTCAGTCTGTTAAGTGTCCAACTTCGGCTCAGGTCATGATCTCACAGTTAGTGGGTTTGAGCCCCATGTCGGGTTCTGTGCTGACAGCCAGCTCAGAGCCTGGAGCCTGCTTCAGATTCTGTATCTTCCTCTCTCTCTGACCCTCCCCTACTTATGCTGCCTCTCTCTCTCTCTCTCAGAAATAAATGAAACATTAAAAATTTTTTTTTAAAAGAAAAAATAAATAAACTTTAAAAATTTAAGAAAAAAAGATGGTATGGTAAATACATGTAACTAAAGGTCATACTACTGTGGAAAAGAATGAGGCTTCTCTACTGATGTGGGAGAATCTCTAAGGTATATAATACAAACTAAAAATAAAACAAAGGATAGAACAATTTGTATAATACGTTGCACTGGTTCAAAAAAACCCCACAAATAATAAATTTATATTCAATGCATAGAATATTCCTGGATGGACACAAGAAACCAATAGGGAGCATTACCTTGGTAGGAGGGAAGGTGAGGGCCAGTACAGGGAAGGATAAATTTCTACTGTGTATCTTTTCAAATGTACCTATTTTATAATACATTCATGTATGACTTAAGAAATTATCTTGGGGTGCCTGGATGGTTCAGTGAGTCAAGTGTCTGACTCTTGGTTTCAGCTCGGGTGATGATCTCAGGGTTGTGAGACTGAGCCCCACATCAGGCTCTGTGCTGAGTGTGGAGCCTGCTTGGGATTCTCTCTCTCTCCCCTCTCTCTGTCACTGTCTCTGTCTCTCTCTTTCTCTGAAAATAAATAAATAAACTTTAAAAGAAAGAAATTAACTTAAAAATATGAAGGATGGATAGTAGAGTGGGAGTCTTCATCTCTTGTTTTAGATGATAACTAAAGGGCTAAGAACAAGAATTCCCAAATATGCCCACATCCCAAAGCAATGTGCTAGACCACTGATGAAGTGACACTCATTTCTATGGCTATTTATTAAAGGTGTTGCTACTTATCAATGCTTTATTGTGATGGTCTTTCCTGTTTTTCATTTGTCTTTGGTTTTATTCCAGAAGACTGGCAGATATGAGGTGTTAGCTTGGTTGCCATTTTAGTTTTTCCCAAGAATTGTTGGTATTTTGTAGCTTCTCATCCCCCACAACCCCTCCTGAGGAACAGGAGAGTGGTTTTTCTTCACCTTAATGCACCCGTAGAGAGTTTCAAGACAAACCTCACAGAGCTTCACCTTTGCCCCTTTAAGTTTGGAGTGTGAAGTAATGCCATCTTGATCCTTGAAGAAGTCTATTTGTGAGAGGATGGAACAAGAGTCTGAAGGGGACTGACAGGGAGCAAGCAGCCCTTCTAACCACTTTGGGCAAAGGTAAGTGTTTGAAAGAGGGCTGGCTTTGCGTTCTACAGGTGGAAACTTGACTGGGTTGTTTTGAAGAGAACTTCCAACTTGAAGAGAGAGTTTCTTGACAGTTAGCCTCAGCAGAAATTGTCTGTCTGAAGAGGGTAGACTTTCGGGTGTGGGAGCTTGTGGGGTACATAGGTAGCCATCAGAGAAGAGACAGAGAAGTGATATCACAGGGTTCTGGCAGCCACGAAGCAAAGCATCCTCATCTCAGAAGCTGGTCTGCACAGCAGATTATATCTGTCCCAAATGTATTGCCAGTAGCCAGCTGGGAAACAGAGACTAAAATAGAATTGGAGACCTGAGAAGCTATGGATGTCACAGTACTAATAATAATTGGAAGCCATTGACACTTCCAGGGGCAGTGGGAGGAGGTGGGGGTTTTGAGCCCAAGCTCCTGGCTCACTGCGCAGAGTCTGTAAGCTCAGCGGGCTTGTTGAAAGGAGGTGGGGCCACAGAAGCAATGTCACCTGAGACAAAAAGAAGACAAAGGAACACTATGGTTTGCCCCTTCCTGTGGTCTCAATCCCATCTCAGTACCTTCCGATGGTCAACCTCAACCAGACATCAAACCCTCACTGATTATGCAGACAACAGGCTCCAGCTGCCCTGAATTTCAGTGCACAGGAGAAGGTTGGAGAATGTGACCAAGGCAAAGCTGTCAAGAACAACCACAGTGGCAAGATGAAACCTTCTGTGTTTGTATCTTTCCTGTGGTGCCCAGTACAGAAGGGAGAGAGAAGCACAGATAGGGAACAGAAGAAGCCAGCTATTCTCATCCTCCTCCCTCTCACCCCAACCCCTTTCCCCACACTAACACAAACACACAGAGTTCCTCCAGCCTACACGGGGGGAGCCTCATCTGTGTAATATTAGTCTGGCAAGAATCATCCAAGTGCACTTACACCTGACCATGGCAGTCTGACCAATTGCAGACTCTTTGCCACACAGGTTGGTTCTATTCACTAGAGAGCTCATAAGTAATAATAGTATTTTTCTTAATGGAAAAGATGGTAGAATTAGAAGTTGGGTGTATTCTAATGCAAATCTTGCTGTTTCTTCAATACTCACAAACTTATTCAAGTTATTTAACCCCTCCAAAACGAAATGACTTCTTTGCTAATTCATGATAACAATAACAGTCACTCAGGCTCTCACAAAGTTAGTGCTCCCACCTGGTACCAGTTAGATGCTTGACAGCTATTGTTTTCTTTCCATAATTAAATTTATTGGAATATTCCAAATCTCCTGTCCATCTAAGAGAAGTTCATCTCTTGGATAAAACCCACCTTAAATCTCTTTCTCAATATTAAATCTCTTTCAAAGAGAGAATTCTTGTTTATCCATACATCTCTTTTCACCATGCTCATTCCTTAGCGGTTGCATGATAGTTATTTAGAATTTTCAACAAGGAGAATATGGAGGGTGAACAGTGGGGAGGAGGCATCATTTACATGGTGGACTTGAATTTGCCCTTCACTCCTCTGTATATAATCATCATTCCTTGAGCATTCACCATGCACATCATTCCAGAGCCCAGGACCAGAGACCAAATTGCTTTGCTTCAAAGCTTGGCTCTACCTCTTGACAACCAAAGGGCTTTGGGAAGATCATTTAACCTCATACTTTCACAGTTGTGAGAAGTTAATTCACACAAAATGCTTGGAACCAAGTCTTGCATGTGGTAAGCACTGACTGAAGGTTGATTTGTTATTCTTTCGTTACACAGAGAACCTTTTAGATTTCCCATGAAGTAAATTAATATTCAGGCCGATCTCTTACTGGGATAATTTTCTGCCATTCATTCACTCATTCGTTTATTTATTCTTTCACTCACTTTTAGAGCTCATTTTCCATCACATTTATTACCACAGAAAAATTCACATGCCCATATAGTTACCCAGATTCAGGCCACACATAGTTCCTTATCTATCCATAGGCCTTATCTATTTTATAGATGGCTTTTCTACAATAAATGATAGACATCTGTATAAAAATAAACACAGACTGGATTGAATCCCATGTGAAAATAGAAATCTTACCTATCACTGTGTATCTTTATGTATCTTCAAATACATACACTATCTTTGTGTGAATTCTTTCCCAATCTAATAAATGTTAGGAAATTAAGTCTTTTTAAATTTAACATAGGTCTTTTATTTTTGGCAGCAAATGCAAACTTAAATTTATATTTTGATATGTTCTTGATATGTTTTCTTTACTGTCTCTTCTTGTAAAGGGCTTTGGTCCCTAATTTTTGCCTTGAGTAGTCTATGCAGCTCTGCCACTATCATTCTGAACAACTGGTAGATGGCAAAGGAGAGAAATAAATTATAAATGAGTCTCCCCTGGTAGAGTCCCCCACCACAGTGAGCAATCAGTTCTGAGCTGATAGGTCCACAGCCTCCCATCCCTTATATCTGGCTTCCTATTATCTTGTCAATGGCATGTTTTTCAAACTAAACCTTTATACATCCACATTACAATGAAGGCATGAGTTTGATTGTCTTGCCCAGTGCCTTTCAGGTATTCTAATGAGCACCTGTCATTTATAGGCCAATATAATTTAAAGCCTTGTTTGCTTATTTTCCTTCTCCTCTCCTCATTTTTTTAATAAAGGTTATACCACTACCTACTACCCAATACTCCCTCCTTCTCATACACACTCCTCTACCAACAAAGACACATCCAGCCGGGCTGTTTTATGTCCAATTTGTTTATCGTGATGAGAAATGTGGAAATCTTTGGCAAAGATCATTAATTTTATAGCTTGTGTTTCGAAAAGTAGTTCCTGGGCTATTTACATCTCTTCATATTAACACCTGAGAAAATGAGTGTGCTGAAGATATAAAACTTGAAAGCAAATTGTGTTTACCGTCTCCCTCTAAATATAATTCATGGCTCAGAACAGATCTTTATGACTCATGATCAAATATTTTCCTGGGGTGGCATTTGATGTTTGCTGCAGTGACACTGAATGTCTTTGGGTCTTTTGATTCTAAGACAGTTCACTTTCCGTTGGATTTCGATACTCAAGGTGAAATTATTACAATCCATCTCGGCAGGGACAATTACTCTTTGAATTAACAGATACAACTATCATGAGTTGCTAAAGATTTCCAATTCAGGAAAACAATTTTTTTTTAATTTCCTTTGATAGGAAGAGCTGCAAGGAATCCCCAAAATTATATATTGTCATCTTAGGTTCCTTATTTTATTACCTTTTAAATTTCAGCATTATTGAGGTATAAATGACATAGAAAATAGCAAGATATTTAAAGTGTAAATCATGGTGATTTGGTACATGTATACATTGTGGTAGTTAATTAATACCTGCATCACCTCACATATTTATCTCTTGTATGCATGGGAGAACATTTAAGTTCTACTCTTCTAGAAAATTTCAGTTATACAGTACGGTTTTATCAACTTGCGTCACCACAGTTTACACTGGGTCCCCAGAATATATTCAACGTGTAGCTAAAAGTTTGTATCCCTTTACCAACCTCTCCTTATTTTGCCCACCTCCCAGTCCTTGTCATGTTCTCATCTATTTTTCTACTTTGTTTTTATGAGTTTGACTTTTTTTTTAAGTTTTAGATTGTAGAAACAAGAGAGCTCATACAGTATTTGTCTTTCTCAGTTTGGCTCATTTCACTTAGTATAATGCCCTCAAGATCCAACTACGGTGTTGTCTTGTCGCAAAAAGCAAGAATTCCTTTTTTCTCATGGTTGAATCAGATTCCGTTGTATGTTTATGCCCTATTTTCCTTACCCATTCAGCCATTGATGAACAGTGAGGTCTCCTGGGAGTGCAAATATCTCTTCAACACCCTGTTCTCATTTCCTTCGGATATATACCCAGCAATGAGGTTGGTGTATATCCATATCTAACTTCCATATCTAACTTCTTAAGGTATTTTCATACTGTTTTCCATAGTGGCTGTACAACTGACATTCCCATCAATAATGTACAGGGTTACATTTACTCCACATCCTTTCTGACATTTGTCATCTCTTATCTTTTTGGTAATATACATCCTAATAGGGGTGAAGTGATATTAATTTACATTTCCCATATGATTAATGATGTAAGCACCTTTTCATGCACTAATTGGCTATTTCTAAATCTTCCTTGGAAAAATTATATTCACTTCCTCGGCCCATTGATTAGATTGTGTGGATTTTTCTGCTAATAAGTTTTATGAGCTTTATTATATACTTTGGATACTTAACCCCTTATCAGATATATGGTTTCCAGAAATTTTCTCTCATTCCATAGGCTGCCTTTTCACTTTGTTGAAGATTTCCTCTGTGGTATGAAAGATTTCTAGTTTAATGTAGTCCCACTTTCTTATTTTTACTTTTGTAGCATTTGCTTTTGGTGTCATATATAAAAAAATCATTGTCAAGACCAATATCAAATAGTGGACCCTGTGCGTTTTCTTATAAGGGTCTTGTAGTTTCAGGTCTCACATTCAAGTCTTTGATTCATTTTGAATTTATTTCTGTGCATGGTGTAAGGTAAGGTTCTAGTTTTATTATGAAGCATGTAAATATCCAGTTTTCTCAGAAACCATTTGTGGGAAAGACTATCCTTTCCTCATTGTATATTCTTGATTCCATTATAGTAAATAAATATATATGAATGGGTTTACTTCTGGGCTCTCTATTCTACTCCACTGATTTATGTGTCTGTATTTATGTGAATGCCTTATTGTTTTGATTCTGGTAACTTTAAAATAAAGTTTAATATTTTATTAATTTAAATTAATGGAAGCATGACCCTCCAGTCAGGTTCTTCTCAAGAGCAGAGGGAGCTCTTGGCGTTTCATACCACTGAGCATTGGTTTTAATCGATAACTACAAATCAATATCCAGAGATTTCACACACACTTGAGAAAAAACAAATGTAGCAACAGCAAAAAATAAATAAAAAAATAAAAAATAAGATGTGTATACCCAAATTTGGGGTGGGGGGGGCAGATAAAAGATATTTGAGGGAAAAGGAGAACTTTAAAAAACCTAAGAGAGAGGGGAAAATTATTATATTTAGTTATTAACTTATTACTAAACAGAAACAATATTCAGGCAGAAATATTTACCCTAGAAATGACTGTAGCTGTGGCATTGGGACAGCCAGTGGAGTTGCCCCTTCCATCGAAGGAACTAGGGAGCCTCCACTTTAATGTGATCACTAGTTTCCAACTTAAAGCCTAAAGTGAGTCTGTCTGATGCTGGAGCCCTGACCTTCTTAGCATCCAGGAAGGCATTAAAAATATGTGGTATATTCCATTCTGGAGTATGACAGGTAAACTCCAAATTGGCTTTTTTTTTTTTTTTTTGAAGTTAATTTATTTAGAGAAAGACAGAGATAGCATGAGTTGAGGAGGGGCAGAGAGAGAGGGAGAGAGAAAATCCTAAGCAGGCTTCACACTGTCAGTGTAAGGCTCCACACGGGGCTCGAACTTGTGAATTATGAGAGCATGTTCTGAGCTGAAACCAAGAGTGGGATGCTGAAAGGAATGTGCCTGCCAGACACCCCAGACTCTGACTTTGAAATGCAGGATTTCTGGAACACAGCAAGTGTTTCACGTGGTAGGCAGGAAAACAAATGATGCACAGCCACCTTGGTGGGTCCGGCTGCAATTCTAGAGCATGCTTCCGTCTTCCTCTACTTTCAATGGGTTTGTGCCCCCATCTCCTGAAATAAAAGATTAGGACTCAATTACTGCTGATGCTACTTTTATCTTTTACATTTTAAGATTCACTGATTCAGAGAAATGACAAGATGAGAACACTTCAGATATGATGTTCAGAAAGTAGACAGATGAAGCAAAATGTGAAAAGAATTTTCTGAGTCAAACAAGAAATGCAGTGCCATCTTGTCATAGCAGAATGACAACAGAAGGTAGATGAGAGAGATAAAGAGAGGGTGGGAGAGGGGAGAGAGAGAAAGAGGTTGAGAAAAAAATAGTATTCAGAGAAGCTGACTCAAGCATTCATGAGGCAGTTGAACTCTGCCTGGAAACTTAATCAGCTGAACTGACTGATAAAAAGAAAGTAACTGTAAACATCTCTTACTTTCACATTCATAGTGGAATGCGCCAGGCAAAACGTACATTGCTGAATGCTTTACATGGAGGGGGGAACATCTAAGAATGTAAGAAAGGATGGGGTGCCTGGATGGCTCAGTCAGTTAAGCGCCTGACTTTGGCTCAGGTCATGATCTCATGGTTCGTGGGTTCAAGCCCCATGTCGGGCTCTGTGCTGACAATTCAGAACCTGGAGCCTGCTTCGGATTTTGTAGCTCCCTCTCTTTCTGACCCTCCCCTTGATTAGGCGCTCTCTCACTCTCTTTATCAGAAATAAATAAAACATTAAAAAAAAAAAAAGAATGTAAGAAAGGAATGTCATTCATTCACTTATTCATTCAGCAAACCTTTTACCCCACCTTCTACAGTATCAAGAACAAAACACATGTTCCCAGCTGGCAAGGACGCGTAGCCTAGAAATTAATGATTGCAACAGTATGGCAAGTGTAAAAACATCAGTGACACATTAGGACATCAGAGAACAGAGGAAGTGGACATAACAGCCTGCAAGGCACAGAAAAAATTTCAAGAGGCCATTAAGATACATCTTGAAGGAAGAATAGAAGCCACTCACAGGAGGATTAGAGAGGATGGTGTTTCAAAGCCACAAACAACAACAAAGAACATGTGATCTCAAGGAAAAAAAGACTTGAAACATTGTTTGACTTGATTTGAGAACTCAAGGTCATTGCAGTTGAGCTGGTGGTTACACACATAGAAAAGAAACAAGACCCTAGGATGTGAGCCACATCACACTGAGCTTCGTGTTTCTTGCCAAGTAGTTGGTGCTAAATTCTAGAAATAACAAGCAACAACAAGACTTGGGGCAAGGAAGTAACAAGGACAGGGTTGAGGAGTTTAGAGGTTGGAAGAAACATGGCAATTAGAAGTTGGTTTTAATAATATAGGAAAGAGGCACTGATAATTATGTCTAAGTCAAGGGGATCAAGAGGAAAAAAAAAATAACCTGATGGATTCAAGAGAAAATATGGAAGATCAGTTAGGAGCATGCAAGGAAGTATAATTCTGAGCGTGGTTTCCTCAAACGACTTTCAGTCCTAAAGCAGGAAAGGAAAATAGGCATGCGTGTGTGTGCACGCAGGCATGCGTGTGTACGTATACAGAACATGTACACAAAAGTATTGAAAAATCTAAGAGAGTACATTATTACATCAGAGTTGTTTTGTGATCAATACTCTGCCACATTTTATAAGTGTTACCATTTTTATAAGGCTAATATATTCAAGACACACTTGTTTTATGGAGAAGGTGGAATTTTTATTGCATCTTTAAGAACAAGTAATATTTCGCTTCCCAGAAATGCAAAGGTGGGCTTTCAGCTATGGGGAACAAATCGATCAGTGTAATGAGGTTGGACTGAATCTGGTTTGGGGGCAGGATGATGACAAGATGAGATCCGCTAAATAAACAGAGCACAGGAGCAGGAAACAGGTGTGGAATGCTAACGAGGTAAAGGTAATCAGCACCCTCTTGAAGAATTGCTTGCTTTAGTTTATGACTGGTAGTAGTAGAAGGAATTGAATGAAGGTTGGTTTAAGAAATAATCTGAAGGCTGAATGGGGTTAAATGAGATAATCGGACTGGCTGTGTCACACAAGAGGTGGGCTGAGAGGCTGGGAGGAAATGGGAGTCAGAACCCGAGAGGGTCGAAAGGGTTTCTTGGAGCAGGAGAGATGAAAGATATGGATGTTGATAGTTGAACTGAGGTCCAACAGAGAGACAAAATAGAAGATGTCATTTCAGGCAGCAGGGTTATCTTGTGTGAAGACGAGGGGCACCCACTGACACATCATATTCACAACACTCTAACCGGGTGGGTTGGAATGAGGGGACAGGTGTGTGTGCGCACACGCACGCGTGTGTAAGTTTGTGCTGGGGATGCTGGGAAGATGACACCACTCGTGTTGGGTGACTAACAGGACACAAAGTTAGAGAAAGACAGGAGCCAAATCTTAGATGATCTTATACAGAATAAAACTACAGGGTGTAGGCTGTATCTAATTCTGTCGCATCCTTAGAAGTTCAGTGATACAATTCGCAAGTTTGAATGATCTCTCCTCAGAGTGGACAAGGGAGAAAGGAAGAGAGAGACAAAACCAGCCATTCTAGTTATCTTACTGGTCCTCAAAATTTATTGTGTGTGCGAATACCTTGAGAATCTTTTTAAGATTCTGATTCAGTAGGTTTGAGGGGAGCCTAAGTTTCTACTTTTGTAACATATGAAGCAGTGGGAAGATACCACCCTGCTGGCCCATGGCCAGCACTGTGAACAGAGAGAGTGAAAACATCATTTTTCTGGCCCTGGTGACATGATGACAGCATGACCTGTAAACTGTAGCTGTTGCTAGACATCTCTTTAGTGCCCTCACTAGGTGATTAGTTATATTCTTGATAAGCAGCACTCATGAACTTCAATGATTAACTGCTATAAACGTCTAAGAGTGTTCACAGGAGCCAGTATACCCTATGTTTCCTCTTCTGTGTGAATCAAAGATATGTTCTACTCAAAGGCCTCTCTTCTTCATATAAATACCTGCTTCATGAAATTGAACCTCCAACTGATTTTCTCGAACAGAAATATAAAAACAGATAAAGAAATAATAAGACATTTTTCCCCAGTACTCAGGGACTGTTTTTACTCCAACCTGAAAAGATTGTGTAAATTAAATGTGTTCCTTTACACCCTGTTTGACTGCTGGAAACAGTTATATTTAAACACTGATGTAAGGAGGCATCTGTTTCCCCTCATGTCCAAACTAATTTGAGAATCCATATGTGTCAGTGAGACGTGTCCATCTTCATCCAGTGACATGTGCATTTTGTGGAATTCAGTCATGAGGTTTAGGGTAAAGAGTTAGTGCATATTTATCTTCTAACTGCAAGAACAAAAGGAAAGAGAAAACCCTGGGAACATTTCATGTTTGTCAGGTGGGTCAAGATATTCCCTAAAGCCACTCTCTCCTTCATTATCTGACATAAAGTCTGTATATTATTTGCGAGAGTAGTGGATGTGTAGAAATTTGATTTAGGTGTAAAATATGTTTTCATGGTCACCTGTGTCTTTTATTTTTTTCCTACCTCATGTTTATTCCTTATCTTCTGGACCCATTTCTTGCCTTCCCTGGAAATCTGCTTATTCAAAACACCCTTCAATTTCTCTTAGAAATTAGATGCCTATAGAAGCGAAATATTTCTTTCCAGATGGAAAACATCCATTAGGTCTATTGTCAAAAATCTGTGAAAGGTCCATGATTTTACTGTACTTGGAAGATCACAAACTTGCCTGCCACAGTCCCAGTGTCCTGGGAGAAGACACATGACCCCTAGATCAGAAACAAAGGGTATATACTCATGGCACAAGGAAAGAGCATGGGCTTTCTATTTCTTTAGTTTTCCATGTTGCCCCCACTTTAGCTCCTCAGAGACGAAGTAGAGAGACCCGGATGTTGTTCATGAGGTGAATTTATGTTATGGCTGAGGAACCCTGAGTTTAGGGCATCTGAACTTTTTATTTAAGCTTTATTTATTCATTTTGAGAGAGAGGGAGAGAGAGTGTGTGAGCACAAGTGGGTGAAGGGCAGAGAGAGAAGGAAAAATAGAAAATCCTAAACAGGCTCCAGAGCTGGATGCAGGGCTTGAACTCATGAACCGGGAGATCATGACCTGAGCTGAAGTCAGATGCTGAATCTCCTGAGCCACCCAGATGCCCCAGAACATCTGAATCTTTTAGAATAGGATGCAAGCAATGTTGCCCAACATTTACCCTGGTGGGTTATCATGATCTTGGTTCTACTGGGTAGTCAACAAGCCTGCAAGTCTCCATCTTCCTAGACGGGTCACTGTACAAACATCCTTGAAAAACCAGTTGCACAGAAAGTTACCATTATGATTGCTTGGAAGAGGTGTAGAACTGTGAGACCCATGGCCAGCTATCTCCCAACATTCATAAACTGATTTCTGTAATTTCAGATGTAAGATATCAGCCCCAAGTTGACAAATACAAAAGATTATTTTAAAATTTTGTGTGAACGTCTGTCACCATGAAAAGTCATTATATTTTTTCTCAAAAAGGGCAGCGTGAAAAGAGCTCTGGAATTTAAAAGTCCTGACTTTAACTGTGGCTCAGATACCACTAGATGAATCTTGGTAGACAATACGCCTTACCTGCTTACACTGCCAACATCAGAAACCTCAGGAGAGCATAGTAGTATTTCTGCAGAAGCAATCTCCTAGCACAATGCCTGGAAATGGAAGGAAATCACTAGATATTTCGCCTCTCAATGTTCCCTTTTCCTTCTCTCACTCTAAGTGTTTACTCCTCTAAATAAAAGCATACTAGCCTTCTCACCCAATTCTAAATATTCATGAGAGGACCTCACTGGTCTGTTGTTTACTTTCAGTTTATTCTCTGACTAACTAATCAAACCAGAAAAATAAAAGGAGATACAGTCTGAACCAGAGGCATATAAAGCAGACAAGCTGAACTGAAAACCTTACTGCAAAATAACTTTAGGAAAGCCATTGTCAGCCAAGACCAAGCCTCACTGTAGATCTCTTCAGGCACCTCACACATCAGGGGGAAAGAATGCAAACTTCAAAGTGATGCCCACCTTAAATCCAACTCTATTGCTGAGTCTTTGAATTAGTAAAGTTATTGCAATGGGATTTCTATACATAAAATAAGTTTTAAAATAAGTACTAGAAGAGAAGGGGTGGGTGGATTAAATAAGTGATAGGTATTAAGGAGAAGCACAAGATGTTGTATGTAAGTGATGAGTCACTAAATTCAATACTTGAAACTAATATCACACCATATGTTAAGTAACAGGAATAAAAAAAAATTTAGGTTTATTTATTTTTGAGAGAGAGAAAGTGTGAGCAAGTAAAGGGGCAGAGAGAGAGAGGGAGACGCAGAATCCGAAGCAGTCTCCAGGCTCTGAGCTGTCAGGATAGAGCCTGACACGGGACTCGAACCCATGAACTATGAGATCATGACCTGAGCTGAAGTTGGACACTTAACTGACTGAGCCCCTCAGGCACTCATTAACTAACTGGAATTAAAATAAAAACTTGGAAAAAAAAATAAAATAATGTGTATCTACCCTGTTGTAGGGATCCAATGAGATTACACCTGAAACACCTAGTACAATCTATTGTAGGTGTACAAAAAACTTTTGTTTCCTCCAGAAAACTTCCTCTTCTTTTGTTTTTTAAAATCAACTTTGTTTATTTGTTTTAAGAGAAAGATAGTTGTTTGCCTGTGTGCACAGGTGAGCAGAGGAGGAGCAGAGAGAGAACCTCAAGCAGGCCCTGCACTATCAGTGCAAAGCGTTTTTTTTTTTTTAAGTTTATTTATTTATTGTGAGAGACATAGAGTGAAGAGAGAGAGAAAGAGAAAGAATCCCAAGCAGGCCCTGCACTGTCAGCATATATCTCGAAGTGGGGCTTGAATATACAACTGTGAGATTATGACCTGAGCTGAAATCAAGAGTTGGATGCTTAACCAGCTGAGCCACCCAGGTGCCCCAGTACTTACGGAGTTTTCTTAAGTTTTTTTTTTAATGTTTATTCATTTTTTTTTGAGGGAGAGAGCTGGGGAGTCCCATGAGGGACTAGAACTCTTGAACTGTGAGGTCATCACTTGAGCTGAAGTGGGATGCCCAACAGACTGAGCCAAACAGGGGGTCCAATTAATGAATTTCCTTAAGCATGAGTCCTCTAACCACCATAATCTTGAAATAAATTAATTCAAATCCAGTGCCAAATCACTCATCTAGGCCATTCTTTTGAATGTTTCATGCCATCCTTTGTGGACGATTATATAGGTTATGTATTTTCCAAAAATAATAATATTTCTAGTCCTCCATGCTCTGTGAGAACACTTGACTCTCCATCAAGAGACAGTGTATTTCCCTCCCTTTGGGCAGGACTATGTCTACTCTAACCAACAGAATGTGGCAAAACCTTGCTATGTGACCTCCAAAGCGAGGCCATAAAAGGAATATAGCTTCTTCCTGGCTCTCTTTGTTGCCTATTTTCCCTTTGAGCCCACCCATCATCCTGTAAAGAAGCCAAGCCACAGTTCAAGGTCATGGATGGTGCTCCAGACTACAAACCCAACTAATGTCCCAGCTGCTGGCCAGATTCTGCGGCCAGGTGTGAGTAAATAGACTTCAGGCGATTCCAGCTTTTAGCTTCTAAGTTCCTCCAGGCTTTGCTTCTTTCCAGTGGAGGCTGCAAACATCATGGAGGAAGGATGATCTAACTCTGCTGTGCCTTGTATTAATTTCTGACCCATGAATTCTATAAACTCAGTAAATGCTTTACATGACTAAGTTTTGAGGCAGTTTGTAGCACAGACCTGGTAACAGGGACATACTCCTGACCAATCTTTGCTTCTGAATATTGTCTCACTTTACCCGTACCCCTTCTAGGGTTCCAACTTTCTCCTGCTCTGGCTCTTTTTCCAGATCTGCGTTGAACCCAAGATTTTCTTCCTAGATCTCTCCTCTCGCCTGTACCTGTCCATCTTGTAGAGTATATGTCCCTGCTAAGTATCTTAAGCCTTTTTCTCAGGACCACAATTCTTTGGGAACAAGTCTCCTAAGGATTAAATTTTCAGGAGACTCTTTCTCACAGGATCATGCACATGTCTCCCTAAATTTGGGCCATAACAATCTCACTTATCCCTCAGCCCTGACCCTTAATCTCTCTCTGTTATTTTCCTGTTTAAAAGCCTAGCTTTAGAGTGCCTTGGTGGCTCTGTCAGTTAAGCATGTGACTCTTGGTTTCAGCTCACATCATGATCTCGTGGTTTCTTGAGTCTAAGCTTCATGTGGGGCTCTGTGCTGATAGCATGGAGTCTGCTTGGGATTCTCTGTCTCCTTCTCTGCCTCTCCCCCATTTGTGCTGTGTCTGTCTCTCTCAAAATAATAAATAATTAAATTTAAAAAATTCTAGCCTTGTATATGTAATTCAGGAGTAAAATGAGCAGGCTCACAAGTCTGATTTTCTAGTTTGAATCTCAAGTTTGCCATTAACAAGCTGTGTCATAGAGATTATGTTAACCCTAAGTGCTTTAATTTTGTCATCTCTTAATGGGGATAGTGGTATTATGTAACTTTTAGTACTAATGGAGAGATGAATGAATTAATGAAAATAAAGACATTACAACAGTGACCATAATAGAAACAGTTAATGTTGGTTATAATCGTCCTCTATTATAATTGCTTTCATAGCATATATACCTCTTCATTGTAATAATTTCCAGAAATGGAAAATTGAACTTTCGGTCAAAACCTAAAAGTAACACTTCCTCTGAGTCTCTCAACTACTGATGATTGTCCTAACAACATTTAACTCATTCAGGCCTAAATTTAAAATCATCTTTGAACTACTGTCTTCCTTCAACCAAATGTGGTAATTTTTTATACCCATATCACCTTACCCTTCTTTCTCATTGTCTGTTATATTTCATATATTTGATGATGCCCTGACTTACTTGTATTTCACCAAAATCTCAGTGGGATCACCAACCCTACCCAAGCCATTAAAATTTTTAAAATGAGGGGCACTTGGGTGGCTCAGTCAGTTGAGCATCCAACTTCAGCTCAGGTCATGATCTCACAGTTCATGACTTCAAGCCTGGCGTTGGGCTCTGTGCCGAAAGCTGAAAGCCTGGAGCCTGTTTCCGATTCTGTGTCTCCCTCTCTCTCTGCCCTCCCCCGCTTGTGCTCTCCCTCTCTATGTAAAAAATAAGCAACCATTAAAAAATTTTTTTAAATGTTACAAAAGCATCTCCATGACTACTGGTCATTCCTCAGGATGTCGTACATCAGTCTCCCAAGCTGATTTATTGTTCTCAACACTTATTTTTCCAGGTCTTTCATTAAAAATCCTTCAGGTTTCCTTATTTCCTGGTATAGCAATCTCTACATCTCAACCTTAGTATCAGTGCTATCTGGTAAGGAACCTTAATTAAGTTATCAGATTTTAATTTTCACTAACATAGACAATGCATTCTCCAAGTAGATAGTTATAAGCATGGGAATCTGTAGGAAGCTAAATAAAAGGATCACCATTATTTTCTTAAAGTTTTGTTCATATGGAAAACCTAGCTGACCTGAATTATCCCCTTTGTACTTTAGGATTCCAGATAATATGGAAGTTATTGATAGTCTTAGATGGAATTGGACCATTTACTTATTCCCCGTGGAAAATAGGATATATTTTCTCAGGCATGCAGTGCAAAGTTATATATTTCTGAGATTCTATGAGAATAACCAAATCAGACACAAATTAATATGACTAGACCACATAATCATGGAATCATTGAAAAATTCATAGATGCTATGATCCGATTTTCTGGCCAGTTTTACATAAATATAAAACACATGATTTACAATTTATCTTTTAATATCAGTAAATTTATTCTGATATTTCATAAAACTCAAACAAGTTCCCCATTTAACACCCAGTTGAGAGCTTACATTATGAACATATCATGCTGAATTTATTACTGTTTTCTTTACATGTTCTGAGCATCTTGAAATTTTACAAAAGTCTGTATCATCAGTTATACAATATTATTATAATTTTAGTATTATAATCAAGGGCAATAATGTAATAAGATCATCCCCCAAGTCAATTATAATTTTGTCCAACAATGGAGAAAAACCAGTTTAAAAAATAATTTGCTAAGCAAATTGGTGAATTGTTGGAAGTTTTTTTACAAGAGGTTGAAAAGAGGTTTTAAAAGAGAAAAGTTGGTCATGAAAGACTATCATTTTGATTTTACTGAAGAGAATATAAAGAATAATCTTGTAGGGAGATATCTCAATAAGACTATTTTGCAAAACAAAAAAATAAAACAACAAAAACAAAAAACCCACTTTCTCCTGTAAGTGTTGGATAGTTTATAAATAATTAATGTTCTTTGACCAAACACACTGATACATTACAGAGGAACTTTCCTTAAGAGTTAGACGAGGGACAAGAAACAAGTGTCTTAAAAGGCTGTGACTGATGCAGGCCTCAAGCCTATTATGTGCATCAGGAATTTCTCTGATTCAAAAGCAGTTAAAAAAAGACAAACTTGCATGAGAACCCTAGTGGGATACCTGCTTTCAAAATGTAGAAATATCTGATTCTCATCCTTGCCATCTGTAATATTTAATATCCACCTGTTAAGAGAATTGCGTGAAATCCAATATGTTTGTTCCAAGGACATAACCCATTTATGATGAAAAGAAATGCAAGTCACTGCAGATCCACTGCCTCATCCCTGATTTCTTATAAGTAACATTAACAATGAACCAAAAAAGAAAAAAAAAAAAAAAGATCCAAAATGTCTGGGTTCTAGTAGATCTTTGGAACTCATGAATCCAGTCTGGCTTATATTTGAAGTGCTGTCGAATGGATTGAAGAATGGTCAACAGTCTAGATCTAAAGCTAAATGATAAATAGAAGCTTATTCAGCCAAGAGGCTTCTCTGCGAGGTGCCGTGGGGATGAGAGTTGGTTGCATTTTACTTGTCATTATTATTAATGATGTGGAACCAAGGATAAACAGCGGATACATTAAGTAAGCAGGCAATAGAATATTGGAAATAGTTGCATATCGGTGCAATACAACCCAAAAGCAAAGTTGAAAATCTATAATGCATCCAAGAGATGGCAAAATAATATTTAAGCCAGAGAATAACAAAATGCACATAGAGCCAAATACTTACATTCAGGAAACATAAAAATAAATAAATAAAAAAGCAATGCCATTAAAATAATTAAGACTTGACTGCTGTAGAGTAAATCAAGGATCTCCCAATTCTGTATTTACTTTCCCTTTGTTTTAATTAATCACAGGTGTAATGTTAAATTAACATATTAATATTTATTGTAGATGTGTATAGATTATTATAGATTTTTCCAGAAGTATGATCTGAACCAAAGTAAAAAGGGCAGTGATTTAGCAAAGATTCAACTTCTTTTTGAAGGTTTTTTTCAGGTCTCTACTGGTATGGAAAGTGTGGTAGTGTCATGATCTTTTGGACAAGAGGGGTCAGTAAAGTACCTACTGAATTATGCCAAATTCTGCTCTTGCTGTGTAGAGTCTCATTTCTATTTAGTTCTGTAGTCATGACTAAACAAATTAAGATTTATTGTAGGTATGTGTGGTCACTTCCCACAAACTCAAACCCTTACAAAGCCAGAGCCCATTTCAGAATTGCCTTCTATGTGATTTTAATTATCTTTCATTTTTTAAAAAATTTATTTTAATATTTTATTTATTTCTAGGAGAGAGAGAGAGACAGCGTGAGCAGGGGAGGGTCAGGGAGAGAGGGAGTCACAGACTCTGAAACAGGCTCCAGGCTCTGAGCTGGCAGTCAGCACAGAGCCAGACGCAGAGCTTGAACCCACGAACCACGAGATCATGACCTAAGAGAAAGTCGGACACTTAACCGACTAAGCCACCCAGGCGCCCCAATTCTAATTATATTTCAGCAGCTCTGTCTATGCAATAATTTTCATGATTTAATAAATTTTGGATGGCAAATGGGAAAATGAGGGTGTAGGAATCAGGACTGTGTGCAAGAAAATAAGATTCTTGAGAATAGTGATTGGCCCTCACTTCGGTACACATTATGGTTCATTGCTCTCTTTTTCTCTGTCTGAGGGAAGAAGAAGCTAAGCAAGGACTAGAGCCACCAATCAACACAAGAGAGTCAATTTATTGACTCCAACTGTAATAAACTTCAAAAAGGTATATAACAAATAACAAAACACTAAAAAAAAATCAAGACGGTGCCGAGTTGGTCATAGATCCACCAAATTGTATTGGCTAGGGCAATAGTAATCGCATTAAAACATTCTTGGAACAGACACAGCCAAGTATTGAATCATGGGCTCCGAGAATGGAAAATGAGATTAGGTCATCTGTATTAACCCTCTAACTAGATGCATAAATTCTAAATAAGTGGTCATGTATCTTCTTATTGCATACTTCCAATACTGGAGAATTCACTGCCTACTAGACAGTTCATTCCATTCCAGGGCAACTTAAATTACTTGAAAGTCCTGTCTTCCATTTAGCCTAAATCTACCTCCTAATAATTTCCACTTGTAGATCTTAGTTTTTCATTCTGTGGCTATGGAATAGAAAGGAGTCCCCAAATTTCTCTTTCACTCAGGCCAGTAAATATTTGAAGACAGCAATCGTGTCGACCTAAGTCTTTGTCACAGGCTGAATACCATGTTGTTGTTGTTGTTGTTTCTCAGCTCTTCTCTTGATATGTCTTCCATTTCATACCCACCACTTTCTTGGCCTCTGTCTATCTCTTTATATCCAGTTTATCTTGGTCATTCTAAAAAGAATTATCCAAGATCTAATCTGTCACTAATCTAAACTGTCCCTCAACTATCATGAAGCGGAGCGGTACTATTACCATCTGGTGCTGAACACTGAGTTTGTTCTATGGCCAAAGACAACAACAGCTCTTCTAGAACTTCTATTGCTTCTAATGATGGGTTAATATTTGGTCCCTTCTCCTCCCAAATCTCTTTTTTTCCCATTGAGAGATCACTGGTGTCTCAATAATATTTAAGCAAAAAACAAAAACAAAAAACTTTAATGTTTTTTCTTAGAACACAATTTGATTAATCCAGAATATACACATCAGTGAAAAAGCTGACTGAAAATAGAATTTGTACTTCTTTATTGCATATGTTGCAAACAATCAAAAGCTTTATCTTTCTTAGGCAAATACTTTTCAGGCTATAAATATGGCCTCCTGACCATCACCAGCCATGCTCTGGATCTATAGCCATACAGAGACCATAATTTGGAGGATTATTGACAGACCCAACTTTTTGTCACAGAAAATCAGACAGTTGGTGGTTAGTATGCACATTTCATTCTTCAGGTGTATACAGTTGCCCCACTGAATTTCTGATCACTTTTAGAAATTATTATTATTTAATATAATTTATTGTAAAATTGGCTAACATAACAGTGTGAAAAGTGTGCTCTTGGTTTCTGGGGTAGATTCCCGTGGTTCATTGCTTACATACAACACCCAATGTTCATCCCAACAAATGTCCTCCACAATGCCCATCACCCATTTTCCCTCTCCCTCACCCCCTATCTACCCTGTTTGTTCTCTGTATTTAAGAGTCTCTTATGGTTTGCCTCCCTCCCTCTTTGTTGGTAACTATTTTGTTTTTCTACTTCCATTCCCCCATTGTCTTCTGTTAAGTTTCTCAAGAAAATATGTGAAAACATATGGTATCTGTTCTTCTCTGACTAACTAACTAATACCTTCCAGTTCCATCCATGTTGCTACATATGGCATGATTTCATTCTTTCTCATTGCCAAGTAGTATTCCATTGTATATATATAAACCACATCTTCTTTATCCATTCATCAGTTGATGGACATGTAGGGTCTTTCCATAATTTGGCTATTGTTGAAAGTGCTACTATAAACACTGGGGTACATGTGTCCCTTTGCATCAGCACTCCTGTATCCCTTGGGTAAATTACTAGTAGTGCTACTGCTGGGTGGTAGGGTAGTTATATTTTTAAATTTGGGAGGAACCTCCACACTGTTTTCCAGAGTGGCTGCACCATTTTGCATTCCCACCAACAGTGCAAGAGGGTTCCCATTTCTCCACATTCTGCCAGCATCTGTAGTTTCCTGAGTTGTTCATTTTAGCCACTCTGACCTTTGTGAGGTGGTATCTCAGTGTGGTTTTGATATGTATCTCCCTGATGATGAGTGACATTGAGCATCTTTTCATGTGTCTGTTGGCCCTTTGGGTGTCTTCTTCAGAAAAGTGTCTATTTATGTCTTTGGCCCATTTCTTCACTGGATTATTTGTTTTTTGGGGGTCGAGTTTGGTAAGTTCCTTATAGATTTTGGATACCAACCCTTTATCTGATATGTCACCTGCAAATATCTTTTCCCATTTAACTTCTTATCACACAGTCTCTTAGCGAAGGGCATATGATGATTTAAAATCAATCAAAGATACAGATAGTTATTAGATTATTGATGGCTGAATGAAGAACTTAAAAAGGGCAATTCTGTATAAAAAAGGAAAGAGGACTAGGAGAATATACATCTATAACATAAACACTCTTTGTTAACTTATACATTTTCTCCTAAAATCATTTTCCTAAGAAATGTGTGATGAGACAGACATATCATCTTTGAAGGCAAGTAAACCAGGCCATGAATCCTTGCTCACTCACCTACTTGTTATATGAACTTAAAGCAATTACCAAATTTTTCTAATTTTCTTTATAAAATCAAGATAATTCTAACATTTACTTCGAAGAATTAAAAAGAGAATCACATAGAATAATGTACTAAATTGATGAGCACAATTTAGGAGTATGGAGCTCTCCATTTAGGCACTGTAACTTCCTCATTCTCCGAATACCTGAAATATGATTCATGGAAATTTTTAAGTCTACAGATAAATCTATAATAACTCTGCTTACTCTTAATTCAAACCTTACCCTAAGAGTAGATGAATGCCAATGAATTGTAATTTGAGGGGGAAATTAAAGTGGTTTTGCCTGAAAGCATCTCTTCCACCTCACTGCCATTTTGTCGTGATCCCTTGTGAGTAATTTTTCAAATCTCTCTGTGAGAGCTGAATCACCAGGAAGTGTAAGGGAAAGTGTAAGAAGTGAGATGAAGGTATGAGTCACTGATCATCCAGAGAAGGTCAGCTCAAGAAAGATGCTTCTGTATGCCTAGTAAACAGGAGAGCTACAAAATGGGTGATAATGGGCCAAATAGACCATTTGGTCCTCTTTGGAAAGTCCCCCAGAAAAACCTGAAGTATTTATCTACTAGCATGGACCAGACCCATACCCAATTGACATCAGATGGGCATTCCAAAGGTAACAGAAGAAAGCTAGTCCGAAGGAAAAGAAAGGCTCATTTTTATAAAGACTTCAAATTTTACCAGAAATAATCCCAAGAGTCGGGGCACAAGCCTCATGGCAAAGCATTGGCTGGAATAAGGCAATCAGAAGAGTCATCAGGATCAAGGAATGAGCCAGGAAACAAGAGTTAATATGAAATGAAGGATTCAAAGCAGTGGTGATACACTTGCATTGCCAATGCTCAGTCGTCTCTGGGTATGGGAAGTGGGATTCTAGGAGGGTCCAGGCAGATGGAAAACAACAAAACAAATATTCCTTTAACCATACCCCATCTTGGCCAGACCAAAACAATGCGGTAGTTCAATTTTCTTATATTTTTTCATTAAGACCCTTTTTTTCATGACCTAGAAATACTAGGAATATAATAATATGCATGACTGGGCTAAATGCTCCCACCATCATTATCCCAGACATGTTAACCATAAATAATGAAGTTATTGGTTAGAGCTGAGCCTATAAAACAGAAGGGTGGTGATTAGTGCATCAGTGCCTGAAGCAGCCACAACTGTGTGTGGTCTTTTGTTTTGCTTTGTTTTATTTCTGACTGTAGATAATGGTGGTCTCTGTTTACTTTCCTTGCTTTACATAAACTCAGTTTCACTTCTGTGTTTCACTGTGGGACTTTTTTCTTAACCTACATATTGACTTGATTACTATCTTCTTGGCTGCTGAATTCTTGTTCAAGTTTCCCAAACATGAAATAGGTAAATAAATATATATATACATATATATATATATATATGTATATATATATAAAAAATATATGTATATATATATATATTTCCCTCTAATGAGAGTTTTTTAAAAATGTATTTTTAAGCACAAATTACATCTATCACTTTAATCATGGTTTGAATAAATCAGAGGTAGTTTTTAAGAATTCTTTTTGCTACAGAGCTGTAATTTCAGTTCTTAAAAGGCTGTCTTAAAAAGGTCAGCTGTGAGTTGTGAGTCTTTTGTCAAGAACCTTTATTTCAGATGTGTATCTTAACATAAAATGTGTAACTTCATTGTGTTAATAAGCACACAGAGAGTATGGCACAGTAGAGCAAGACCATGCTATAGGCTCAGACTAATCCAGATTCAGTTCAAAGGCCCTGAGCATACCACTGACCTTGGATGATGCATTCAATGTCTCTGAACTTCAGTTTCCTTACCTGTAAAACTTTTACATGTATAAAACTGGTGGCTTCTCAACAAGCAGGAGTTTATCATAGAGTGGCCGATATTATTATGATCCATATGTATATATCATGTAGTGGTCGATATTATCATATTCAACATGCATAAACATGTAGCATAATGCTTGTACATAGATACTATTTAACAAAGAGCGCAGAATATTTTGTCTTTGCATTTGGTGTAGGCCGCTAGATAGAATATATATTACCTTCTTCATGTTTTTAAAGTTTAAACACTGAAATGCTTCAAAGAACATGTGCATGTGCAAGGAGACATCATTAGGCTGGAAGTCTAAGGCCCACCTCTCCAAGGCAGAACCAAAGTCCCAGAACCAAAGATTTCAAATATCTGTCCTCCTGTGCCTGTGTGCTGCCCAACTCATTTGCAAAAAGGAACCAGGATCCGATTCCCACAAACGTAAGATGCCTAAGATGTGTCACATGGGCTTCTGCAGGAACTGCACCTCGTGAAGTAGTCTTTGAAAATTAAAATGAGAAAACCAGAGAGTGCAACGATAAGCCACTTTCTCCTCCCCACTGTAATTTTTCTTTGATTTTTCTGAGGATTCAAAATGAAACAGAATCATTAGTCTCAGATTCCTGAGTTATTCTGACCTCGTTTTGCAGCTATGAGTAGATGTTTTTGTACAATTAAGACAGAAAGACTCTATATTAGCAGGACTTCAGGGCTGTGGTTCCACTGCATCTACTGTAAGATACACTAGTAGCAGAGTGGAAGTTAGATCCGGGGTTGGAAACATCCATGGCAAGGTGACATGACACATCGTAGGGCCTGGCTAGACTTTAAGGTAAGATTATTCTATTCTGGCAGGGACCCCACATCATCAAGTTTCACACTTATAAAAGTATCACTCTGAATTCAGGAACAAGAGGAATATATTTATATATACAGAACCAAAGACTATTCTCCCACAGGTAGAGGAGGTGAAGGTCATCTAGGTCAGAAACACATGCATAGGAGGCTCTTCATAACCACCCTACAACAGGGTTGATTTAGATTGCATGTAAAGCTACTAGTACAGAGTTAAACCCACAAGAGTGTCTTAATAAACGGTAGCTATTATTATGTTCTCCAGAAGCAGCATCAGACCTAATAACTTTATTCATTGCTTCAATTGATCCCCATATCAATACTGAATATTTATGCTTCTTAAGTGGATTACCTTTACTTTAAGAGGCCAGCTTTTGTTTTCAATAAGGCCCCAGCTATTTTGTTTTGCTTTCCTTTTTCAAAGTGTTTAGGCCCTATCTAAAACAAACAACACAAATCTGCAGAAAGGAAAGACTCAAGTGAAAGGAAAGAGCTGTCTGTGTCAAAACCGCTGTCTGTGTCAAAACCGCAGTTATGCGGGCAGATTGGGTGTTCCCTTCAGATGCTACTTTGCTGACTCTGGGAAGCCCATTCATCATTCTGTCAGTGCATGGTGCTTGCGAGCTGACAATCACCAGGCAAGCTCATGGTGAAGCACAAATAGCTGGAGCTAAATATGAAGGGGATTTTTCTGTTAAGGAATTTCCTCCTCTGAGCACAATTCCAAGAACCAGGGCCATAAAGCCTTCAACCTAAGGCTTTGCCTTAGCCAGATTTCAATCTCATATTTCTCAGAAATAATAATAGAGGAGAAAACAAGTTATTGTAAAACTGTTTTGTTATTGTTTTACTTGTTTGGTTTTATAACTGGCCAGTGCTCATGCCCCATCAAAACCAGTATGAGATTAGGATTCTGAAGGTAAATTCACCCAAGACTCACTCCAAAAACACACATATACCCTCCAAACAGAAAAGCAAATAGAAATTTTCAAGTACTATTTGACACAAGCTTAAGAATAAATCGTATTCCATGTACCCACAGATTTAGAAGTCATCAGGCATATGTGCCCACTGGAAGTCAAGCATTATGTCTCAAATAAACCCAATCCTTCTACCTTTCTTTCCTGAATTTTTTGTTGATTTAAGTTTACCAGCGATATGTAGGAGAGCTCTACTATGCTTGGCAATTGAACATATCTTTGTGAGATATTTTGTGAGAAGAGTGTAGGCTATCGTTAGGATGAAGCAGAAAAACCGTGGTCCTCAGGGTGGACGTTCAGGGGTATTGACCCATTATTTTTCCCACCATTGTTTTGACAAAGTCTGAGACTCTGTTTTTAAGAAGGAACTACAAACTCCAGTCCCCTTGCAGAGTGAGCACAATGACAATCACTAAAAGTGACTTTTTTTTCAAATTTTTGTTTACGTTTTTATTTTATTTTTGAGAGAGAGAGAGAGAGGGAGAGAGAGTGTGAGTAGAAGAGGGGCAGAGAAGGAGGGAGATGCAGAATCTGAAACAGGCTCCAAGCTCTGAGCCATCAGCACAGAGCCTGATACAGGGCTCGAACTCACAGACTGTGAGATTAGGACCTGAGCTGAAGTAGGATGCTTAACAACTGAGCCACTCAGGCGCCCCTCACTAGAAGTGATTATTGACCAAATTTCCTGATAATGGATTCGAGCTACAGTAGAGGTGAAAAAAGAACAAAATGATGGCAAATAAAGAAAGGATGCCATTGAGAGAGGTTAAAGTAATGAGAACATCATTGTCTCACAGCAAGGAATGGTCCCTAACGAGATGTTAGGAGCCAATACATGAGTGCAGAAACACGAAGAAATGTAAGCATAATTATTGTAAATTCATGGGTGAAGGTCTTTTTTCCATTTTATTAGTAAAAGAAAAAAAAAGAATTTCCCAGGATAATGTGACTTTATTAAAAGAATGGCGGCACTCCAGAAAAGCTTATATTTTGACCAAGAAGTCCTTGAATTCGAAAAGACAAATCAGACTCAGTACATCGAAAACAGAGTCACTTGAGGCACAGTAATTTCCTTAAAGTTTCCTGTTTGATTTTCACACTTGGTTGTCTCTCATGGTACTGTTAGGGTTCAGAGTATGAAAAGTATGGTTCTAGGGAAAAACTATGGAAGAAGAGAAAACAATCTAGCTAATTCAGGAATGATGCTTCGTGTTGGAGACTCAACCGTCACCAAGGCAGAGATTGTTTCTGTCCTTATCCTGAAAGGCTTCATTGAAAAACACTTTAGAATTTACTCTAGGTATTTTTGAGGATCTTGAAATTGCCCAATGATATGGAGGAACACAATGAGAAGTTTTTAAAGCTAAATGAAGTACAGTATTCCTAGATCTGCTCAAAGGGGGAGCCGAAAGATCAAGCCCTCACAATTTTGTATTTCAAAGGAATTTGAAGCTCTTTGTAAATGTCAGCCCGTCACCAGGTATTCTTTGGTAGAATATACTCTTTACTCTCAGAGTGAGACATTTTGTGGAGATATGAAGGAGTATTGATAATCAATATCCAGTAAGTTGCTGATATTCAACCAAGCCAGAATACGGCTAAGGATGTATTTGGTACCTGCATCATAGGATCATAGTGACAAAGGATGTTATCTCCTTCTGTTCAAATGCAGCTGACATTTGCAGTGGAAAAGTGACTGGCCAACAGTCTTATAAAGCAGAAGCATAGCTGTTGAATTGTGCTCATATTTGTGGCATCAGATGTATCATAGTCAGGCCTTGAGCACCATCCTTCTGGCAGCAGTGGACCCAAAGGAGAAGGAGAATTTCTCACCCTAATCCAGAGTCAAAACTTTGAACGACAATCCAAATCAGGTCACCACCTGATTTTTGCATATATTAACAACATTTAGAATATATTACTCCTCTGCATGGCCCTTCACTGATCTTCTGGAGACACCACCCCACTTCACATTGCTGAGTCATCACTAGCAGTCCTTTCATGGTGCATCATCTCATAAGTAACTTTGCTCAAAATGTCTTGGTGTTGAAAAAATGATTTGTGCTCCCCCACACCAGCATTTGAAACATTCTTCCACCTGCTCTCTTCTTTTCTTGAATTTTTCTGGGTACATGCCTAGAAATGGAATCATCAAGTCCTAGGGCACCTACATTACATAACCTTTTGAGGGACAGCCAGTTTCCCAAAACAATATAACATTTTCATTCCTACAAGTAATGTATAAGGGTCCCAGGTTCTCCACATGCTCTTTAATGCCTGTTTTATTTATATTCTTGATTATAGGCATATTAAGTGGATATAAAGTAGTGTTTCAATTATGACTTGCATTTCCTTAACGGTTAATGATGTTGGATATTTTTTCAGATGCTTATGACCATTTCTTTATCTTTTTTGCAAAATATCTACTCAAACCCTTTGCACATTTTAATTGAATTATTTATCTTTATTTTTGCATTAAAGCATTTATTTTTGCATCCTGGATACTGGTTTCTTATCACATACATGAGTTTCAAATATTTTCTTCTATTCTGGTGGTTGTTTTTTTCACTTTTTTGATGATATCATTTGTAAAACAAAAGTTTAATTTTGACTAAGTCCAAATTATCTATTTTTTTCTTTTTGTTGTTTGGACCTTTGAAGTTCTACCTAAGAAATTATAACCCAATCCAAGATCATGACTATTAACTCGTATTGTCCCCTAAAAGTTGTACAATTTTAGCTCTTATATGTATGTCTATAATCCATTTAATTAATTTCTGTATAAGATATGATGTTGGGCTCCAACTTCATTCTTTTGTGTGTGGCTATTCAGTTAACATCAGCATTATTTGTTGAAAAGGCTATTCTTTCCTCATTTAATTGTCTTGGCACCCTTGTTGAAAATTGGTTGACTATATATGCAAGGGTTTATTTTTGAACTTCAATTGTATTTCACTGACCTATATATACTCTCATTAACCTCATAATACATTGCTTTGATTACTGCCACTGTATATGTTTTCAAGTCAAAAGAGTCTTCCTGAAAAGATACAGGATTTCTTTTCAGTGTGATGAAAACTTTCTTGAATTACGTAGTAGTAATGAGGGTACAACTCTGTAAATGTACTAAAACCTGAATTCTAGACTTTGTATGTATAGATTTTATGGTATTTAAATTGTTTTTCAATAATGATGTTTAAAAGACAGACAGGGAATACTTCACAGGGAAGCTGAGGTCTGATAATTTGGCAGATGAGAAGAAAATATAATTCCAAGAAAAAGATCTAAGGGCACAAATGCAGAGTGATATGAGGTCACACCAAGTGTTCAAGGAACTCAAAACAGTTTTGTATTAAGTGTAAAGTAGAATAAAATATGGGTGATCATGCTGCAGAAAGAATAGAGTCTGTTGAGAATCCCATTCTATCCAACAGAAAGGAGTTCAGATTTTAATTTGTTAACTGATATAAATATTTGACCATGTTCCATCTATATATGTACTTATATAGTTACTAATTATAAAATATAATTTCTATTAAGTTACTGGTTTAGCAGCACATTTATGCATTTTACAATATTTTATTTATTTATTTTTAATGTGCATGTATTTATTTATTTATATTTTTGAGAGAAAGAGAGTGTGGGCAGGATAGGGACAGAGAGAGAGAGAGAGGGACAAAGATCTGAAGTGGGATCCATGCTCTCAGCACAGAGCCTGATGTGGGGTTTCATCTCACAAACTGTGAGATCATGACCTGAGCCAAAGTCAGATGCTTAACTGACTGAGCCACCCAGGTGTCCCATTTTCCAACATTTTAAAATTATTTATAAATCATGAGATACAAGCAAAAGTTAAAAAAAATTAAAAGGTAAAAATAAACACAATTTCTAATATTCATTTATCTCATTCTAAATAATAAAGGTTACTCCTGGGTTATTCAAGTGTAGCCAAATAAATATGGAAGACTTTGTTATAAGGCAGGGGAGAGTGTATTTCAATTTGATTTGCAATATGAAACCCGGAGATTGTATCAAACTATAAAGGGAAGCCATTTTTAATAATAGAGTTTAGTCAGTTTGAGATGTTTTTGGAGAAATATTTGAGGGCTGGAGACTTAGCTGGCACACTTTGAATAAAAGCCACACATTTCTTAATCTTAGTCCACATGCTTTAATCCTGCTATTTCTTCAGTTGCCTTCTTCATTTAAAAATTTTTTTTAAAGTATTTATTTTTGAGAGAGAGACAGAGCATGAGCAGGGGAGAAGCAGAGAGAGAGGGAGACATAGAATCTGAAGCAGGCTCCAGGCTCTGAGATGTCAGCACAGAGCCCGCTGTCACGGGGCTCAAACTCACCAACCATGAACTCATGACCTGGGCTAAAGTCTGGTGCTCAACTGACTGAGCCACCCAGGCGCTCCTACCTTCTTTATTTTTAAAGGACAAGCAATGGAGAAACAGAACAGCATATGACAATGCCCTCAATTGTACACTGTACCTACTTTTTTGGTTTCAATAGAAAATGATTTATATCATGATGCTATTTGAAATTTGCCCTTTATGATTACCTAGTTAAAAACAAAACAAAACAAACAAAAACCAATATGAAGGTAAATTCTGTGTTTCCTTGATTATATGAAGACAGGACCACTTGCTAAAAGACTGGCAGACAGTGCTCTCCGGTCTTACCTTTCCTGCATGCATGTGGTGGAGGAAGCCTCCTATTTCATGAGCCAGTATCCAAAACTCTTTCATTATTTTAGTCGGTCCTATTTTCAACTTGTATCACAGTAGACGGAAAAAAGTTTCCAGCTTCCATATTGTAAATGAAGAGATTAAAGATAAATAAAAACTGGAGGCAGACAGTGTGCTTACAGGTGAAATACATCTCTCTCACCTTAGAAATCAATCCATCCAACTTGGGGCAGAAGGAACACCATGGCTCCTCAGCCCAAGGCTGGTGTCAGGTTTCCTGAGGGCCCTCTGTGCACCTGCTCCCAAAGCCACCAGAGGCAGAACACTGCACGTGGAGGGGTCACCACCTTTAGTCACAACACACAGTGGGACCCAGACCTTTGCCACTGCTGGTGGGGGGCTTGCCTGGTTCTTGAAGCCTGCTTTGTCAGAGAAAACATGACAGCAAGTGGGTGGGGCTGCTATGGAGGACACCAGTGACCAGCTGGGGGCCTACGTCAAGGAGCTGCTGAAGCAAGCCAAACTGAACTTCATGAAAAATGAGCCCGAAGAGGCTCAGCTCATTTTGCATGATGTTCTTCACCTTGCCTTTCAGAGCAATAACAAGAAAGCCATCACTTACACTTAAATAAAAGCTAACATTTGTTAATTATTCCGCACTATAAGTACCTACTTAACATCAACAATCTTCCATAATTCTTCTCCTCTAAACCGTGTGAACTAGGTATTTCTTTCCACCTAACACGTGGGGAAACAAAGTTTAAGAGATCATAAAATGGAAAGCGACTTGCCAAAATTTAGAGCCAAGTTCTTTTATACAAGAGTAGTATTTATTTATCCATTAAGTACCTATTGAGCACCTACTATGTGCAAGACACTATTTTTGAAGTTAGATACATGGACACGCAGGGAAAGCAACCTCAGAAAAATGTCAGAATAAGAGTTTCTGACTGTCTTCCCCCAGATATCACCGACTTTGACAACAACCCATTGACAGGAGTATCTTTGTGGAAGCCAGTGAGCCCAGCAGATAAGTTCCAGAACACCACTGTAGAGGAAGAATCCCAAACAGTATGCATTCAAGAGTGTAAGAACAGTTTCAGTGCACCAGAGGCATTTTCCCTCTAAAACGTCACAGCTCAGAGCAGATACTTTCTCAGTGTGGGGACTGCACGACAGTGTGTGATGTGAGCATGTGACTTTCCCAGCTGTGCTGCCCAACAGGTACACATCATTCTTGTACTGTCCATGATGCTGAGGTGTCCGTATGAATCAGGGAAGGGAGAGTGGGCAGTGCAGAAGTGCTGGGACAACAACAGCCGTGGTTCTCCAAGGGCCTCAAAGGAGTCCCACTAACCACTTTGCAGATGCCATTAAAAAGCTCACCATTAGCTTCTGGGGAAAACTTGACTTGACATAGACTCCCCACCCCCCAGTGGCCCATAGACACCCCATATGCTCCACATGCCTCATTCACACATACGTCCACTCCGTGACTGACTCTGTGACTGCAAGCTTTTGTAGGCAGCTACTGAGCATGCCCAGAAGGCTGGCTTCTGAGGGATTAGGAAAAAGTACAGAAAACTGATAATTTAGCACTGCCCTAAGGAAAGCCTATGGAAGGCTGTCAGCACCCAGGCTAACTTTACAGAACCCAGGGGCAGCATATGATCTTAATATATCATTTCCCTTATTAGGGAACAGGTGTGGAGTGGGCACAACATAGAAAAGTTCTGAGAAAACCTCAGATTTTCCTGTAAGGCTGACAGAGAGTATTTCTCTCCCAACACAGGCCCACAAAGAGTAGAAGAGGTCACTAGCTCTTTAAATGCGAAGAAAACAATTCAAGATTTCAGCAAACATGAAATATGAAAGGAATATAACTCTACCAAGGAAAATGATTTTCTAGACAACAACCAGAAAGGGATGGAAATCTGCAGTTTGCCCCATGATAGTTGCCCAATTTGCCCAAAATAGTTGTTTCAAGGAAATTCAGTGAGGTACTAGACAACACAAAGAGATAATTCAGTAAAATCAGGAAAGCAGCACATGATCAAAACAAGAAGTTTAACAAACAGATAGAAAATCATAACAAAGAAGCAAGCAGAAATACTGGAGCTGAGGAATACAATTAATCAAATAAAAAGTACAATAGAGCATTGACATCAAACTTGATCAAGCAGAAGAAAGATACTCTGAAGTCAAGGATAGTTCATATGAAATTATCCAGATAGAAGAGAACAAAGGGGGAAAAAATAAAGCGCGTCAAAAAGTGAAGAAAGCCTGTGGATTATGAAATACCATAAGAAGCAAGCTATATGTAATGGAGTTCCAGAAGAAGAAGGGAGCAACAAAGAACAAATAAAATTCATTAAAAGATAATGGCTGGGATGCCTGGGTGTCTCAGTCAGTTAAGTATCTGACTCTTGATTTCAGTTTAGGTCATGATCTCATGGTTCATGAGATTGAGCCCCCCTCCATCCCCGTGTCATACTCTATGCTCAGCCTGCTTGACATCCTCCTTCCCTCTCTCTTTCTTTCTCTGTCCCGTGCATACTCGTGTGTGCTCTTTCTCCCTCTCAAAATAAGCAAATTAAAAAAAAAAAAGATAACGGCCTAGGGGTGCCTGCCTGGCTCAGTCAGTAGAACATGTGATCCTTGATCTCAAGTTATATGTTCAAGCTCTATTTTGGCCATAGAGTTAACTTTAATCTTTTTTTTTTTTTTTTAACAAAATAAGTGAAGATAGGGGTGCCTGGGAGGCTCAATTGGTTAAACATCCAACCCTTGATTTCTGCTCAGGTCATGATCTCAGTTTGTGGGGCTGAGCTCTGCTTTGGGCTCAGTGCTGACAGTGCAAAGCCTGCCTCAGATTCTCTCTTTCCCTCTCTCTCTGCCCCTTTTCCACTTGCACTCTCTCTCTCCCTCAAAAACAAATACATAAACTTAAAAAAAATTTAAGTGAAAATAATGGCTAAAACTCTCCAATTCAGGGAAGATATTTGGAGTTCCAAGCTCATGAAGCTCATAAATTCTCAAAAAAAGAATCAACAACAACAAAAATTGTCCCCAAAATACCATAAAACTGTCAAAAAGTATTAAAAGTAGGAAGATAAAAATAATTCCTCACATATAGGAGAATCCTCATAATGCTGTCACTGGATTCCTCAGCAGAAACCTTATTGGGCCAGACAGAATGGGATAATATGTTCAGAGGTAAAGAACTGGCAACCAAACATACTTTACCTAGCATAGTTGTCTTCCAGAAATGGTGGAGAGATGTAAGAATTTCACAGACAAATGGAAAATGAAAATTCATCAGTTCTAGACCTGGTTTACAAGAAATACTAAAAGGAATTCTTCATGATGAAATGATAGAATGCTAATCAGTAATATTAGACACTTGAAAATACAAATCACTATGGTAAAGGTAAGTATAGAATCAAATTAAGAATAATCTAATGCTAAGAGAGAAGGAAGCAAATCATAAGAGACTCTTAATGATAGAGAAAAACTGAGAAAGGGAGGTGGGTGGGGAATGGGCTGAATGGGTGATGAGTATTAAGGAGGGCACTTGTTTGGAAGAGTGCTGGGTGTTATATGTAAGTGATGAGTCACTAAATTCTACTACTGAAACCAATATTACTCTATATGTTAAGTAACTAGAATTTAAATTAAAAAATTGAAAAAGAAAAAAGTACTCTAATACTGTAACATGGTAGTGTTAATCATTAAACTGTTGTATAAAGCTTAAAGGACAAAAGCATTAAAAATAACTACAGCTACAATAAAATACATTAAGCAAATATTAACAGATATGAAGGGAGAAATAGACAACAATATAATAATGGTAGGAGATTTCAAAACCTCCTTTCAACAATGGATAGATCATTCAGACAGAAAATCAATAAGAAAATAATAGACTTCAGTGACACTTTAGATCAAATGAACACAACAAATACAGAACATTCCATCCAACACCAAGATAATACACATTCTTCCCAAGCACACATGAAAATATTGTCTAGGATTGATCACATGTTAGGTCACAAAACAAGTCTTAGCAAATTTAAGAAAATTGAAATTACAGTAAATATCTTTTCCAACTACAATGGCACAAAACTACAAATCAGTAACAAGACGAAACCTGAAAAAAAAATTTAATGTGGAAAATAAACAAGATACTACTAAACAACCAAAGTGGCCAACCAAAGTGGCAAATAATATATCAAAACAAAATTTTTTTAAAAATGCCAAAACAAATGACTATGAAAACACACGTTCTAAAACTTACAGTATGCAACAGAAGCAGTCCTAAGAGGGAGATTTATAGAGATAAATGCCTATATTAAGAAAAAAAATAAAAACCTCCAATAAAAAACCAACTTTTACAGCTTTATTTTTTTAAAAATTTTAATGATTTTTATTTATTTCTGAGAGAGAGAGAGACAGCGTGAGCATGGGAGGGTTAGAGAGAAAGGGAGAGACACAGAATCTGAATGAGGCTCCAGGCTCTGAGCTAGCTATTAGCACAGACCACGACACAGGGTTCCAACCCACAAACTGTGAGATCATGACCTGAGCTGAAGTCAGACACTTAACCGACTGAGCCACCCAGGTGCCTCTACTTTTACAGCTTTATATCAAACTTTACAGTTTCTCAAAGAACTATACAAAGAACAAACTAATCTCAAAGTTACCAAAATGAAAGAAGTAACAAAGATCCGAGGAGAAATAAATGTAATAGAAATCAGCAAAACAATAGGAAAGATCAACAAAATTAAGAACTAGCTTTATTAAAAGATTGAAAAATTGACAAATGTTTAGCTAGATTAGCTAAAACTTAGAAAGATTTAAATAAATAAAATAAGAAATGAGAGAGGAATGTTACAACTGATACTCAGATATGCAAAGAATCATAAGAGTATTATGAACCATTATATGCCAACAAATTGGATAACTTAGAAGAAATAGATACCTTCCTAGAAAGTTAACAGTCTTCCGAGACTGAATCAGTAAGAAATTTAAAATCTAAAAGGACTAATCATAGGCAAGGAATTTGAATCAGTAACCAAAAAACTTCTGAACAGAGTAGGAACTGATAGGTTTACTGGTGAATTTTATCAAATATTTAATGAAATAAATTCCATAAAATTACTGGAAGAAAATATAAGGAAAAAGCTCCTTGACATTGGTCTTGGCAAAGAGTTTTTAGATAGTACACCAAAAGTACAAGTAACAAAAGCAAAAATCTAATTGATTAGAATTATATCAATCTAAAAAGCTTACGCACAATAAAGAAACTATCAACAAAGTGAAAAGACAGCCTATGATAATAGAAAAAAAATATTTGTAAACCGTGTATCTCCTAAGGAGTTACTACCAAAAAATATATAAGAAGCTTATGTAACTCAATAGCAAAAAATATATATAATTTTAAAATGCTGAAAGGACTTGAATAGGGATTTTCTCAAAGAATACATGTAAATGGCCAACAAGTGCATGAAAAGTTGCTCAACACCACTAACTATCAGGAAAATTCATATCACCTCATGCCTCTCAGGATGGCTATTATCAGCAAGACAAGAGATAATAAAATGTTGATGAAGATATGAAAAAAATAGAGCTCTTTCACTATTGGTGGGAATGCAAACTGGTACAGTTGTTATGGAAAACAGTAGAAAAAATAAAAGTAGAATGACCCTATGATCCCATAACCCCCTTATAGGTTTACCTCCAAATTAAGTGAAATCAGTATCTTGAAAAGATAGCTGCCCTCCCATTGCCAGCAGCTGACACATGGAAACAACCTAGGTTTTATGAATGGATGAACTGATACAGAAGATGTGGTCTATATATTCAAGGACTATTATTCAGCCATCAGAAAGAAAGGAGTTCTGCCCTTTACAACTATGAACTTAGATGACATTATGCTAAGTGAAATTAGACACAAAAAGACAAACACTGAAATACTGTCTTGTCTTACATGTGAAACGTAAAAAAAGAAAAAGAAAAAGAAAGGCAGACCTCATAGAAACAAAGAGTAGAATGGTATGTTAAGCAAGATTTGAGGTATGGGGATGGTGGGGAAATGCTGGCAAAAGAAATGAGCCTTCAGTTATAAGATGAATAAGCTCTAGGAGAGATGAGTTGCAGTATGATGATTAGAGCCAGTAATACTGTGTTGTGTACTTGAAACTGGCTGAGCAAGTAGACCTTAAGTGGTCTTGTAACTAGGTGAGGTAATGGATGTGTTAATTAACCTGATTGTGGTAATCATTTCATAAAACATATGTATGTCAAATCATCATGTTTTACATTATATATATTTATATATATCAATTTAATATATTTATATTAATTCAACATATCAATTTAATAATTAATATTATTAAAATATAAAATAAAGTATTATTAATTATGTGATTAATAGGTTTATTAATAATAAATATTGGTAATATTTAATGTTAATCAATATTGATTTAATATATAATTTAATAATATAATTAAAATCTTGAGTTTTTTAAATTAAATTAAATGTATTAAATATATAAGATATCTAATACAATTTAAAAATATATAATAATGTATATATTTTCTTATCAATTCTACCTCAATAGAGCTAAAATTTTTAAGTAAATGAATAAAACTAGAGATATGGGCATAAACAAGGCAGACTAAAGCCTTCACTCAGACAGCTTATGTTCTTGGAGCATAATAAACAAATAAAAGAAGAAGTATGTAATAAAATCTCAAATGAAAATAGGTATTATGCTAGGAAAAAAAAGCAGAAAGGAGTCAGAAACTGAGTGAGTGACGAAGACTCTATTTTAAGTAATGTTGATGAGATTTTTGGAGTGATTGTGGGGTTCGCTGGGTCTGGAGCCGATGACCAAGAAAGAATTCCTGAAGAAGTCTTTGGTGCAAAAAGATGATTTCATTGAAGCATGGAGACAGGACCGGCAGGCTGGAAGAGCTCCAGGACATTGAGGAGAGGCTGGTTATATACTGTGGATTTGGGGGAGGTAAAGTCCAGGGAAAGTTTCCAGTGAGCTTTTCATAGGCTAAAGAAGACTCAGGATACTGGGGGCCTAGCTATTGTCAACCTAAAGTTGTTTTTCCCTCTAGCAAAGCATTAGCATTAAAACAGTAGGGAATTACTCAGCCTGCCTCAAGTATTTGTCAATGGGCTGTAGTTTATATGAAAATGTGGTTCTATCTGTCATTTCCTTCTGCCTTGGTTTCCTACATCACTATGGAGGGTGATGGAGCATGAGGTCCTGAAGGACTATGATCTTTATCAGTTAACCATTTGTTTTTTCCCATTCCTTTGTTTTTGGGCAGCCAGGAGTGCCCGAGGAACACCACACATATCCCACCTAAGGGTGGGGTGTGGGGTGTTTGTAGCCTGTCAGCTTACTTTATGCTCCCTCAACAATGTGATCAATAAAAAAATCTGGCCAAGAAGGTATTTTTGCAAGAATTTGAATAAAGCCATGAGAGACTGGCCTAGGGGGTGTTTTTGTAGAGATAGCAGCAAGTGCAAAGACCCTAGACCCTGAAGAAGCAGTTAGCCTGTCATATTTGAGAACAAGCAAGAAAGTTGGCTTAGCTGTGGTAGAACAAGAAGGGAGATGGGGAGACCGACAAATCTAGACCATATAGGATTTGAAAGTCAAGGTAAGAACCAAAATTTTAATTTTAACTGTGGGGTAAACCATTGGAGGGTTATGATCTCATTTGAGATTAAAACTTATCATTTCAGAAGTAGAAACAGAGAGAACCATGGGGAGGGTCTCTCTGGATAAGGGATCATGGTGTCAAACACAGGAAAGCAAGGGAGTGGGAAGTAGTGTAAAAACTCCCTTGGGCCAGAAGGTGAGGGGCTTGCAAATGAGGATACCAACCATTGTTTGATCTCAAACTCTATTTGGGTAAAAGGTCAGGGGTTGAGCAACCTTCCTCCTCCTGGCTGCAGCAATCCCCTGAGATGTAAATCTTTAGTGAACTTTGTGATTAGAATGGTCAAACATGTTCTTCAAGCAACTTTTAAGCAACCCCCACCTCTAACCGCAAATTTCTTGCTTCTGTACACTGGCTTCACCCCTCTCCCTATATAAACTCTGAGCTATGGCTCGGTGGGGCGCTCTTCGGAGGACCTGAGGGTCCTCTGGAGGGGCCGGCCGGCCAGACTAAAATAAACCTGAATAACCAACTCCTTTTATGTTTTGTGGGCTTTGTCCTTGGTGATTCTCCTTTGGAGAAGGTGGTCTAACAGTAGCACCTTTAGATGTCTAAGAAAGGAAGAACTGACCACACCCATTGATTAGTTTAATTTGTGGTGGGGAGGATATGGGAGGAAAATAGCTCGTTTCTACTCAATTTATTTGGTTGCCTGAGCAACTGGGGAAATGGGCCTAATAAATGGTCTGGAGAAAATGGGGGAAGGAGTGAGTCTGTGGAGTTGGTAGATTAAAAATTCTTTTTTGAGGGCACCTAGGTGGCTCAGTCAGTTGGGCGTCCAATTCTTGATTTCAACTCAAGTCATGATTTCACAGTTCCTTTTCTGAGTTCAAGACCTGCATCAGGCTCTGAGTTGACGGTGCAGAGCCTACATGGGATTCCCTATCTCCCTCTTTTTCTGCCCCTTCCCCCTCAAAATAAATAAATAAACAAAGCCAAACAAACAAACAAGTAAAAAAAAAAAGAATTCTATTTTGGGCATGGTAAATCTGAATTGCCTTTTAGCCATGAGTGTAAGGATATAGAACAGGCAGAGAAATATGTCATATTTCAGCTGATCCCAATGCTCATTGTTCTCTGATATTTCAACATCCTGGTCAAACAGAAATGTCTCACACAACTGATATTCTCTTCAGTCACTGGAAGTCAGGTGGCCTTGATGCCGTTGTCCTTGTGATCATGGGCATGAGGAGCTTGAAACTGAGTCCTCCATTAAGAGCAATCTCAGGCTGCACATAGCCCTAGTCCAGGAAAAGCTTCAGCTAAAGCCACCCTTGGACCACCTTCGGATCAGCCAATCAAAGAAATGTGTAACATTCCTGTGGTCTGAGTCAGGGCTGGGAACTGTAGGTAGTTACTCTGTACAAACTAGCCAATCACTCACCGCTTGCCTAAACTCCACGTAAGCCCTCTGAGCTCACCTCATAATTGGTCATTTTCAAAGGATTCTCAAAAGATTCTCAAAGGTCATTGGGTCCTGCCAAAAGTAACGGACCCCTCACAGATACTGAATGATCAAAACTGTTACCAAGGGTGCTGTACAATTATGATTGGTGCTTATGTGATGATGCAATACGTACAACATGTGCACTGTAACACTCCTGTCCCTTACCCCATAAAACCCTGCTTGCTATTGTTTGGGGCTTCACCTTGCTGCCACTGTGCCTCTAGACGGGTGAGTCCCTGCTCGAGCTTGTAATAAAGACCTTTATGTACTTGCATCAGTGTCGGCTCCTTGGAGGTCTCAGGGGACTCGTGATTTGGGCACAACAGGGCACACTTAGCTACAGCTTTTCATATGGTCAGGACTTCAATGAGGTGCTGTGCAATGTTAGTCCTTTACTACATAAATGCCTTTCTGATTGTTATCAGAAAAGTTGAGCCTCCTCACCATGTAAATAGCACATTCAGACATAGTCTTGGAAGTGACTCACTGTGGCATCAATATAGATAGGAAGACGGGGCAATTCAACCTTAGCCCTGCCAATATAGCATGCCAATATTTCAGAGGCATAAAGACAAGGGGAGCTCAGCAAAGGAAACCACAAGAGTCCTCAACTGAACGAAGGGGAAAATGGTGGAAGAAAGCGGTATCTTGGACAGTAGAGAATGTATTTACAGAAGGATGAAATACTTAACCAGGTTAAATGTTACTGAGAGTTCAAATAACATGAAAACTGAGGACTGACCACTGAACTTGGCAAACTTTGAGCCTTTAGTGATCTTGACAAAAGCAGAAACTCTTTCTGGGAGGGGCAGAGACAAAGTCTAATTGGAGTGACTTTAGAGAAGGTAAGAGACAAGGAAGTAGAGGTTAGCTTTTGTGACTTTGAGGAGTTTTACAAAATAAAGGATAATAAAACACACAGGCACACACAGATAAGGGATGTGTCAAGGAATAAATTTTGTTTTAACGTGGAGGATCTGTTCAGAAGCTGATTATAATGTCCTAAAGAAAAGAGAAAAACAATATTTAAAAGAAGGGAGTAAGTATGGGAACAAAATCATCAGGTTGACAATATGAGATGAAGTTTCACCCTATAGATTTGGCCTTGAAAAGAAACAGGAATGATGCTATGTTTGCATATCAAAGAACTTTCTTCACAATGGGTAGAAGGGAGATTATGTACCTCAGCTAAGGGTAGGCAAACTAATATAAAAGACAACAACCTAGATTAAATACTAAAGTGTTCCAAGACTTCCCACTCCTCCTTCCACCAAATGCTTGCTACACTGTGTGTCTTTATATAGTTCGTGATACTACACGGACCCAAGGGAAGTGTAGTTTGAACAGTTCAAAATTGTCTAGTACATGCACAATGCTATGATTGCTTTCCATCGGACTGCTGTCAGCAAGATTTTCTCATTCCTGTGCCAGTGTATCTCCACACACCACTCCCACCAGCACCCCAATTTATTTTATTGGCAACAGTAAAAAAGTCTTGCTGGAGGAGAAAACCATGTGCTTCACTCCACATGGCTTGCTACTTGCCAGTAGCTCATATATCAGGACAATTTGGAACACAGTTGGTGCCCTGGATCTCCTGGTGTGACTTTCTTCGGGGTGTGATGGCTGTTCTCGCACCACTGGGCACCCCCTGAAGCCACCAACTGTTGTGCTTTGTAGAAATCCACGAAGTCTTAGGACTCAGGAAGCGATTTCTGCAGAAAACTAGAAAATGAGAAAATATTCCTGGAAACTGATAAAGTATTTGAGATTTCTTTCTTTAGTGACTTGGGCTTGTAGTTCCATTAATTGCTATCCATTCTGTCCAATAGACACCTGTGGAATGCCCACATTTCAGGCATGACCTCAGCCTTGAGTGGGGGGCTCACAGCCAAGTGACAACATTGATAGACAAACAACTAAATGTCTAAACAACTAAACATTGTGATTAGCTTAAGATATTCAGTTATACTACTTTTACAGATTAAATACTCTAAAGGATACATGTAGAGGATACATGACTCTTTAGCATGTTGTCTTGCTAATTACCTATCATGCTACCTGATTCCTGAAGATAGGGAGGCAGTTTTGTCTTATTTAGGAAGGACTTCAAAAGCAAGTAATTCACCCTGCAGGATCAGTTCTACACATTCTTTGCAGTAGCTAACCTTTGTTTCTTTCTAGCCAACTTTATTTGTAGCCTTAAAGGAATGCTTTCTCTTTGCATACAAGGAATCTGGGAAGGCCAGAGGGGCTATAGATGACTGTCACAGATCAAGTTAAATAGTAGATGATTGTCATTACAGCTGCTTATTCACATCTCTTCTTTACAGTGTCCGGTGATATCATTTTGGTAGCTTGAAATTGTTCACGGTGAACACATTTATGAATTGTTACAGCAGAGAATCAACAAAGCTACAGGTCTGTTGTTTCACCCACCGCCTAGTTTCTTACACCACTCTACTTGACAAAGAGAATTTCAGTATCTATGATAAAGAATTGGGAGTATTTCTTTTATTTTTTTTTAATGTTTATTCATTTTTGAGAGATGGAGAGAGACAGAGCATGAGCAGGGGAAGGACAGAGACAGAGGGAGACACAGAATCTGAAGCAGGCTCCAGGCTCCGATCTCTGAACTGTCAGCACAGAGCCTGATGCGAGGCTCAAATCCACAGACCATGAGATTATGACCTGAGCTGAAGTCTGCCGGATGCTTAACAGATTGAGCCACCCAGGCACCCCTGGAAGTATTTCTTAATTGCAAGCAGATGGAACACTGTAGCCTGGGATATTACAAAGAATGCTGGCTTAGGATTTCAGACCTGAGTTCTTATTCTGATTCTGCTCTGTCACCTAATGTAAATCATTCTATTTCCTTTGGACTATGTGTGATCACTTTCCCCCCTTAAGTTTATTTAGTTTAAGAGTGCATGAGCAGAGGGTACGGAGTATGCAGAGAGAGATAGAGAGCAGGTCTCAAACTCACAAACCGTGAGGTCATGACCTAAGCTGAAATCAAGAGTCAGACGTTTAACTAACTGACACTCCCAGGCTACCCTCTTTGATCAGTGTTGAAATGAATTGATTGGAGTAAATGGTGTCCTAGAGGTTTCCAGTTTTACTTATCATGACTTTAGGCTTAGAAAAAAATATATTCTGGATTCCACTTGCCTGATAACATATATACAATTATTTAGTAGAAAAAAGGCTGGTTAATGTCTCTTAGGAGAACAGCTATTGGCCTACATTGATACAAGTATATTCTTTTCAAGCATACTTATCCATATGGCAAGGGGAGATTCCCCCCCCCCATGGCTTTTTAATCCTCTGAATTTTTATTCCAAGTTCAATATTTCACCAGGCTCTTATCTGTTTATCTTGATGCCTTTGAAAGCACTTTGCTATTCATACCCCTCTTCTCGTGTTCCCAGGCCCCACTCTGCAGATGGCCGGAATCAATTCTGATCTGTGCTGCAATTAAAACAACAAATCATCACTCATTCTCAAGTGCTAATTATCTCGGTTTTTATTATCATTCCTAATTTCTTTTTCTTACTTCCCCATGTGTGCATTTGTGTAAAGATGTGGAAGAACATTCGGTCAGTTATTCATTATTTTTGTTGACCCACTGATGCTAAGGAATTTCCTCGTGGTTTGTTTGAGCTGGAAGATTGGCCCAAGGCAGAGTTACAGAGTGGATGATGCTGATCTTCTCTTCTCTCACTCTTTCTTTTATTCCTGATAATAATGTTAGTGAAACAACAAAAAACAAGAGCCATCATTTTTTATTTTTTGATTTCTTGCTATTTCTTACTATGTGGAAGGCAGTGTCACTTGGCATTATGTTACCCCGTTTGTCACCTGGCATGCAGTGTCCTCTATCCACACTTCTATCTCTAGAGTTTAAGCCCTTGTGCTTACCCCACTCAGGGAATGATCACATTCCTGCCCTTGCTTCTGACAACCTACCTCAGACAACCTCCCCGCCCTGCCCCGGCCCTTCTATGCCCTAATCTCAGCTGCCTTTCACTTAAAAAAAAAAAAAAAAAAAAAAAAAACCCAAAAAACCCATCTGACATACTAATGGAAAAAATGCTGTAAAAGACAGTTTAAATTATTATGAGGAGTTTTTGTCCACTAAGTAAGATCAAATAAAACTAAAAACAAAAATAAGGTAATAAAAGAATTGTTTTATGACTAAAGAGTCATGTATCCTTTACAATGTATCCTTTAGAGTATTTAATCTGTAAAAGTAGTATAACTGAATATCTTAAGCTAATCACAATGTTTATCACACAATATAGCCTTCTTATTCTTTCCCTCAACGGGAGAGAACCAGAAGTCTGTGTCCAAGAATAGAACTAGAATCTTGTCTCCTGACTTCCAAAAACATTCAAATCTACTCCTCTCTACAGACCCAAATAGATCTTTGTTACTGACCAAGAGTAGCACTAGGTTTCTCTGAAAACATTTTTGTCTCCCAGAAATTAGAGCTTCTTGAATGTCTTTCTCTCACTATGAGAGAATCTTAATACCAACTGTGGCCTAGATCCATAGCTTACACCTGACACTTACATTTCCCTCTTGAAATGTGTTACTCTTTCCCTCATGTCTTCACCCCTTGATTCACTCATAAAACATGTATCATGCACTAACAGAATCTCAAAACTAACACTCACAGTGTCCATAGCCTAAAATGGAAGACAGACAAGTCAAAATAATAAAAAAATATCATCAAATAATACAAAAGAATAAATAAAACAACAGATACAAACACATATGAGGGGTGATGAAAGAAATAATATGATTTTCTGTAGCAGGCATTAAGTTTTATAGAGTTTGGGATCCTATACGGTGATTATGAGCTTGCCAATAGATTGGGAAATGCCTTCCAGGAAGGAGAAATAACAACATGCACACTTGTGCAAATGTTTTTTTTTCCCCAAACGTTTAATCAATGGGCATAATCACTCCTTTTTAATCTTTTCTGCTCACAACCCAGGCTGCTAAAACCAAGTAGGATCATCACTAAGACATCAGGGAACAGCGACCTTAAACACTGAACTTTTATATTAAAAATAAATAAATAAACCAATAAATGCCTCACACTTGTAAGATTCTGAAAAAGAAATACGTCTAGTTGTAACGTTCATGCTTCAGAAAGGATATGAAATCATTAGGACAGGGTATCGAAGAAGAGAAGGCCAAATAGAGCAAGTGTTGGGATCTCCACTGCCCCGTCTTCTCCTTACGATGAGCTCCAAGGAGGAAGTTTGGTGATCTGAGACCAATAGTCCCCTGTACCCTGTTTTGGGTTATAATCCCAAACCATACCAGCCTTCAGGAGGTTTCTCTCTCCATTGTGGTTTGGAAACAGAGAAAGCAAGACACCTGGGAGGGAAGAAGAGACCCAACGTAGTACCATGTCTCTTTTGTCCCAGAAAAGGATGTGAGAATGGTTGCTTCCTAGTCTCTTAGTAGAATTCTGATTATTTCTGAAGGAGAATGTGGAACTCTCCTACGACAGCGTCAGGGCATTGGGTTGCTGGAAGGAGGAGCAGAGCGGACAGAGTAGGATCAGAAGAAGTCAGGGTGGGGAGATTGGCTCTACCTGAGATCTGACAAGACTGAATGCCTCAAAGAATGGACCCATTGAGTTAAAACAGCTCAGAAACTCTGAAGGAAGTGAATGTGCTAGAACGGACGAGAGTGGATTTTCTGCTCTCCAAAAGACTAAAAGATTCAGATGAAAATCTAGTACAGATAGAGAAAAACAGGTGCTTTGAGTGTATGTTTGGAGTTAGCATGTGAAGAGGTGGGGATTGAGTTGGGTTACACAAATATTAAAGGTGTTAAAATTCATCAGGAGATCAACTTTAGGCATGAGAGTATGGGAGACTCTGGCTACTAGAGGTAAAATTGGTTAAAATTACTTAAAAACACAAAAACAGGGGCGCTTGGGTGGCTCCGTCGATTAGGCATCCAACTCTTGTTTTCAGCTCAGGTCGTGATCTCATGGTTTTGTGAGTTCAATTCCCACATTGGTCTCTGCACCAGCAGCATGGAAGCCTGTCTCCCTCTCTCTCTCTGTCCCTCTTCCACTCATACTGCCTCTGTCTCTTGCAAAATAAACAAAATAAACTTAAAAATTTTAAAACAAAAACCAAACAAATTAAAAAAAAAACATTTAAAGCCTCTAGAAATGGTCTTAAGGGCAACAGCAAATGGAGAAAGATATTTTTAAGCAAATCTATGAAAATTTGTTAATAGAAGCAAGAGTGTGTGGCATTTGAAGCAAGACTGCTTCGTGCCTCCAGGCTCTCCGCTCAGGGAGAGGAGACTCCTCTCCAGGGTGTTGTAGCCAAGGACACAGGGCTCCGTCCAGACTCAAAGCCTGACCAGAGGGATTTTGTCCTAGGGGAAACAGGACCTCAGCATTTCTTTCCAACTGCCAGCTGACTGTTGCTGAGGTTGTCTTGGGTGATGGGAGAAATAAGCCCACTAACCCAATCAAAGGAGGGCCGCTGAGACTTGGAGCAGAGTGAAGCTTTAATCAACATTCTTGCAGGAGTTGGTGGGTGTCTGATGGACAGGCACATGTGGGGCAGTTTATCTCCTAGGATTCAAGTCCCTCCCCTGATTCCTCATTAGCTGAGCACTACCGAGGTTACAGCCTTACCCAGAGGTCACCTACACCCATGTAAAGCAAAAAGCCCGATTGGAACAAAGGTACATTCCTTGAGGTGATGCAGAGACTTCAGTTCTTTGGCGCATGCTCATTGCAAAGCTCACGACAAATAAGCCCATGAAATGGACAGGGGAAGAAGAAACAGGAAGTGAAGTGTCTAAGAGTTTGGGACTCCATTGTGGGGGGTGGGAGTTCATACATATTTCCAATAGGTTATAAACCTATTGTTAACCAGATGCTACAACTTTTATTTGGTATTTTGGAAAGTGAATCATCTCACTCACGTCTCACAGGTGAGTGCAACTGAGATGTGTGGAGGTCCCTATTTCTGCCCAGCCCACGCTCTGGAACAGTAGTTCTGCCTGAGGCACGATTTGCTGAGGATACTGAGCCCCTGAGAGCCCTGTCTCTAGATTGTGGGGTACTGTTTACAGGTCAGGAAAATGCAAGCCAAGAAGCTGCCTTCTCGCCTCCCCCAGAGCACTCAGCTCCTAGAGTAGGGGTGTCACTCAGAGATTTCCATTGTCCCTACCTCCAGCTCCAGAGTCTTGGTTCACAGTCTTTGCCTTGAGGGGAAGGAGGGCCATAAATCATATAGCTCCTAATGTCCTCCTAAAGGTACCTACTTCATTTATAACGCAGTGTGGATAGTTTTAACCTAAGGTGCTGGAGACCCACTCCAGCCGGTCCAGGGGTCCCTGAAGGATGGACGGTGTCAGCGAGAGAGAGACAGTGAGAGACCCCCAAGATTCTTTCTGGTCACCAGGCAGGTATCTCTGTCCTGTCAGTTTTGGTGTCTTTATTCAAAGGTCCAACGACAACATGAGATCAGAAAAAGGAATTTTTTCAATGGAAAACTCTTTGTGATAAGATGCTTTGGAAAGTGTACAAGAACAGATTTTACAGAAGTTTTCTTGCAGAATTGCCCCAATCATAGTGAGGTTGAGTAAATCTTACAACTAAGGAAATAACAGGATATTCTTAGTGAAAAACAGGATGACATACATATTTGTTCTAAGTTAATAACGCTAGGATTAGGACATAGGTTAAATGTATAGATGGGCTGGGAGACATTCTGCCTGGCTCACACGAGGACGAATGTTTTTGAGCTGGTTAATAAGTTGTTTGTGGAAACCTTTTTGACTTGATGCTGAATGTGTAAACACCATGGAGGCCCTAAATGTGTTGGCCTCTGTTTTTGGGTTATGTTTTAGCTACTCTTATCGATCCTCATCCCACCCACCCCTGTAAGGGAGGGTGTTAGCAGAAAGTCAGCCTTAGGGAAAGGACTGTCATACATCACCAGTTAGAAAAGGTATAAGTATTAACTTAAGTTCTGCCCTTATCTGTTTCTTAACTCTAAATTAGGCTCTTTGTCTCGGGGCCAGGCTCAATTGTAACTCTTATGTTCTTAACCCCCTTTATTATCTAAGTCTTGGGTCTACAAGGCCCATAGGAAGAGCCTTTTGACAAGCATCTACAGTGATTTCATCTAAAATCTCTTTTGAAGAGGCAGGAATATGCTTTTCCTTATGAGGAATCTGTGTGGGGAATATCAGTATGATCTGGAATATAGTGAGGCCTGGTCAATACCCGCAGGTTCATTTCCAACATGAGCCAGTAGCAGCAGAAGGAGATACCAGTTTTATTTTCTCATGGCAGGAGATGTACAAACGCTGCCATTTCCTCGCTGTGACTATCACCCTGCAAGGCTGGTGCAGCTCCCAGCACTAAGGGCATTCTCAAGAATGTGGACCTTGTGGTGAAGGCATTTGGGAAGAGATCTCTGAATCTAATGAAGAATGGCCCAGGTTGTAAGCTAACTAGTTTGCAGGAAAGAACCAGAGAATAAAAGAGCTTGAAGCAGACAAAAAACATGACCCAGCTATATGATGTCTAGAAGACAGGACTGGACTCACAGACAAATAGGTTGAGAACGAAAGGATGTAAAAACATATGTCATATGAGCAACAACAACAGGAAATCTGTAGTGGTTCCACTAATATGGAACACAATAGAGGTTACAACTCAAAACAATTTAAAACAGCATTTTAAAATATATATTATAAAAAGAGACCAGTTGGGGCACCTGAGTGGCTCAGTTGGTTAAGTGTCCAACTTTGGCTCAGGTCATGATCTCGCGGTTCATGGGTTCAGCCCTACATCGGGCTCTGTGCTGACAGCTCAGAGCCTGGAGCCTGCTTCAGATTCTGGGTCTCCCTCTCTCCTCTCTCTGCCCCTCCCCCTACTCAAAAATTTTAAAAAAAGAAACATTAAAAATAATTTAAAAAGAGACCTTTATAATGACAAAAAAGGCCAAATACATCAGAAAGAAATGCTAATTATAAACATATATGCACCTAAAACAGAGCACCAAAATACACCTAGTAAAACTAACATAAATGAAGGCAGAAATAGACAATAATAATTGGAGCATTCAAGATCCTACTTTTAAAAATGGCTAGAACAACTAGAAAGAAGCTGAACAAGATCATAGAAACCTTGAAAAGACTATAAACCCCTAGTCCTAACAGACATCTATAGAATATTCTATCCAAAACAACAGAAAATGTATACTTTGCAATTGCACATGAAAAAAATTTAAGGATAAGCCATGCTCTAGGTCATGAAACAAGCCTCTATAAATTTGAAAGTATGGGAGTAACACAAAGTATGTTCTTGTGCATGGAATGTAAGTAGAAAATTCATTAGTTGTTTATCCTGAAAGAAGATGCAATCAGAAGAAATACTTTAAGCACTAATCTGTTTTGCCATACTTGGGAAGAGAGATCAGGATGGAGTAGATAAGAAATGGGGAGACCAAATAGATGACTTTGGCAATTCTCTTTGGCAAAGAAGGCTGAACCATGGCAGTGGTGGTGGGAAATCAGAGAGAACTCACAAAACAGAACTTCATCACACTGCCTCCCTCTATATTTTGAACCTTCGTTTTTCAGCCAGTTCATTTATTTCTTTTGAGAGAGAGAGGAGGGGCAGAGATACAGAGAGGAAGAGAGAGAATGCCAAGCGGGCTCCATGCTGTCACCACACAGCCCCATGAGGGGCTCAATCCCATGAACCATGAGTTCATGACCTGAGCCAAAATCAAGAGTTAGACAACTAACCAAATGAGTCATCCACATGCCCCTCAGCCAGGTCCATTTAAATTGTGATCTCATAAAAGTCACTCCTTTTAAGGCATTAAATATTGACATTAATTAGTATTAATACTCAATAATCAAGTGCATTTTGAAGAGAGGAAATACTATTGACAAGAATTTCTGCCTCTGTGAAGTATGACGTAGCCCAATTAAAAGAATACTGCTACCAACAACAACAATAATGGACAATAACTGTGATTAGCAGTGGTGGCAGTAATGACCATGGCTAAGTCAATAAGAGCAAGTACCATTAGCAAATACATAAGAGAGAGAAGAGAGCTTATAATATCAATAATGCTGGCCAATATGTGGGCATATTGCTTCTTCATTAATAAAAAAAAAAGTGAGAAACGAAAGTATACATTGGAATGAGAGAGTTAATTGCGGAAAAATAGTATGTCTTTTGCTAGAGAATTTTTGTGTCTGACTGTGTTCCTGTAAATTGAGGTAAAAGACACAAATTGGGTAAACAAAGTGCTTTTGATTATGTTTTTTCTTGATTTAGAGCAGTAGATACTAACCCTATGTAAACATGCATGGAGGTGAAGGACAAGAATATAGATGAAACGTGGCCCACACTCACAGCTGACCCTACCTGTGTGGGCAAAAGAACAAGAGAAGAAAATGTGGTTTTGGGCAGGAACGGTCTTGCAGGAGTATTCAGGGTGCAGATCCAGACAAAAAAAAAATGAAGAGTCAAGGGTGAGTGGAAAAGCATGACATAGAAGGGTTATATACAGGGAGGGTCAGGCAAACTTGGCATTGCGTGGCAGATTGAGCGGCCCCATGAATTATAGGGGATCAACAACTGTCCCGCAAAGCCCATTCCCCAGTGGATGGGTCAGAATTTCTGAGGAAGGACTGACTTAAATTATTGTGCCAGCCACAGTCATCAAAGGGAACTAAGGTACGTGAGCAGGCCATAGATTCTGTCACAGTGCATGTGATGAAGGCTTGTCTTAGGAAAAATCTCCACCCATAGCAGAGCAAAGAGAATAAATATGAGACTAAAGTCACAACTTCAGATGTGTGACAATACCCATATTGACTGAGAAATTGCTCAAAAGTGCATGAAGAGGTGATAATTGTGATACAGCTAATGGAATTGGCATTCAGCACCAAAATGTGGTGACACCTAAAAACTATAAACTTTAAAAAGAAAAATCCATGACGAGATCATGAACCCAATTGGACTATTAATAGTCCCTAAACATTCTCTCTTCACTTCTCTGTTCTGTGCCTCGGCTTCTACACCCACATGGCCAAGACACCAACACCACCTAGGACCTTCACTCTTGAGGAGTCTTTCAATGATTCCTACTTTCAAAACATGCACATACCCACTTCTGAAATATATGAGAAAATCTTTAAGCTCTTAGAGCAGAGAGTCATCTTAATAGGTATTTTTTTAACATAGAAATGGCCCCCTAGTCAGCTTATCTCTTGGTAGGGTATTAGATATGGGGTTTTGACTACTAAAAACTGCTGACTCCTTGCTAGGCCTTAGAAGGTAAATGCACATAGGAAGTGTTTCATAACTGAACAGAACAGAGCTAAGTCCAGTCTCCCAAATGCCTATTCCTCTAGTGTTTGCAGGATGGTGGTTATCAAGGATGCTGCAGAGCTGGGAGGGGAAGATAGGACTGAAGCAAATAAGAAGACACAAAGCTTCCTTTTTTTTTTTTTTTTTTTTTTAAGAGAGAGGGAGAGAGAGGCAGAGGGAAAGGGAGATAGAGAATCTTAAGTGGGGTCTGCACTGGGGACTTGAACTTATAGACTGTGACACTTGAGCCAAAATCAGGTATTGGATGCTTAACTGACTGAGCCACCCAGGTGCCCCAAAGCTTCTTGTTCTTTTTTTTTTTTTTTTTTTCTAAATGTTTTATTTATTTCTAGGAGAGAGAGAGAGAGAGACAGCGTGAGCTGGGGAGGGTCAGAGAGAGAGGGAGTCACAGACTGAAACAGGCTCCAGGCTCTGAGCTGGCAGTCAGCACAGAGCCCGACGCGGGGCTCGAACCCACGAACCGCGAGATCATGACCCAAGCGAAAGTCGGTCGCTCAACCGACTAAGCCACCCAGGCGCCCCCCAAAGCTTCTTGTTCTTACCAAAGTTCAGCAATATTTTTTTTTTAACAAATACTCCTCATATTGTTGCAAGACTTTAATTAGTTGATTGATTAATACCCTCAATGACTTGATTTTGACTTTTTTTCTGGCTAGTTTCCCTCCTTGCCCCATGGAGGAGTTTCCCATCGTCTGATATGGACTGAATATCTGTGTCTCCCCAAAAAGTCATATGTTGAATCCCTAATGTGACAGTGTTTGGAGGTGGAGGCTTTGGGATGTGAGTAGGTCATGAGAGGGGAGTCCTCATGATGGAATTATTATCCTTAGAAAAGCAGACACAAGACACCACTCCCCACCCTCTTCTCTGTCATGTGAGGACACAGTGAGAAGTTGACCATCTGTGAACTAGGAAGTTAGCTCTCACCAGGACCAATCAGCTGAAACCTTGATCTTGGACTTCTCAGACTCCAGAGCTATGAGAGATAAGTTTATGTTGTTTAAGCCGACCAGTGTGTGGCATATTGTTATAGCAGCCCAAAAACAGTCTGAGACAGTTCTCCATTCCAGGTTTTACCTACAATATTTAAACTTGATCCTCATTTTCTAGTCAGATAAGATTGGTATAATGATCTTCACACTTGATTTTGGACACAGAAGTAGAGTAGGAAAAGGAAGAGTTGGAAGAGGAGGAAGTGAAGAAGGAAAGGAGGTGGGGGAGAAGAAGAGAAAAGCAGAGCAATCAACTGATACTGAAGTGTGTGGCTTGCTTAAAATCAGACATCTAGTAACTCGGTAGTGCTCCCATCTGGATTTGCATCTCAACTTATAGAATGCTTGCAGTGCATCCAAAGGGAAAAAAATGCAATTATAAACTTTTTATTGAAAACTTAAATAGTTTAGTTGGAAGGATGTAGAGAATGGAACTAATTTCCAGTAGCTGGTGATGTTAAGATGTGACTTGGCTCAAAACATGGGGAATCTTGTCAAAATGACAGTGACAGTGAGCAGATTTAAGAATTATGAACATCTCTCTGGCTCTTCAATGGGGCTTGGAGCCCAAAGTCACACAACTTGCTCATGGCATTTGCCATCACACCAAAAACACTGGGTGTTAAGTTTTGCCTCTACTTCACCTAGATTGATATAGAATATGAGATCACTATGATAATGTTTTGATTTTCCTTCCAGACACACTCATGATTTTTGGAAAGACCTGAATTCATGAAGGAGAATCCTTCCCCCACAAACTCTTTCCTGACTTGTCCCAGAGAGAAACTGAGGATTTCTTCTCAGTATTTATAAACCATAGTTGGGACTCTGGTCTCCAATTTCCAGGTCTATTACCCTACATATTATTATCCTACTTCTTAAGTAACCCCTGTTGTTTTAGGCTATCATGGGGCCAGAAATAAACCCTAAAATTTCTCTGGGTAAAGAGAGCTCTGATCCAAATTCCAAATGATCTAGAAAGGCCAAAAGTCTGCTCAAAGAAGCATTAATGAGATTGGCATTTTGGATTATATTAGATAATTATGGTATGGGACAACAAAGTTTTAGCTGTCTTAGCCTGCTTCCAACCATGAAATTGAAGTCATCTTTAAAAGATAACTTCTCAAGAATTTAAAAAGCATAAACTCAGAGATTTAAAATATCACCGAGAATGTGTGATTTAAAGTCACACGTTTCTTATGAAATTTGCTACGCTTACCTTCCAATATTCATTGTTACTAAGTTTCTCAGTAAATCAAATCACAATAAAGTGATAATTTAGGCAAACATGAATCATTTTAGTCTATTCAGGATTCTTGCTAAAAGGAAACTCAGTACTTATTATTAGTCCCAGGTGTTTGGTTTCTATCCCTAAAAACTACCATGAAGTGACAGCCCACATTCCCTGAAGACAAATATCCAGTGTACCTGAGACTCCACAACTGAAATTCATTTGTCATCAGGAAAGAGGTTTTGAAACAAAACTGCAAATATTATTTCTTTATACAATCACGGTACACATGAACCTGGAGTAGTGTGTGTGGATGTGGTTATTCATTTTGCCCCCAGCAATTTACTTTGTTCCTTGCCTTGTCAAGGGGTGGGGTGGGGACCCAGAATGAATTATATACATTTCCTACCTGCAAAGAGCATACAAATTCCTTTTCCTATGTTGCTGCCATGCTAAATAGGTACTGATTTTCACCACTGTGTACTCTGTGCAAATTCCTGAGTATGGTCTGGAGGAGAATGGGAATAATGTTGGTTTAATGGTCAGCTTTGGTTGAGTTCCTGTTTTATGTCAGTCACTCAGCTAAGCTGATAGCTAGTTTGCTTGTTCATTTGTGTGTGTGTGTGTGTGTGTGTGTGTGTGTGTGTGTTATATTTTGGAATCCCCAAAGCAAACTTTCCACTGAGAAGCAGAGTGGTAGAGAGGGAAAAGCATGAACTCAGAGGTTAGATGGTCGTGGGTTCCAATCTTGACTCTACTTCAGTAACATTTCTGTGATCTTGCAACTTGCTAAAATTTTTGAGATTGTTTTCCTAATTGTATTAGAATTGAAAAGATTGTGTCAAATCCTATAGTTGAAGCCTTTAACAATATTTACATAATATAAAATGCTGCTTAAAAAAAGATTAGTTATTTCTTAGTTATTATGATATCCATTTTATAGTTAGAAACGTGAAGCTCAGAGACATTCAGCAGTGTGTCAATAGAGACATAACTAACAAATGAAGGGGAAGATTAAAGCCCACATGGTCCAGTTCCAAAGTCCTCCCCCTGTTTCCAAGATACCATGTTTCTTCCAAACATAGCTTCCAATTCCTTTTCCATTTTGTTTCCTCCACCATTCCATTAAAGCAACCTTCCCTAACCTCATTCCATATCAGCATGACCCCTCAATATCTCTTGGTTTCTAAAGTATCTGATATTATAAGCTTGTTCAAACTATAATAATTACTGCATTTACACCTGTCTGTCCAGGTATACGTCCAGATAGATTTATTTCCCAGAAGGAAAAGTCAAGATATTCATGTGCTATTTCCATGGCCAAATAGAATTATTAGTAGTTTTTTATTGAATAAATTATAATCACATCATAAAATAAAACGGAATTGAAAGTACAATTTAAGAAATAATTAATAAATCCCATTATATACTTGTACAACTTTAGGTCTATTTTTTTCTTTATAAAGTATCCTGTATTGTGATTGAATTTGCAGACTACCTTTATCTGAGTGTGCACCTTCAACAAGTTATTTAATCTCTATCTCACTTTTCTTTTCTTTTTTCTAATTAAGAATAGTGATTTCCAATTCATAAGGTTGTTTGGCTATTGATACAGGAAGGCATTTAGCACAATGTCTGGTAGAGATTTTCTAATCGTCCTCCTCTTCATCCTTTCATTTAAAATTCCAACAGCATCTAATTACTAACGCAGAACTTGTGATTGATAGATAGCCTTTAAAACTTTATTTCCTTATGTCTCTTTTTATCTGTTTTTTAATAGCATCTGTAAATTTAAAAACAAAAACAACAAAAAATCAGAGCTAGGCTATGTATTGTATTTTTCTTGTAAGTGCTTCAGTATAAACTGGAAATACTGATTGAGTTTTATTACATTCTTAATCACAATGGTGTGAGGATTCTCCAAGATAAAATCTTCCTTCATTTGCCATGGCTGCCCAGATTATGGTGGAAAGAATGATTTGGAAGCCACACCTAAACACTTTGAAAGGGGGACATGGTTGATTATTGAAGTCTACCTTTGCAGGAGAAAAAGAGAATAGCATCATATATACTGGGAACTGCTCATCTCTGAATATCATAACTCATCAGGAAGTCATGAAAATGGAGAAGGACTTGGTAGCTAAGGATGATACCTGATGTTTTCAGATACTAACCCTTACATTTTTTTTCACTAGCTGAGCTCTGGCCTCTTTCCATTATTTTTAAGATGTTTATTTATTTTGAGAGACAGAATATGTGTGCACATGAGTGAGGGAGGGGAAGAGAAAGAGAAAGAAAGAGAGGGAGGGAGACAGAGAATCCCAAGAAGGCTCACCACCGTCAGCACAAAGCTCAATGTGGGGCTTGATTCCACGACCTGTGGACTCATGACCTGAGCCAAAATCAAGAGTCTGATGCTTAACTCACTGAGCCACCCAGTCGCCCCAGGTCTCTTCCCATTAAGGAGGCATTCCATTACTGATGGAGAGTTCAATAGGCTCCCAACCTGGATTCTCCCAAATTCTTAAGTACCCACTGTACCTACTCTTATGTCCTGCTATCTGCTTTATTGTCAGATGAGACTGTTCTTTAAACCATTCCCTATATTACTCCACATGATAATTTGCTTTTGAATTCTTAAACTTGGTCTCATCCAAGTCTGATTTACTCTCTATCAGCAGTCTAGCAAGGCATCTCTTCACTTTATTCTTCAGCACAAGTACATAAGCAGTCAAAATACTACTACTACCACCACTACTATGATGATGATGATGATGATGATGATAAAATTGCAACCTTACTCATCAGATCTTTTTTAACATTATATCATCAGCATATTGGATTAGCAAGATGTTCTAGAGATCACCAAAATGACCAAAATCCCTTAGGACTAGATTGTGAAAGAGTAGAATTAACCATGTCCAGGGAGAGTTAACATTGATGTCCTTCCTATGTAAATTACAGTTTCTTTTTGTCCACTGTATTTACCTTTTTAAGGAACTAACTCTTCTTTTATCTCTTTTTTCTATAGTTTTCCCCTTTCCTCATTTAATGTATTTATTAATTTATTTCTCCTTTGATAGTTGACCTGTTATCTCCTTCCTTCTACTCATTTGGACTTAGTTTGTTCCTCTTTTTCTAGTTCCTTGAAGTACTAGAAGCTACTGCTTCTAATGTATTGTTAAGTTGTTTATTTGATATCTTTTTCTTTTTTTTTAATGTAAGCATTTATCCCTATAAAATTCTCTCTTAGCATGGCTTACACTGCATCCCTTAAGTTTTGGAATGTTATATTTCCATCTTTGTTTCGAGTTTTTTTTTTTTACATTACTCTTGGTTTCATTTTTTCCCATTGGTTTTTCAGAAACGTTTTCTTTAATCTCCACGTATTTGTCATTTCTTTTTCCAGTTTTCCTCCTGTTATTAATTTATATTCACACCATTGTGGTAAAAAAAGATACTTGATATTATTTCATTTGTTTTTAATTTCCTAAGACTTTATTTTTTAAGATCTAACCTATGATCTCTCCTAGATAATATTCCATATGCAGGTGAGAATGTTTTATTCTACCGCTATTGGATGGAATGTTCTGTATGTATTAGGTGCATTGGTTTCAAATATAGTTCAGGTAAAACATTTATTAATTTTCTGTCTGGAGGATCTATTCATTTCTGCAATTGGGGTGTTGAAGTTTTTTTTAAATATTATTGTATTATTGTCTATTACTTCCTCCAGATCTGTAAGTATTTGCTTACCATGCCTCCAAAGAGACTGAGAACTCAAAATACATAGAAGTAAAAAAGAAAAGATATTAAAACTGATACTACACAAATACAAAGGATCATAAAAGGCGGCTATGAACCATTATACAAACAAATTGAACAACCTATAAAAAAAAAAGTTACATTCTTAGAAACACAATCTACCAAGTCTGAATCATAAAGATATAGAAACCCAAAAAACCAATAAGGTTTTTGATTGGTAAGATTGATTTAGTAATCAAAAAACTCCCAAGAAAAGCCCAGAACCGGATGACTTCATGAGTGAATCCTACAGACATTTAAAGAAGAATTAATGCCAATTCTTCTCAAACTCTTTCAAAAAATTGAAGAGGGTACACTCCTAAATCTACTTTATGATCAGCATTGAACCTGATTCCAAAACCAGGTAAGAATACAATAACAAAAAAAAGCAAACTAAAATATAATATCCTCAATGGACATAGATGGAAAAATTTTCAAAAACAAAAACAAAAAAACCCTAGTGAAGAGAATTCAACAGCATTTTGAAAGGATCATACACCATGATCAAGTGGACTTTATCCTTCGCATTCAAGGATGCTTCAACATAGCAAATGAATAAATGTGATACACCACATTAATAGAATGGAAAGCAGAATCAAATGATCATCTCAACAGATGTTAAAATAGCATTTTACAAAATTCAGCATTCTTTCCAGGTAACAACTCACAACAAATTGAATACAGAAAGAATATACCTCAATATAATAAAAATCATATACAAGAAGCCTACAGTTAACATACTCAATAGTGAAAATTTGAAGGCTTTCCCTCTAAGTTCTGAAGCAAGACAAGGGCACCCAGTCTCACCATTCCTATTTAACTTAATACTGGAATTCCTAGCCAAAGCAATTAGGCAAGAAAAAGAAAGAAAAGATATACAAATCTAAATCTAAATCTAAAATTATCTCTTTTTGCTGATGACATGATCTTATATATTAAAAGTCCTAGTAAAGTCTCGCTCCAAAAAACAGAGCTAATAAACAATTCCATAAAGTTGTTGTCTACAAAATCAACTTTCAAAAATTAGCTGCACTTCTATTTGGTAGAAAAGAACTATCTGGAAAAGAAATAAAAAAAACAATCACCTTTACAATGGACATAAAAATCAATAAAATACCTAAGAATAAATTTAATCAAGGAAGTAAAAGATACATATCCTGAAAACTATAAGACACAGACAAAAGAAATTAATGGAGAGAGAAACAAAATATATTATGTGTTCATGAATTGGGATAGTTAATATTATTAAAATGTCTTTACTATCCAAAATTATCTATAGATTCAATGCAATCTCTATCAAAATTCCAATGGCTTTTTTTTATAGAAATAGGAAAAGCAACATGAATATATATAAGAAATTACAAAATCCACCAGATATTTCTTATCTTACACAAAAAGTAAGTTGAAATGGATTAATGACTTAAACATAAGACATGAAATAATAAATATCCTAGAAGAAAACATAGGTAAAATTCTCCTTGGCATTGGCCTTTGCAATGATTTTTGTTTTGACATAACACCAAACACAAGCAATGAAAGCATAAGTATACATGTAGGACTAAGTCAAACTAAGAAGCTTCTGTGCAGTAGAAGAAACAATCCACAAAATGAAAAAGTAATCTACTGAATGGAGAAAATACTTGCAAACTATATACTGGTAATGAGTTAATATCCAAAATATGTAAGAATTTTATGCAACTCAATAGCAAAAACCCATAATCTTTGCCGGAGACTGAAACTGCACAGGTGATCCCTGATGGCAAGACCCAGGGAAAAACCTGTGGGAAAGGACTGCACAGATCATCCCTGATGGCAAGGCCCAGGGAAGAGAAGGCAATGCAGTCAGAAGAACCTCCGGAAGAATTCTTCTCTACTTTGTCTGTACCTTTTACTCTCACTTCTGCTGTTAGTCTATTCTAGGGTTAATATGAAACCAGAATCACCCAAAGTTCCCCCTTTCCTCCAAAATGGAATGTACCTAAATATCATGTTTGCCCCCTCAATCAGATGTTGTCTAATGAATATTGTAGCAATTAGCAAAATTGGAGACAGTCTGGTATGCATTGGGTCTATAAGAGACCTAGAATTCATTTTCCTTGTATGAGTCTAATTGCCAGTAGGAATACATATTATGCCATAAGCAGAGACAACAAGACTTACTAGTTTTGGAGGACTTTCTCGGAAAAGTGTTAGAGAAATAGTTGCCTGCTGACCTCAAGCCTGTAAGGCAACTTATGGATTGTTCTGGTCAAAGAATGAGATTGGTAAATGCAGAGACCAAATTCTAGTTGATCCATGTAAAACATTTCCATATGTCATCTATGATAAATGTTGACATTGTTCTTTCTTAGTAAGGGGTTGTGAGAGTCTGTTACCTACAACTGTGGGTACAAGTATATCCTGTTTTTGCATGCCCACTGAATTTAAACAATTAAAGGGCACTGTGATCTCATGTATTCTGGCAATATGCTTTACTTATCCTTAGATACCCTGTCACATGTAGTAAAGAATATGTAAAACTTTGTTATGACTACCTGGTTAAATTTTATTGGTTGAAGTGGAAATTATGTACAGTGAAATCACTGTTGCCAAGAAAACTTAGGAATGCTAAATCCTATGACTGTAGTCAAAAAATGTAAATTGTTTAAGCATGATTGTTTGAATTTGCTATATCAAAACCCTAAGCTGAAAAATAAATTTGAGCAGTCCACCTGAAGGGGCTGGCTCCATGTCTTCTTTCGCCGACGCCAACCATCACTCTCCGGGCCAACCCTGGCTTGCAGACGCTGGACCCCTGCAAATCTTGTTTAAAAATGGACAGAGGAATTAAATAGACATTTTTCCACAGAAGACATACAAGTAGACAACACATTTATGAAAGTGCTCAATATCACTAGTCATCAGTTAAACAGAAATTAAAACCACAATGAAATATCACCTTACACTGTTAGAATGAGTACCTTCAAAGAAAAGATACAATGAATATTGATGAAGATATGAAGAAAAGGGAACTCTGGTGCACCCATTGAGGGAATATCAATTAATACAGCCACTATTGAAAACAGTATGTAGGTTCCTCAATAATATGAAATAGGTCTATTATATAATCTGGCAATTTTACTTCCAGGTAGATATCCAAAGAAAATGAAACCATAATCTCAAAGAGTTATTGACATTCCCATGTTTGTGGCCCAATATTCACAATAATCAAGACACAGAAACAATCTAAGTATCTACCAATGGATGAATGGATAAAGAAAACATGCTATATATACACAATGGAATACTATTCAGCCATAAAAAAGAAATCCTGCCTTTTGTGACAAATGAATGGACCTTTAGGGTATTGAACTCATAGAGTATAGAAAGGAGGTTGCCAAAAGCCAAGGGGTGGGAAAATGGGGAGTTGTCAGTCAAAGGATACAAACTTTCAATTATAGGACAAATTTAAATTCCAGAGACGTAAGGTACAGCATGATCACTATAGTTAACAATGCTGTATTTTATACTCAAAAGTTGCTATGAGACTAGAGCCTTAATGTCCTCACCATAGCAACCACAAAGAGATGGTCATCATGTGAGGTCAAGTGTGTGTTAATTAACCTCATTATGGCAAACATTCAGCAATATATACATGTATCAAATCATCACATTGTACATCTAAAACTTACATAGTGCAATATGTCAATTATCCCTCAATAAAGCTGGCAGGAAAGCTTCTTCAGTTCCTCCTCACTAATGTGTTTTGAGGAGAGTCTGTTCACCAGATTAATAGTCACATACTAAGTACCAGAGGCTGTGTTAATATGTTTGAGTAGAAATATAACATCATACATGCTGCTGCAATTGTGGCTATCATTTGGCTAAGTTTATGGTAGACCACTGTCATTTTCCAAGAGTAATCTTTGTTTGCAGAAGCTATACAAACTAATTGAATGTGATTATAATGGACAGAACCACTGCAGTGTCCCTTAAAGCTTTAAATCTTTAATGGTGGCTTTAATCTCTGCAATTCCTATAGTATACATTGTTACTGCTGATTTACTACCAATGCTGAAGGAGGGGGTTTGGCACAAAGGACCACTTCAGGAACTTGATCCTTATTATCATAATGGCTCTTATTCCATATTATCATGGAACCAAAATGAGGTTCTGCCAGCTACTAAATATATTTTCTCAGTTATACACTTGGAGAATAGGAAAATGATAGCAGGGAGGGGCTGAAGAAAGAATGAATCCATTGGGAGTTGACTTGGCCTAGAATACTATTGAGTGGCCTCAGTAGGGCTCTTACTAGTTGAAAGATTCTGACGCCATTTTGGTCCTCCAGTATCAATCATCTATTGGAACCTGCAGCAACAATTCCAAAAAAATCTTGACATTCTTTTTTTTCTCTAGTACAATTTTAATCAGATATATTACCACAGGTTTCTTTCAGAAAGGCTTTGGGTAATATTTAGCATAAAGACTTGTCACGGCATTGCAAAATCCTTCCTTCTGGTCTCCACTTCAATGGATAACTCCTGGGCCTGTCTTCCACTGCGAGTTATCAGGTGTCTTCTGGGGAAGCAACTTCCTCTCAAAGAGGTGTTGACCTGCTGTCTCATTGCATACCATACTCTATTAGTCACCACTACAGATCCCAGGAGACAAGGCTTTCTTATTGTCGCTTTACCCTCCCTGTATATTTTGGTAACTCCATCTTGCTTTTGATGATTAAATGCTATTCCCTTGCCTCTGCCATTATGGAGTTCTCTCATTGGTATTATCTGCTTATCATCTGCATTGTTACTGGGGAGCCCAATTCCATGGTGGCATCTCCAGCAGTTAGCTCCAGACTACAGAGGAGAGCCAGCTCAGGTCTCCTCTCCAGTACATACCTCTCTTAGTTAAAGGTCTACTCTACTGGCCTCCGTAGAAAACACAGCCAGGTGATGGTTTCTCTAGTTTTGCGCAATAAACTTATTCCATGTTCCCACTTCCCTAAACCTTCTGGACGTTACTTCAATACTCTGGCAATGCAGTCCTACTATCTCTGTGGCATTTAATTATATATATTATATAAGAGCTTCAAAGAGCCATTCCCACAGCACATTAGGTTACTTTTAGCTGACTTTGCCAGGCTGCTAACCCACGGCAGAGGTCACTACTCTGATGTCAATAAATTTTTGTCTATTCACACTTATGGTCCAATTCCTCACTCTGCCTCCTGCTCCAACCCCTTAGAATCTATTTCTACTCACCTTCCCAGATTCCTGCTTGTATATTGTTATATGGATCCTGAATTTTTTTTTTCTTTTTAGAGTATGGCCTTCTGGATACTGGGCTGTATGTCCTGATGTGCACTGTGCTGAGACCTGACACTGCTAACCAGCCTGAAGATGACAAGGGAGGGTAGAGGAGAACTTTCAGAAGGATAAGAATCATCTTGAAAGGCACTAGCTTTGGGTGAGGTCCTTACGGACCTCAATGAGAAGATGATCCTTGAAGAATACATGAAAAAATTGGCTAAACATGCCGTAATGACTTTGGAGGAAGAGTGAAAGGTAAAGACTACCTGAATGGCAAACCACCAAAGCAGAGATGCAGTGTAGCTGATGGACTGGAGGGGCTCACAGGGACTGGGTGGTGTTTTTGGAGACGTCTGTGAAAAAGGGTAGCAGGGGGTGAGATCAGGGAATCATTAATCCTCACGAAAACCTTATAACACCTCGTCTATCATGTTCTTCAACTTATAATTTAAGGAAACCTATAGCAAGCTTAAACAGCTTAGTTAAAAGGAGTCCTCTAAAGATAGTATTCAAACCAAGGAGTACTAAAATGTGTTCTCAACAAATGCTGTAGGAGGGAATAGTGAAAGCAATATAGCAGCCTGATTCTGTGTGAGCCCACAGTGTGTGTGTGTGAACGCATCATGCACCTCTTCTCCTGCACCTGACCACAGTTGCTCATTTTGGTCTCTGCTCTAGCGATGGGCATCAACTGGATTTACCTAAGCCCAACCTCACAGTGCTTCATCTAGGCATAAATGAATGAACAACCGAAATGAATGAGCATTCTTCTCACTTTCCTAGGGATCTCCTCCATCCTATTTCGTTTTTTATTATGTTTTAAATTTTTACTTACCTTTTGAGAGACAGAGAGAGAAAGAGCAAATGGGGGAGGGGCAGAGAGAGAGGGAGACAGAAAGTCAAGCAGGCCACAGCACAGAGCCCCCTGTGGGGCTCAAACTCACAAACCATGAGATCATGACCTGCACCGAAGTCAAGAGTCAGAAGCTCAACTGACTGAGCCACCATCCTCCATCTTATTTTGATTCCCAACCCACCAGGGCTCCTCGTTTCACTCTCCTGAGGTACCACTCTCCATAGTATTTATATATTATAATGTTATGCCATAAATGATAGTCATTTGTTTACCATCTCCCCTACCCCACAATAGAACATGAGCTCTAGGAGGGCTTCATGTTTTTGCATCCTGCTTCATCCCTAGGGTTGAGAAAAGTTCCTGGCACATAGTAGGCACGCCATAAATATATATTTAACAACCTGATGATGAATAATACCTAAAACCTACTTAAGTTTTTTTAAATGTTCATTTATTTTGGAGAGAGAGAGTTTGAGCAGGGGAGAGTCAGAGAGAGAGGGAGACACAGAATACAAAGCAGGCTCCAGGCTCTGAGCTGTCAGTACAGAGCCGGACTCAGGGCTCAAACTCATGAACTGTGAGATCATGACCTGAGCAGAAGTTGGCTGCTTAACTGTCTGAGCCACCCAGGCACCCCAATACCTAAAACCCAGTTAAAACAGTATCAGACCTATGCTAAGAGCTCATAAAATGGTAGTCTTTGTTACCATTACTTGCTTTATGGCTTTGTTTAATTACTTAGTGTGATTTTTTTTTTTTAATTTGAGATCTGCAACATGAGGGTTCTGTCCTATGTGATTGTTGTAGAGGATCTGTGAGACATGGTTTAGGAAGTTATTGATAGTAGGAAACCAGTACATGGTAGTTTTTACCTTTCTATTATTACTTTGTCAATTTGATAAGTTTTAAGTTCTGTATGATGAGTTCACTTAAATAGAGAGAGACTCGGCTATATGTATAATATCACAGATTTTTTTTTTTTCCTTTCAACGTTTCCCTCCTGGCTTATTATTCATTACTCACTAAATGCAACCATCATGGCTTAGCCTTAAGGTCCCTTTTACAGGTGGTACCACATGAAAACCAGGCACATTTTCTCACGCATACACACAAGCATTTCAGCACAAATAAAGATCATTTTTAAACATAGAGGTGGACTAGGATCATTAAAGAATGTGAATTATTCTAGGAAAATACACAGGTGGACAATCCTCCTGAAGATGGAATGCTCCCCTTGGCTATGGGGCACTCACTTGGTCTCTTTGTCAGTCTTAAGACCTGGTCAAAGTGCTGGGGTGCCTGGGTGGCTCAGTCAGGTAAGCGTCTGACTTCAGCTCAGGTTATGATCTTGCAGTTTGTGGCTTCGAGCCCCACATCAGGCTCTGTGCTGATAGCTCAGAGCCTGGAGCTGCTTCAGATTCTGTATCTCCCTCTCTCTCTGGCCCTCCCCTGCTCATGCTCTTTCTTTTTCTCTCTCTCAAAAATAAAAACAAACCATAAAAATTTTTTTCAGAAAGATCTGGTCAAAGTGCTGACTCGTGAATATGGCTTCCTTCCATTGTCCATATCATGTTTAATCCATGTAAAGGAAGGTCGCCCAACAGTGGCTAAGGGTTTTATTTGCTTTTTATTACTGAAAATGGATTTTATGGAGTTATTCCAGTCAGTGTTCAAAATCAAACACACTCTCAGATGTCAATCAACTCCAGGTAATTCTCACTTACTGTGTGATGCTATGTAACTGGATTCTGCTAAGCTTCAGCCTCAGTTTTTGCATCTGTGAAATGAATGCTCATACTTCATAGGGTTGTTATGCCAATAAAATATTAAAGGAAGATAACCAATGTAAAGTGTATTACCCATACTAGTAATTCAAAAAATTAAATACATGAAATAGATAACATTAAAAAAACCACTTACCTAATGCCTGCGATATATATTAACACATTCAATTGCCACAATCCTTTCAAATAAGTACTACCACGATCTTCATTTTACAGCTATTGGTCTCTACACACAGCTGACAGAGCTCCAAGACCACAGCTCATTGCACCGTAGGTGGGAGATATATTATGGCTAACATCTCGCAGAGGCAAGGATGACATTTCAGAGAAGCCAAGTGATATGCACACAGCCCCTTTGCTCATGAGAGGGAAGCAGTCTGAGACTGGGGACAGACAGCCACCATTCCCGGCCGCCCTATTCAATAATAATCAAAGGAAGCAAAAGAAAATGATGGATTCTTGGAAATCACTTTCTGATGAGACACTACGGTTTTTCAGCCGAAAGCAATTCGCTGACTCCCGGGACCTTTGGCAGCTGTGCTGGGGGCAAGAAGTGAAACATTCTGTGGGCTCCTTACTGTGAGGCGGGTAGCCCATCACCCTGCCACTCTCAGCCTCATGCTGGGAAGTCTCTACTAAGTGGCAAAGTAGAGATAAATAGAGACCTAACTGGCTTTCTACATCTCAACTGAGATATTTATTCATGTGGGGAAAAGTCACAGAGAAAGAAACACACACAAAAAAACCCAAAAAGCTCACTGTATTGTAAAGTAATTTGATTTAGAAATATTTTTATTTGAAAGGTTCTGAATAATGCCCCTACAGTCTGTGTAATGAAGGCAGAAGGGGAGAGAGTTCCAATTAAACACTTGAAAGTATCTTACTCATAAATTATGTTGCCGAATTTCCAACAATAAATTCCATACAAGCTAAATGTATGTGTGGGGAACAGAGTGCTTGTTTCCAGTGAAAGAGGGACAAAGAATCCAGATAAACTTAGTCTCCTCATGAGATAAAATCTGAGGATTGGGGGTCCTTACCGATGCCTATTTGCTCAAGGAATCGTTCCACTGAATACTTGTCAAGGTATTTTATGAGCTTTTTATGTACCTGTTTAACTGAAGCCTGAGTTGAGTTTTCCTATTACCCTCCCCTGCCCCACCACAACAACACCCTGTGATGGTCTTGCTACTTGGTTTCAACTGTCTGTATGTCTAACTGTTTTCTTCACTAGAGTGTGAACATCCTGAAGCCAGAAGTTTTGTAGCTGCCCTTGCCCTGGCTAGAGCCTGGGAAGGGAGCAATGGAGAGCCAGCACTGAATAAATCACAACTACAGAAGATTTACTGTGCAGAGACCATGGAAAGAGAACAAAGAAAAGAGAAAAAAATGACTAGGAGACGAGGCTTCTGCGTGCAAGAAACTCTCAGCCTATTTCAGTGCTTCTCAACTATAGTGATCCCATGTTTTGCCAACCAAGAAGATTTTAAGGGACATAATCTGTACAATCTGTACTATGAGACAACAAATATTGATTGTCTAAATATAAAGTCGTAGGAAAATATCGACTATGTTACTTGATACCACCTCACTGCCATATCTCCTCTGGAATGGTGACCTCCCTGGAGGAGGGGGGTTTCTTGTCTCCTGGTTGAGAATAACTGATATCAAGTGAGTAAAATCCTGCATCCTTATAAACATCTATGCCTAGGTGTACTAATCTGCTAACAAAGAATGGATGGTGACTCTGCATTGTTTACTATGTACTATATATAAGGATTTATGTTTTACAGAGCCCATTGGTCGTCACATTTGAAGCAAACATCTTGTGTGTACTATTGTCACAGAGAAAAATTAACACACCTAATCAATGAAACCTCCACTTTCATGATATTGCAGAAGCTGGGATGAAGCTGGCAAATCACTCCCTCTTTTTGTGCTGCTTTGATTTTTGTCCGCATAGAGTGGCTCCCCTTGAAAATAAGGATGCTATCTCTACACCCTATTTCTGAATGTTTCCGTTGCAATCACACTGCTTATCAAGTATCTGAAGCCAATGTCAATGCCTTTAGCTTTTTCCCAGTTTCTTTTTTGCTCCTAGAGAATAAAAAGTCAAGCAGAACACTCTCCAGTTTCATAGGTCTCTTTTGTACATTTCCCTAAAATATCTCCCCCATTCTTCCTTGGAAGTCTATTTTCCTACTCGTCTTTCAAAGACTTATTTCTTTATGGTACAGTTCTGGGCCATTAAAAAACAGAACATAATAAAAACAAGGTGGCAACATTTCCAATATGGAGCTGGATTATCCATGCCTTTCCAGCTAGAAAAGCTCTCCATCTGTTGGTTGATTCATAGTAATAGCAATTTTCACCAACTGGTTAGTTATATCAGGTCTGCAATTTTACTAGAAGTTGTGGAATTTGGAAGTTACTTTTGAAATAGCTGGAAAGCTAAATGAAATATCCCAGAAATGTAGTAGCTTTTGGCGAATGCTTTCATTCATGCTGTACTCACTTCCCAAGCACATGTGTCAGATACTGAACTGGACTCCACGGGTGAGGAAACAAAGTCCAAATTTGGGCTTTGCCTTCCAAAAGGTTACAGCCAATTGAAAGAAGACCTCTGCTCAGATTCCTGCAGTTCACCTATGTGAAGTGACAGATTCAGAGTCCAGGCAATAAATACTGTCCTGGTTTATAAATGAGAAAGTTTAATAAACTGTGAATTGAAAAACAATTATATCACCTGCAGCCTCAGTGCCCAGAACTTAATGAGTCTTTATGAATTGGGAACCAGTCAATCGGCTTTAAACATTCTCCATTTGTCCCCGTAGAGCATACTACAACATTGCTCATGGAATGGGAGCTCCCTTTATTTTCTTACAATATATCTGGGCAACATTGATTTTAATCTTTCTTTTGTCCTTGGAGCACATATTCACATGGAAAGGGAGTTTGTAGAGCACTAACAAAACCTGAAATAAGTGAGAAGTGCCTCTGTCACGAGGGCCAGGAATGGACTCATGACTGCCAGACATAGACAGATTTCCAGTTGGAGAAGTTTTCCAAGAGTTCCCTCAACGGAGACAGGCTCTACATTCGGCACTCTGAACACATTTGCCCATAGAAGCAATATACAAATTAGGGTTAGCTTTCAGAACTTTTCAGAACTGGCCAACAAAACTCAAATTGTAATTCATACAGTACCAAAAGCATAGTGTCACACTATTTAAAAATTTTTTAATGTTTATTTATTTTTGAGAAAGAGAGGCACAGAGCTTGTGTGGGGAGGGGCAGAGAGAGAGAGAGAGACAGACAGACAGAGAGAGAAAGAGAGAGAGAGAGAATCTGAAACAGGCTCCAGACTCTAAGCAGTCAGCACAGAGCCCAATGCGGGGTTGAACGTACAAACCGTGAGATCATGGCCTAAACCTACGTCAGATACTTAACTGTCTAAGCCACCCAGGCACCTCAGGGTCACACTATTTTGAAAACGAAGTTTATTATAAAGCAATTCATCTCAAGAGAAATGCAGATGAAGCTCTAATTGGAAATACCAAAAAATGTGATATGAAATTCATGGGAAAAGATATAATAAAGAACCAAGGATATTCATGACTAGCCAAGAATAGTATGTTCTCCTCCCCTTCACTTCCAGGGACACTCTTTTGTTTTGGATATTCCTGGTCATCTATATTTATTTCTCAAAGCACAGTAGATAGGTCTATTGCTTTAGTTTTCCAACCTGTATTGTCGTTCCTTAAATTCTAGATTACTATTACCTCAAAGTTTCTCTCCTACCCTCCAGAAAGTAGCCTAACGAAAGAAAGAAAGAAAGAAAGAGAGAGAGAGAGAGAGAGAGAGAGAGAGAGAGAGAGAGAGAAAGAAAGAAAGAAAGAAAGAAAGAAAGAAAGAAAGAAAGAAAGAAAGAAAGAAAGAAAGAAAGAAAATCGGGACTAGGGGCATCTGAGTGGCTCAGTTGGTTAAGTTCCCACTCTTATTTTCTGCTTAGGTCATGATCTCGTAATTTGTGAGATCCAGCCCTACTGTCAATGTGCAGCCAGCTTGGGATTCTATCTGTCCTTCTCTTTCTTCCCCTCCCTTGCTTGCCTGCATGCTCTTTCTCAAAAATAAATAAACATTTATAAAATTTTTCAGGGCGCGGAAAAAGTAAAATAGGAAAGGGTCATGATAGCTCTCTGGCATTCGACATTCCTCTCTCTTTATTCCATACCTGTGAGCTTTTGGTGAGTGTTGGCTTTGGTTGATATTTGTATCATCATGGGTCCCCAAGGGTTTCAGCACACAGCCAATGCTGCAGGCAATTCCTACACATGGTAGGTGTTCTATAAATATTTCTCAAATTAAATAATTTCCTGAGGTTAAAAGAAATTTAAAGGTCTTTAGAAAATTATGACCAGGCAATTTTATAATGCTAACTTAATTTCCTTGTAACCCATCTTTTGGTTAGATAGATATAGTACTTGGTCAACATGCTTGTTCAGTCTCATCTTGACCTTCTAGTCTCAGCTGTTTGGACATTGGGTACACATCTTACTGGGGCTTGTTCAATCAAATGGCCAAGCAACTTGGGCAGGAAGCCTTCATCTGTGCCTCTCATCCACAAGACAGGAATATGGTGACCTGTTAGCTCCTGGGCGAAAGATCCAATTGCTGCTATAATTAGAGTCTCTTCAGAGTTTATAATAGAACATTTTGAAGTGTTTTCCCCCAATACTTTACTTAGGAAGCTAGGTAAGATCTGATGATATGAGTTCTGCCTAAGAAAAAAAATCAAGGTAATAACTTTTGCCAAATGTAAAGAACTCAATATTTATAAGATAGGGTAAATAAAATTATCTTTTTAATGGAAGAGGAGCTCAAACTCAAGAGAGCCAATAGCTATAAGACCTCAAGTATGAATAGGAAAAGAGGAATGAAACAATCATTTACAGCATTAAAGAGAGTTCTTGCTCCATAGATGTTCAGATGTTCTGACCATTAACTCTAGTCTTCTGCTGCCTTTCATGGTTGGGCAACTCAAGGTCACTGTAGTGGCAGAAAGGCATTGAATCTATTAATTTATGCTGTTTTCAAGTGAAAACATATAACCCTCAGAACATGCTGTTATACTTGGAAAAATGAAGATAATGATATAAGTCATTTATATCTCACTCACTGTGGTGGAATGAAATGAATGTATATTCAAAATTACATTCTAAAGTGCCCCACTGAAATATCAGTCACCATGATAACCGTCGGTAGCTTCTTGACCCCACTTGCCATCTTACTTGCTACATTCTTGCATGAGGAATGATTTCCAATTTGTACCTTCAGTTGAATTCCAGATCCAAATAAGACCATCTGTAGATCATTTCTACCTGTGTGGCATACATAAACTCTTTGAGTCAAAATGACCTAAAGAGAATTGCTTATTTTTTTCCCATAAAGTCTCACCTTGTTCCAGTATTATGATTGACACTTTCAGTTGTTAAACCAGAAAATAAGCAGTAACCCGCGTGGAAAATAACAAATCTAATTATCTAATTGAGCTTTCTTTTAACATTTTACATCTGTATTCTTACTACTACCACTGTCATTAACTTATCCAGGTCTCTAAGTTGTTGCACTGAACTTTTAATTTGTTCTCTCTCTGTCTCTCTCTCATTTTCTGGTTTACACATTCTCTGGCGCCTCCACCGACACGATTTTTTTTTTTATCATTAATGAAATTAAAATTTTATTTAACTCCCAAAGTTCTTCATAATCTAGGACGATATGATGTCTGCAGACTCATCTCCTTCACTGTTGTCTCCCCACCACTACCATTTGTCCCCACCAAACCCTGAGTTCCATCTTCAAACTCGCTCAATGTTACATAGCAGATGAGGGGTAGAGTTAGAGCACAAACCCAGTTCTAAGGACTCCAGGGCTCCAATCACTTCCTTCACTTGCTTGTGAATTCCTGGGAATTTTGCTGTTGCTATTGTCTCCTTCCCCAGGAAGCATATTCTGGGAACTTTTTTTTTTTTGCCTCTCTCTTGTATCCCAACCTCTTGCTTGCCGAAGGTGCCCAGGAGTGTCTTTCTTAAGTCACTCCCTCAAGGCCAGTCTGTTTTATCTTGTTCACTGAAGTAGAAAGTGCTACTCCCCACCATTCACCCCAAGTCATCTTCTAGTGAGGGCACTTGTCATTACAATCACCTTAATGTCATTAAAAAACAGTCAGGCCATCACATTCTTTAAAGGAGTGAAATTTATGCTACAGCTAAAGTAAAAATTTTAAAAAGTCAATTATCTTAATGAGTTGCAGGAGGGGGGAAGAAAAGCATTAGAAAGGGCAGGCCAAGGTGCTGTGGATGATGGGGACCAGACAAGTACAGCTCTACTCAGGTACCAGAGAGGGCTACTGTGTGTGACTCCCTGGAGTGGAACAAACAGCAGCCCTCCCAGCTACGGCCTGAATTAATTGTCAGTGAAAGGGGTATGGGGGAGTGAGGGGTGGCATACTGGGAAATTGAACACAACATTAAAAGCTGTGTCATTGGAGGAAGAGGAACTGTTTGAAGGAGAAAACAGTAGTGGAGATAAAGATGTTGATGTGAGGAAGAACATAGAGGTGCACACGCAGCTGGGAATGTCAGTCATCTTTCAATAGCTAAGGTGCATCCTCTACCCAAATCCAAGTTCAGAAGGAGACTCAGAAGTCATCTCAGCCACACTCCATCCAGTGCTGAGCCCCTCTCTCAGACCTAACCTACCTTTTGCCTAAACACCTCAAGGCACAGGAATTTTTTTAATATATTTTTTGATTATTTTAATTTTTTATTATTTTTAATCTTTTTAATATTATATTTTTATATTCTTTATCTGTTTCCAGTTCTTTAACTTGTAAGGAGAACTTTTAGTGACTTTGGTTATTTCATCTTCTTATCCTGACCTGACCTGAAATATTCCTACAGTTCTTACAAACCAGCTGACAAGTTCTCTTCTCTACTTTTAGGGAAAAACATAAAAAGACAGAAATCAAAATAAAAATATATTCTTTCTTCTATATGTTGTCTTTCAAAAGTGGACTTCAAAGGTGAGTGGGTTCCTCAAAAAGGGGTATGTGTCCCTACACCAGGGGCACATCTCAAGATGGCAAAGGGCACCCAAAGCCACAGGATAAACATGAATAATGTTTGTAGAATTATACTTTCATATGAATAAAACATTGGGTGAAGGCTTTTTAATTTTGCATTAAAAAAAAATTGTGCTGGAGGTCCTGGGTGGCTCAGTCGGTTTGGGCGGCCAACTTCAGCTTAGGTCGTGATCTCACAGTTTGTGAATTTGAGCCCCGCGTCAGGCTCTGTGCTGACAGCTCAGAGCCTGGAGCCTGCTTCAGATTCTGTGTCTCCCTTTCTCTCTCTGCCCCTCCCCCACTCACACTCTGTCTCTCTCTCTCTCTGCCTCAAAAAAATAAATAAGCGTTAAAAAAATCTCTTTAAAAATTCATGCTACACATGCGCCACCTAATTAGATACAAATTTCACATTGGTGAATCTCATGGATTTTGTGAAAGCTGGGAGAGCAGGAAACTTGCATGCGCAATGAATGACTGGGAAATTTGGGTTGATGTCTTTTCTGTTGTAGTTATTTTCTTGAAGGTAAGTAATGCTATTTTTTTAATTCAAATAAACATAAATATATTATTGAATAAATGCAAATATTTTACACATATAAAAGAATAAGAAAATTATAAGATACTGTTTCAAGGGTTTCTCAAACCCCTGTCGGTCATATCCAGAGACTCCTTGTGTTGTGATGCATAGAAACAGTGGGGAGGCGCAGAAATGATCCATCCCTGGCCTTCCAAGTTCGCTATAACTCTACAATGTTAGCTCTTTTATGATAATAAAGTTGACCTGTTTTTATTAGAAAAATAGACATTATAGAACTTACCATTTAGAAAATGCATTGAAGTAAAAATCAGGGTCATATGGCTGATGAAAGTTGCCACTCCACTTTTTCCACTTAATACTTTATTATGGGCATTTTCACATGTATCTAAAAATGCTCAGTGAAGAGTTTTAAAAATGGCTATATATTATTTTGTCAGGAATGTATACCATAATATACTTTATAATCCCTTTGTTGTTGGGAACTTAAATTGTTTCAATGTATTTTCTGTTATAAACAATTTTATAACCATTTTTAAAAGATTTGTCATTTCATATTGCGTGTTTATATATTACATGTTCGGATATTACGTGTTTAGATCCACGGAACAGGAAACAGAAACAAAAAGACAATGGGAATGAATAAAATTCCTCTTTGTTAAGGGACTATAAATCATTTCCATAGGTTATCTCTTTGATACAAATGGATATTCAAATGTAAAGGGCTCTTGAAGAGCAAGCAGGTCAGTTATGAGTCCCCCACATGGTGGGTGGGTAGTGTTCAGACAACTTCTTACATCTTGGTTGCCTGGAAGAGCAACTTTTGTCGGAAGTGAGAACAATCTTCTGGGGTGCTCTGTGCCCTCTAAGCTTGGTAACTGGCAGCTCTGAAGACCGAAACAACCCTCACACTTGATGAGTCACTAAAAGAACCCACAGAACATTCTGAAAGCAATTACCCTCCCAACTACTATTTAGTACCATGAAAGGGTACAGATCAAATTTAGTCAAAGGAAGAGTCACATGGTGCAGAGTCTAGGAGAAGTGTGTGAGACTCTGACCAGTGGAAACAAGTCAGGGTTAATTCTGTTACCAGAAGAGTCAACCAGGCTGCTGCTTTGCATATGTTCAAAATAATTAGAATATGCCCTCTTCGACCTCCAGAACCTCCTAGAAACAGACAAAAAGGGTTTGTGAAGGAAAACATGTCAGGAATGGGAAATACATCCAGTAAAAGGATTAACACTAAAGATGCTAATGAGAAGTGAGAGCCACAGATGAAAGGCAACTATCTAGTTAGCAGGTAAGGGGACTAGGAGGCTCTGAGTAGGAGGTGGACAGTCATAAAGAATTAGTCAGGATTAGATAAAAAGTTGAAACAAAAGATTCTGAAAAAGCACATCTCATGCCCACACCCACACCCACCTCCCCACACTCCATAAACAAAATGATGTATGTTAAAAATAATCACAGATAATAGCTAACATTTACTGAATGCATAATTATGTGTCTGGTACATATGCTTAGAGTCCTTTTTAGCTTAGTGCTTCTCAGACGATCAGTCACAAAGAACTATTTTTTTTTTTCTATTTTTTAATCAACCCCAACTGGATAATAAGCACATTGGGCAGGACTCATGCAAAGCTCATACCACATGCAACTCAGTACTTAAGTTCAACAATATCCAAAGCAGTATCTGCTGCACCTAACAAGGTTTCCCACTGATCACACACTGAGGTATGGTATCAAATTACTATAAAAATGTGTAAATGCTTCCCCTTCATTTCTGCATCTTTTCTAGAGCAGTAACTTAACAATATTGCACAGACAAAGCTCCTCCATGGACATGTGACTTGTACAGTTGCATAGGACACGTGCCGCAGAGAGCCACAAGCTTACATTAATGCTGTGTTGTCACCCTCTTGAAATTCTTAATAATTGGTGAACAAGGGTCCCTCACTTTCATTTGCACTGAGCCCTGCAAGCTGTGTAACTGGTCCTCTCCACAGACCATAGGTTGAGTAGCACTGTATTAATACATTGGATTCTTACAAACATCTCTGAGATAGTTACTACCACTACCTTTATTTTTAGAAGCAAAATGTGAAGCGCAAGGTGGTTGAGATACATACAGCTGGTGAAGGGATAGACAGATCTGAAGCCAGACAATTTGGCTTTAAAACCCAGATTCCTTTGTTGTTTAAGTTTATTTACTTATTCTGAGAGAGAGAGAGAGCAAACAGGGGAAGGGAAGAGAGAGAGAGAAAGAGAGAATCCCAAGCAGGCTCCACACTGTCAGCTTGGAGCCCAATACAGGGCTTGAACTCAGGAACCTTGAGGTCATGACCTGAACCAAAACCAAGAGTTGGACGCTCAACTTAGTGAGCCACCCAAGCACCCCTTCAAGCCCAGATTCCTAACTACATACAATGCAAGGGAAATGGAAATTTGGGAAGATTGCTAAATATCCAGTGTTGCCCAAGTAGAGGAGGAAAAGGGGAAAAAATCTATTAACAAAGAAAAAGAGGGTCGCCTGGGTGGCTCAGTCAGTTAAGCATCTGACTTTGGCTCAGGTCATGATCTCATGGTTCATGAGTTTGAGCCCCGTGTTGGGCTCTGTGTTGACAGAGCATGCAGCATGCTTCAGATTCTCTGTCTTTCTCTCTCTCTGCCTATCCCTTGTACACCCTCTGTCTCTGTCTTTCAAGATAAGTAAGAATTTAAAAAATTGAAATAAAAACAAAACAAAGGAAAATAATTTTCCCTTTATAAGGAATCATGGGGCTAATTTTGAAAACACGCAGTGTCAGCAGTGGGGCTGCACTATTTCACCATTTGGTAAGGAAGACCAGGATGGAGCCTACACTGAGCATATTTGTCTTTTCCGGAGCCCCACAGTGGAAACTCCTGTCTATTTGGAATGTAGTCGTGTTAGTGATGTGAGTGCTCCAGAAGTTCTTCCAGCCTCTCCTGCATCAGAGTGTGGACAGGTGACCGAGGTTCAGTAAGATAGATGCATGCACCATGGTATCAGATCGGGAGTTGGTGACATAGGGGAGCAGCTACTGAAGAGGAGCCTCTCTAGTGGCTGAGGATGGTGTCAAGGTAATCAGCAGGGCCCGGGCCCATTTCTAGTGCTGAAGTGTTGGCGGTGCCTTTGGGGGTGGTCTGAATTCAGTGATGAGGGCAGTGGTGTCCCTCACACAGTGCTTGAATGCAGGTGGTGGTCTGACCTGTGGCCCCTCTTGGCTGTCATCCATTTATGAGCCAGGTTTTTCACCTTCGCTATTCTGACACCCATTCACCAATTTCCAGTTTTGCCCCTATCTGTCCTAACGTGTGTCTGTGACTTGCTGATAGGAGCCCTCATGGAGATAAAGCCTGAATGCAAAGATGACAGAGATCTTGACATTTCAAAGCCAATGACAGCCTCAGAAGAGTGAGGAGCTCTGGGTCAGACATGAAAGAAGTAAGAGTTTCAGAAACACCATAAAAAGGTGGAATTAGAATGAGGTTAATTATTCATTTTAAAATTAAATATTAATAATCAAGATTAATAACAATCTTACATTTATGGAATGCATTTCCCACTTGAAATACCTCCAAGAGCCCATTTGAATTTATAAGGCAAGGTAATATATAGAACATAAAATCATTAATTAAAACATGAAATTCATGAAATATATACAACTTTAACTAGCAAGAAAAAAGATCTCGGAAGCCTAATTAGTATCCATCATTCACAGAGTTTCAGGGAGGCACAGGTCACTGGGATGGTCAGTTCTCTCTACAGATGGCTTTGTGGTGTTCAGGTCTTTTGTCCTGGGACCCCAGAAACCTCTGTCACATGGCTTTCCCTCTGCTGACATTTGTTCTCGACCCAGTGTGATGCCTGTCAGCCACTGTCTCAGTAACTGAAGCATTGGGGGTAAAGATAGGGCTCAGGAAGGAAATATGTCTCTGGTTCTATAATGATGACCTATAAATCCTGAGGTGACAAAGTCTGAGTAAGGGAAAACATGGCATCACACACATGGTTTTCCTGTGCAGGGCTGTGGGTAGTGGTAGCCTTCTGGGATGCTGGTCCTCTGGAGGCAGTGTGGACATTCTGACACACATGACTTCTAGCAAAGGATCTCTTTGTAACCTTTCTTGTATCCAGAAGTAAACAAGGAGAATAACAATAGCTACCACCTATCCAGTGCTTATGAAGTGCGTACAATACATGTGTGCCCAGTAGCCTCAGCAATCCTAGGCTTTTAGCAATTGAGATTGTATCAGTCAGAGTGGGTCAGGAAAGTAATGGCTCAGGACCAGTGGAACTTACTAGAGCTTTGTGAATGGCAATGTGCAGATGGTATGGGTGAGGTTAAGGGAATCCATGAGTGAAGGTGAAGGAAACAGGCTCTGAAATTGGCTCCAGGGGAAAGCCTTCCTCCCCATCATCATGGGGCAAAGAGGAAAGAGCCCTGGACCCAGCCAGGGCCTGCACCTGCAATGTCCCTCTTCTCCTCTGAGCTGCTCTGGCATGGCCTCTCCAGCAGGTGGTCTACAGAGGCAGACTTCGAGAACCCAGAGCCAGGCAGAGAAGGTATGGCAGAGAAGGGGGACAGTGCAAACAGAGCCACCAGCACAATGGTCCTTTACACATGTGGGAACCTCAAGTTCAAAGTGACGTATGCAAAGCATGTGGCTCTCTGGTAGCAGATCTGGAATTTGAACTAACTCGACACATTCTATTTCCATGCTCACCAGGCCTCTAGCTCTCTATAGCTTTCACAAACCTTCTCATATTTTCCTACTTAAGTCCCCTTGAAGTCCAAGACAATTGAATATAAACTCAGGTGGAGCATGGGGTCCTAATCATAAACAACTCACTCCAAATGGGAAATATATTTGAAGTCTCATTTTATCTTAAATATTAATGAAATTCAGTGCTTATATTTGTGTCTGTGTCTGGGGAGGTTGTAGTTGTGTGTGTGTAAGTTCATTTTAATTAAGAATAACACTATTAATTTCCCATTAAAATTTGACCATATGAAGGCAGGCCATGTTTGCCTTGTTTCTTTGTACCTTTCAAGGCACATGGACAGATAGATACCTCAGGGATGAGTTGTCCTCGGTTTACAAAGCACGGTGACCTCTTCTAACCTTCCACAGCAGACACGACTTTGAAGTATCAAAATGACAGCTGCAGAGATTTGACATAGAAGCTCTGCTCTTGAGCCTGGGTGTGAATCCCCAGAGTGTTTTTTCTGGATCGATTATTCTCTAAAAACAATCCTTACAGACTTAATAACCCAGTTTTAAGAGCAAGGTAGGAAATGGTGAAGGTGGCACGTGGGAAGGAAGCAGGAAAAAGCCAGGTCAAGAGTAGCCATAGTGGTGAATGTGAGGAATGACGCAGGGCTGGGCTGGCCTCACTGACAGGAGCAAGTGCTGTGGGGGCTAGTACCTTGTTTGGACCAGGACTGAGGTTTTATACATGCTTCTGTTCTGGCCTCATGGAAGGCAATGGCCCAAAGCATTAGGCAAGCATATCAGAGAGCTCTTGGTCTGGAGGGTTGTGGGTGTGTGGCATCTCAGAGATACAAACTATCCACTCCCTCATCCACCATCTGTTAGGAATATGTGTTTTAATTTTGCATTTTAATAGGCATTTTATATGCGTTCTCCTTTAGTCTTCATTAGCAATGGTTTTCTTTAAAAAAATTCCCACTGTAGGGGGGCATCTGGGTGGCTCAATTGGTTGAGCATCTGACTCTTGATTTCAGCTCAGGTCATGATCTCATGGTTCATGAGTTCGAGCCCTGCATTGGGCTCTGCACTGACAGCAAGGAGTCTGCTTTAGATTCTCTCTCTCTCTCTGCCCCCCCAATTCATGCTCACTCTCTCAAAATAAAATAGTAAATAAAAATTAAAATAAGTTCTCCTTGTATAGATGAGCACTAACTCTCAAAGAGATAAAGAAGTAACTCACAAGGTAACAATTTTCAACTGGATGACTCAAACCCATACTACTTTATCCCAGTCCTGCTCTGCCTGGATTTCATCCTCAGCCCAGAGATAAAACCCAGGTAAGATGAGTGACCATGATGGAGAAGACCATGGACCTCCCTAGAGTTGATGTCAGAAGTTCTTGGTGAGCCGGGGCTTGCTTCTCAGCAACCAGAGGAGAACAGCGAACAGCATATCACTATCATATTCTATGACATTGCCATACAGCTGTGTCATCCTCCAGTTAAGGTCATGTGCTTCAATCCCATAGACCTGGGTTCATGCCCAGTCTTTATCACAGAACTGCCAAAGGCTCTTTGCCAAGTTACTTAACTTTTCAAAGCTTCTGTTTCCCCATCTGTAAAAAGGAACCGATAGTTTCTTTTTGTATGTGATGGTTGTGAGAAGTCAGTAAAATCATGCACAGGAAGCATTTTGTACAGCACCTGGAAGCGGGTTCCCAGATCCTAAAGCCTTGTAGCATATGTATACTTGTTAACTATCCCAGGAATTACTGGTGGTTATCTATGTGTGTATCGTTAAGAAGAGTTGTTGGGCTTGTATTTAGGGGAAGCAAAGAATTCAGGTTTAGAAGAGATTAGGGATTCCCAAGTTAGAATGGGCAGAAGCACATTCTGGAGGGGAGGAAATCTGGCCAGTTCCCTGGGATTGGGGGCTAGAACTGAGAAAAACGGGCTAGCTGGATGCTGGGGGGCATCCTGTGTGGAGCTCTTCACCATTTCCAACCCTTTGCTTTGTGGTTTCTCAGCCCTGGCCTCTCCTTGTAATCACTGGGAACGTTCAGCATCTTTGAGCCCCAGCCCAGAGATTCTGGTTTAATTGGTCTCATTGCCGCCTGAGTGTCAGGAGCTGTTGAAATTGCTAATGATGATTCAGCTGTGCAGCAACATCTGCTTAGGTGTCGCGTGAGCATGTCTGCCGCGTCCCTCTCAGCCACTCCAGTGTCTGTTCTGAAATCACACTGAACGTTCCCCCTTTTCTTCCAGTCTTGCACTCCTACTCACATTTCCGGGTTCTCCATGCTATCACACATTTTCGTTCACTTCCCTCTCACCATTGTTTTTCAGTTTGTAGCATAATGTGGCTGTCCCAGCTTAGGTGCTTGTGTGGGTCCCATTCGCTTTGACTCCTGGTCTCTATCTGCTCTGGGCAGCTAGGTGATCATCAAGCAGGAGCAGATCACATGTCCTGTATCCCACACAGACCTGTTCTGTTCGCTAATGGATACTGTGAGTCCCTAAAAGGCAGAAAGAGGGTCCTGGTTATTTTGCAGTCCCAGCCCAGAACTAAGGCAGTGGGAGTGGCCTGAAGACATGTGGGGACAGAAGATGATTTAGAAAGTGAGACTGGAAAACATTTAACTGATTGTGTACACTCAAAATGCCAAAACCACGGAATTTTACATGGCAAAAAAATACTAAGGGCCATGCGCATTGAACAGTTATATGTCAGAGGTGCCTGGGTGGCTCAGTCGGTTAAGCGTCCAAATTTGGCTTAGATCATGATCTCACAGTCCGTGGGTTCAAGCCCCACATTGTGCTCTGTGTTGACAGCTCAGAGCCTGGAGCTTGCTTCAGATTCTGTGTCTCCCTCTCTCTCTGCCCCTCCCACATTCTCTCTCTGACTCTCAACGTAAAATAAAGACAAAAAAATAAAAAATATTAATAGTTATATATGATTCCCTACCTCTCCTTCACCATCTTGGTTGGATTCAACTTTGCCTTGGAGGAGCCGTTCTTCAACACAAATGAGTTGAGATAATATCTTTACTTTCTTGTGTTTATATTTTGCCCCAACCCTAGCAATCCATAATATTAAGGTAAGAGTGAATATTCCTTCAAGAAGTACAACTCTCTTCTTTAAAGTTTATTTATTCATTTTGAGGGGGAGAGAGAGGAGTGTGGGGGAAAGGCAGAGAGAGAGAAAGAGAGACAGAATTCCAAGCAGGCTCCATGCTGTCAGTGTGAAGCCCAATGCAGGGCTCAAACTCACAAACCATGAGATCATGACCTGAGCTGAAACTAAGAGTTTGATCCTTAACCAACTGAGTCATCCAGGTACCCCTAGAAGCACAGTGTTTTTTATATACTGAGTGCTTAGTGAATGTGCAACTGTTACTGGTCTGAGTTACCCAGTCCTTTGGGTGGCCGGCTGGTGAGGAATTTCTAATAGTATTGTGTGGGTCAGATATTGCGTGCATCACCTTCTGAACAGGGGAAGTGTGTTGAAATAGAAGTAAAAACAAAACACCACTGTCCAGTGCAACAACATAAACTATCCCTCAGGACGCGATCAGCTTTTTTAGACCTGGAAAAGTATGACTACCCCGGGGGCAAATGTTACTTGAAATACTCTGGGTTCTGTAGCCCTAAACACCAGCACATATTTTTCACCTGTCAACCTCTCGCAAAGGTAGTGATAGTAGAGATTAGGGGAGAAGGAAGGAGCAGATAATCTCATCAGAATTAAAGTAAAACAAAAACATCCTCTATGTTTCCTTTTTAATGTGATTTATCAATCCCTGTGCTTACCAGGGAAGCAAGGTCTCAGATGGTTTTGCATTTGTCTCCCTTCTTGTCATTAGCTTCATGGTCTTGACTGGAGGAGCAGCAGAAAAGGTACTCATTTTCCTGTAAAACACTAAACCACTCTAAGCCTTCCAAATGCAGAGAGAGTTTTGAATGTGACCTTATGGGAAATGAAGAAAAGTCAGCTTAACATCAACTGAAATGCCTTGTTCTTTTCCTCCAGCCCTTTTGTTTATTTCTTTTCCCCTTTGGAGCCTTCTGCAAGTCGCTGTGGCAATTCCTTGTGCAGTTTCATGACTTTTGCTTAGAATCTATGCAATGAAAGGCCACTTCTGTAATTTAAAAACAAAACCAAATTGCTTTGTGGGTTACAGAGATCCCTCAGGAACAGAAGGCCTGAACTGGTCTGGGCATGCAGGACTGACCTTTGCCCAGCAAAGAGAAGGCAGCCCCTTTCAGGGGTGATGAATGCCACATGGCTCCCAGATGGGATTTCCATCCTTCTGTTGGTCCAAGGCACTGAATCCGTTCTTGCCCAAGCCACAGCAGCTCTCATTAGTGACAAATGGGCCAGAAAGGAAACTCGCCACACTCTGGAAACTTGCCTTGAACATGCCAGCTTCCTCCTGTGTCCCAGGGCCTTTGTGCAGCTCTTCCTGTCCCCAGAACACTGTCCTCTAGGCTGTATTCTGTCTGCCGCTTTCTAGCACAAGGGCCTCCTTTTAAATACCTTCTCTTCAATCTAATCTAAGTTGCTCACTCTATGACCCGTTACTCTGTCATACACAAGTGCTACACAAAGTTACCTTTCAGTATGCATTAGTTTCCCTGTTGATTGTCAATTACTTCCCACTCAAATGTCAGGTCTCAGAGCAGGGACAAGGGTTTTTTCGCTGTTCTATTTCTAGCACCAAGGACAGGGCCTGGGAAAAAGTAAATACCTTCCAAGAGTGAACTGGAGTAGGAGGTTGGGAAGAATAGAGACAGTATGGTTAGTTTGGGTCTGGAAAACAAACAAACAAACAAACTCAGTTTGAATCCAGACTCAGAGAATAGATGTTTGATCTTGAAGAGAATATTCAAATTCTCTGGACTTCAATGCTTCCTTTTGGGAAAAGAGCACTTGCCCTGGGGGCTGGACCCCCCTGTGGATGGGAACAGCATCCCCAAAACAATGTTTGCCACTGCTCTGCTCTTCTGGTTTTTATGTATCTATGAGCTTAAGATTGTCGCAGAATTCAGAAGATGCATTATCACAAAGCCAGCTGGTGCCTTTGGTGTTGCAAATTAGGTGAGATTATATACAAACCCATTCTGACCAAATACCTGATGAGCTGGCCCTTAATGAGTATTATTTTCTTTACTTCTTAAGATGCTACATAAAATATCATATTTCTGTGACTTGTTCTAGACAATACGGACACCCCACCAGCAGCTAAGTGAGACCTGCTGTTTTTATACATGTGGGAATGAGGGAAAGGGGAGAGGGAACTCAGGTGAAAAAGGTAGAGTATAACCTTTAACGTAATAGGGAGTGACAGGAAGACAATGGACAAGGGAGAGAAGCTGGACATACTGATATGCTACTTCCTACCTTGTTCACTTTGGACTAGCTGCTCAACTTATTTGAATCCCAGGTTTATAATCTTCAAATTGTTGGTAATGACACCTAACCTAGGGATTAATGTCAAGATTAAGGGAGCTATTTTGGGTACATTACATAGCAAACTCATTTTAGACTGGAAGACACCTTCAGTTTGAAAGTAAGGGGATGGATAATATCTATCACGCTACTGGAAGTCAAAAGAAAGCTAGAGTAGCTATACTTATATCAGACAAACTAGACTTTAAAGTAAAGACAGTAACAAGGGATGAAGAAGGGCATTATATAATAATTACAGGATCTATCCATCAGGAAGAGCTAACAATTATAAATGTCTAGGTACTGAATATGGGAGCACCTAAACATATAAAAGAATCACAAACAGAAACAATCTTATGGATAAGAACGTGCAGGAAACTTTAATACTCCACTTACAACAACGGATAGATCAACTAGACAGAAAATCACTAAAGAAACAATGGACTTGAATGACACTTTGGACCAGATGGATTTGACAGATATATTTAGAACTCTACATCCTGAAGCGCACATCTCATGTGCGCATGGCACGTTCTCCAAGATAGATCACCTACTGGGTCATAAATCAGCCCTCAATAAATATAAAAGAATTGAGATCATACCATGCACACTGTCAGATCATAATGCTATGAAACTTGAAATTAATCACAGGAAGAAGTCTGGAAAACCTCCAAAAACATGGAGGTTAAAGAACACCCTACTAACGAATGAATGGGCCAATCAAGCAATTAGAGAAGAAATTTAAAAATATATAGAAACAAATGAAAATGAAAATACAACAATCCACAAACTCTATGGGATGTGGGAAGGGCAGTCCTAAGAGGAAAATACATTGCACTCTGGGCCTATTTGAAGAAATTAGGAAAAGTGCAAGTACAAAATCTAATAGCACACCTAAAGGAATTATAAGGAGGGCAACAAGAGCACCCCAAGCCCAGTTGGAGAAGAGAAATAATAAAAATCAGGGCAGAAATAAACAATATAGAAACCAAAAAAAAAAAAAAAAACCCTTAAATACAAAACACAGGCCAACATATCTTTGACAAAGCAGGAAAGAGTATCTAGTGTAAAAAAGACAGCCTCTTTAACAGATGGTGCTGGGAGAACTGGACAGCAACATGCAGAAGAATGAAACTAGATCATTTTCTCACACTATACATAAAAATAAACTCAAAATGGATAAAAGACGTGAATGTGAGGTAGGAAACCATCAAAACCCTAGAAGAGAAAGCAGGAAAAAACCTCCTCGACCTCAACCGCAGCAATTTCTCACTTGACACATCTCCAAAGGCAAGGGAATCAAGAGCACAAATGAACTACCTGTACCTCATCAAGATAAAAAGCTTCTGCATAGCAAAGGAAACAATCAATTAAACTAATAGGCAAATGACTGAATGGGAAAAGATAGTTGCAAATGACATATCAGATAAAGGGCTACTATCCAATATCTATAAGGAACTCATCAAACTCCACACCCTAAAAACAAATAATCCAGTGAAGAAATGGGCAGAAGACATGAACAGACACTTCTCCAAAGAGGACATCCAGATGGCCGACAGACACATGAAACGATGCTCAGTGTCCCTCCTCATTAGGGAAATACAAATCAAACCACACTGAGATACCACCTCACGCTGGTCAGAGTGGCTAAAATGAACCAATCAGGAGACTCTGGATGCTGGTGAGGATGTGGAGAAATGTGCAGCCCCTCTGGAAGATGGTATGGAGGTTCCTCAAAAAATTAACAGTAGAACTCCCCTATGACCCAGGTTTAGCACTGCTAGGAATTTACCCAAGGGATATAGGAGTGCTGATGCAGAGGGGCACATGTACCCCAATGTTCATAGCAGCACTCGCCACAAAAGCCAAAACATGGAAAGAGCCTAAGTGTCCATCAACTGATGAATGGATCAAGAAGATGTGGTATATTTATACAATGGAATACTACATGGCAATGAGAAAGAATGAAATCTGGCCATTTGTAGCAACATAGATGGATCTAGAAGGTATTATGCTGAGTGAAATAAGTCAGGCAGAGAAGGACAAATACCATATTTTTGCACATATAGGTGGATTAGGAGGAAGTAAATGGAGGATGAAGTGGGAGAAGAAGGGGAAAAATAGTTGGGTGGGGGGGGAGGCAAACCATGAGAGACTCTTGAATGCTGAGAACAAACTGAATGCTGAGGGGGGATAAGGAAGAGGGGAAAGGGGATAATGGGCATGGAGGAGGGCACTTGTTGGGATGAGCACTGGATGTTATATGGAAACCAACTTGACAATAAACTATTTAAGGGAAAAAAATCGTAAGGAATAAAGTAAAGATGACACTACTGAAGGAAACTGATAAAGCTCTAAGAAATCACCCTAAGGAAAGAGAGATCTATGAAGTGTCTAACCAAGAATTCAAAATAATTATTTTAAACAAGCTTAGTGAATAACAAGAAAACTCAAAGGACAATTAAACAAATTAGGAACAACTATGTAAACAAAATGAGAAGTTCAACTAAAGAAATGAAAACCACCAAAAACAAACAAATCCTAGAGATAAAGAATATAATGACTGAACAAAGAACTCAACAGAGAGCTTCAATAGCAGATTCTACAAAGCAGAAGGAAGAATCAGTAAACTAAAAGATAGGCCATATAAAATTATTCAGTCAGAAAAACAAAATTAGAAAAAAAAAAATGGGGAGTGAAGACAGCCTTTAAGACTTAGGGGGAAACTACCAAGTAAGGCAAAATATAAATTATGGGAAACCCAGAAAGAGAAGTGAAAGGAAAAGGGACAGAAAATCAATTTAAAGTAATAATAGCTAGTGGTGTCTAGGTGGCTCAGTCACTTAAGTATCTGACTTCAGCTCAGGTCATCATCTCGTGGTTTGTGAGTTTGAGCCCAGTGTTGGTCTCTTTGCTGACAGATCAGAGCCTGGAGCCTACTTTGGATTCTGTGTCTCCCTCTCTCTGCCCCTTCCCTGTTCACTCTCTGTCTCTCTTTCTCTTTCAAAAATAAGTAAACATTAAAAAAATTTTAGGGTCACTTGGGTGTCTCAGTCAGTTAGGTATCAGACAGAGGAATGGGCCCCAGAAGCAAAGTGGGCTCTGCTTAGGTTTTCATACAATTGTCTGTATGATTCTTCAAATTTAGGTAGATGGATTCAAGCCAAAATAGCTGGGGACCACCTAGTATTGGATATGACATCATGCTACGACAGTCAGGATACCTTGTCTCAGTATGGAGGGTAAATGTTTTCCCCCCAGTCTCTGTAGTCAGGGCAGTCTATGACCAGTGGCACATCCAAGTGAAGAATATTAAGTACTGAAGGTAAAGACTGTGGTGAAGGATATTTCTGCCCAGTACACCACCATCTGATTAAATTCAATTCTGTCAGAGAAAATTTACTGCAGCTTCCTAGATGCTTTTAGACCATAGATTCACCATTTCATAACCTCTGAGATCTTCCCAAGCTTATCTTATTTTTTGATCTTTAATATCCAGAATTTAATAGTTCTGCTTTATATTCTTGGCCTCAAGCAGAAACTAACCACTATTTTTTCAACATCCTCTAATGCCTTTCTCTCTCTCTCTTTAGTACGGTGATGTGAATGAACATGTCTCAGAGTCATTTACTCCCTCAATGTGGGACCCCTGTGTGAGGTCCTTCAAAACAAAGTGTTGTCCGGATCCAAGGAAGAGAAATTTCATAGACTATACCATTATAGTGGACTGAATAGTTTTCTCCCCAAAATTCACACCTACTGGGAACCTCAGGATGTAAACTTATTTGGAGGCTTTGCAGATGTATTTAACTTAAAATGAGGTCATACTAAATTGGGGGGGCTAATCTAATGATTTAGAAGAAGAAAAAGCAGAGACATACAAAACCTTAGAGGAATACTCTGTGTGAAGATGGAGACAGAGATTGGATTAATGTGTTTACAAGTTAAGTGAAGGCAAGGATTGCAGCAACCAACCACTGGAGAAGCTAACAGAGGCAAGAAAGGATTTTTTCCAAGATCCTACAGGGATGCACAGCTCCATCAATGTTATGATTTTGGACTCTTAGACTCCGAAATTGTGAAAGAATAAATTACTTCGCTGCTAAGCCACAATGTTCACAGTACTTTGTTCGAGTAACGAAAGAAAACTAGCAGTCATCTGTGGGATGAGAGTAATATATGAACAATTAGGCATTGAGGAGTAATGCTTTTATTAATAATTTTAACTGCAGAATTCCACTGAAACATAGAAGAATATGACTGAAAAGTAGCAGTACACAACCTTATGGAGACCAACAAAATAAATGAAATCATATACAGTAAAAACTTGGCTTGTGAGTATAATTCATTCCAGAAACATGAGTGTCATCCAAAGCACTTGCGTATCAAAGTGAATTTCCCCATAAGAAATAATGGAAACTCAGATGACTTGTTACACAACCCAAAAATATTCATATAAAATGATTATAATACTGAAATATAATAATGAAGAAATATGAAATATAATGAAAAATAAGCATATTAACCTACACTTACCTTTGCAAACCTTCACGCCTGGTGTGAGGGAGGTGAGAGAGGAGGGTGATTGTGTAGGAAGACTTTCACTATCACTGAGGGAATCACTGCTATGTATTGGCTCATTGGAATCTCTTTTTGTGCAACTTTAACAAGGAACGTATCCAATGACCTAGAATGAAGCAAAGCATTCCTAAGTTTACTCTCATATGAAAAAGCAAAGGATTGTCCATAGGTACTTTGAAGTGACAACAAACAAACAAAGAAACAACACTAGAGCCAGTTGTGGGCACCTTCCAACGTTTTTGAAAAATCACCAATTTCTGCCACACACTGTGGCCTGAGACTGAGCACCCAAACAAAGGGGATGATCACTCACAATCCTGCAGAGAGAGAGAGAGAGAGAGAGAGAGAAGAACCATTGGCTCAGTTGTGATCATGCAATGTTCAGTGTCACTTACTACTCTTATTACAAGACATCATTTGTTTATCAAGTTAAAGGTTATTGGAAATGTTTGCTCATCTTGTAGAACACTCGCAGAACAAGTTCCTTGCAATCCAAGGTTTTACTCTAATGGAAAGTCAAGGACCTAGATGTATGCCACCCCACCCCTGTCCCTCATGGGAGTGCGTGGTATTGTATATCTGCTTCCCTCTGCACAGTGACTTTACTCTATCACTCTTCTCTGTTCAGCTTTCTCTGCCTACGTTCACTCTCAGTGACTTCATTGGGTCTGCCTCTTGCCTTCTGTGGCCACTGACTCTCACAAAAAAGAAACACACACAAAATACCTGTTTGATCATCACTGTCTTATCAGTTATACATAAGTCACTCTATCAGTTCCAGATCCTTAAATCGTGGTCTGATTAGTTCTTCTCCAGTCACCTGACTGTCTAAACCCACTATGATATAATGATGGGTCATGAGCATGCCTTGAGGAAGACTGTGAGGAAAAAGAAAAAACAAGAAGAAGAAGAAAAAGAAGGAAGGCTGTGAGGAAGAGTCCTAAGAAGTCATGTGAGCAAGAACGTGATAATTGATATGCCTACCACAGTTAAAACTGACAGTATTTATTCTGACATTGTAAGAGCAAGAGATAAACCAGCTGTCACCAGCAATTTAGATCCGATAAGGGACTTTGTTTTAGAAAAGACAGCACTAGACTATTGAGCCCCACTTTTTCTTAGAAGAAAGTTCTAGAAAATTATCTCCCCCTCTATGGTATAACTTCATATTCACCAAGCAACCCACAGGAGCCACATACACCCTCATCAATAAAAAGAGCCACTGACACACTGATGATATATTGACAACTTGACTTTTCTGTCCTGTTTTCTGTAGATGCACAAGAAGCCCAGTTTCCAGTCAATAAGGACCAGAGCAAGATTCTAAATTGTAAAGAATTTAACAAGGTGCTAGCTCCTGTCAAGGTGGGGATATTGGCTTTACTCTAAATGAAGTAAAAACTTGTTGAAATATGGAGTTCATATTTATATGGAGTTCAGCTCCTTTAGCAAATTTCTCATTTCCCTCACAATACATCCACATGTAGGTGTAAATGCCTGAAATTCCTCAGCACAAAATTTCTCAAAATGTCTGTTGGATAGAATCACTTAGGGAGCCTTAAAATTCGTTATGCCCAGATTTCATCCTTAGAGACTGTGATATAATTGTGGGCACTGGGGCTTCCAAAAGTTCCAGTGTGGGGGGCTGGCAGAGAAAAAGGAGAGCAGACAAATTGCTATGACTATGGAAGTTTTCCCGAAGAAGGCCCTTCATCTGCCTCGGCAGAAATAGTACTTGAACTGACATTTGGGTTCTTACATAGATGAATGACTGGACAAGAGATGGCACCCCTTTCAGTCAAGTTTCCTGTCATCATTGGAGACACCTGACCCCAAATCCAGTACGAAGTCCACGTATGATTCTAGAACTTTCTCCTTCCCATCCCACCCTAGGTCTTTCAGTCTATGAAGACTCCTTGGGTGTACATAGAGTGGAGCTGAGAGAAAGAATTGCAAATGGTATGAGGGAATACACACACAGGATTCGTATGAAAGGAGCTTCTGCAGGGAGAGAAGAGAGCAGAGAAGCACCTTATTTCCCCCAAAAGCTGAGCGGAGCCGGATCTGGCAAGTTAAGAATAGACTGATTTTATTCATGCCCAGTCTCATTGAATAGAGCCCCCTACAGCTGGAATCAGAAGGTAATGGTAGCGTTTATAACTGCCCTCTATGGAATTCTGCAGCCCATGTAAAGCTGGCCTTATGTGGTACACAGCACCCAAGACTCAGCCTGCTCCCCAGGACTCACTTAAATGGTACATTCATTGCCCATCAATCACCCCTTAAAACAATAAGATACAATTTGCCAGAGACCAACCACTAAAAAGAAATGAAGCTTTTCATCTTCTGCCTACAGATGAGTGTAGGCAGGAGGGTGGAGTGTTCTGTGGGGAAGGTAGGGTTGGGTAGTGGTTTCTTGAAGTGCATTATTTTAGCTCTGTCTCCATGGAATGCCAGCTCTTTGGTAAATCAAGTCTAGGAAGAATTGACATCTCTAATGATTTCTGTAGAATAAAATGAAGATTTTTTAAGATAAAGGACAGAAAAACAAAAGCCCTGCAATCCCATTTTCCCTACATGGCCCTAAATCTTTACACTCATTTGTTCTTACGTGATTGAACTTTCCTTTCCACAGCGATCCCGAGAAGAGTAGCGGCCCTTTTCTCTCAGAAGGGTTAATAGCTACTGCATTCTATACCCATGGGAGGAACTATCCTGGGGTCCTCCAATTAAAGACTGCTTGTATCTTTACACATATGAAGTGACTGGCTGAATACACTTATTCTGGGTGCTGGAAGGGAGAGAGGAAGAGCCTGGGGATGGGTAACAGGTCTCATTTGTTGTCCATTTGTTATCTCAATGCATGTATTACAGGAAGGAAGGGAGAAGAACAAAAGTAGAGAAAGAAGGGGGAAAGGGAAGGAAAGTGAGGGAGAAAGAAAGCCAGCAAGGAACTTGAGCAACCTGGCACTATACACGGGAAGTCAGAATTCAAACCCAGTCACAAATTTAGCCCTGGGTTTAAATAACCCAGCACTCTGCCCTACCCCAGGGACTCCCTGGTACTCCCTCTTCAGGTAGATGCTGATCTCAAGCATGAAGCCACCCAGGAGTAAGAAGTGAGGACCCCCTGCTGAATGCTGAGTGACGAGGGAAGCTACTTTGTGCAGTCTCCTAACAAAGTCCACAACACTCTGTATCTGATAAAATAAGAACATAAAATTCCAAAGGGGGGTGGGGAAATCAATGCTCTGAGTTGACTGGCTCCCCTTATGCTTTCACTGTCATAACTGGTTCTGACTGGGTTGATAATCAAATTTCTTCCAGTTCCTTAAGATGAAAACCCAAGCCAAATTTGGAATATTGCATATAATTTATATACTTACAACTCGTCATGTCCTGGAGGAATTTGAAATTGCTTCCATAGGTCCACATGAGATCCACATATTTGAAAATAAGACCACGGATGGAACACTGTCGGGAGAAAAGAAACCATTTCCATCTAGTTTTATACATGCATACAGTTCATCATATTACACATGTATAAATGATAGCATGTATATGGGCTTAAAGATAGACATAGTGTTTCAATCTTGAAATATGAGAGAACTGAAATTCTACTCCAAGACACTGTTGCATCAGAGGATAAAAAGTTAAATCTGTTAGTAAGACAAGGTTCAAGTTGGGAAGTCTAGCCTTAAGTGATTTAGTAACCTGTATCACTTTTGTTATAAAAGAAAATAAGAAATATAAGCAGATAATTAACACTAAGGGGATTTGAGGGAGAAAAAAAAAAGAGAATATTTTCAGCTCCCAAGAGAAACCATATATCTATAAATGGGTACATGAAAAATATATATTTTCCTCAAAACACATCTGTTTTATGCCAAGAAAATTGCTGGCACACTTATATTCCCATAAATAAACTGTAAACTGCAATATTTTACACTTAGGATGGCACAAAAGAGCTATCTTAGATTACTCCATGGATGGGGGATAAATTGCTAGTTTTTAAAGGCTTATTTCTCCCCAATTCCAGAGCAATTATAAGTTTGAGTCGGTGACATTACAATACAGAGAAGCAGAGTTGAAATATAGAGATTTCAACACTACATTCTATAAAAAACCTCAGCATTGGGGCGCCTGGGTGGCTTAGTCGGTCAAGCGTCCGACTTTCGCTTAGGTCATGATCTCGCGGTTCGTGGGTTCCAGCCCCGCGTCGGGCTCTGTGCTGACTGCCAGCTCAGAGCCTGGAGCCTGTTTCAGTCTGTGACTCCCTCTCTCTCTGACCCTCCCCTGCTCACGCTCTCTCTCTCTCTCCTAGAAATAAATAAAACATTTAAAAAAAAAAAAAAAAACCTCAGCATCATGATGTAGCATACAATTCTGCCACCCAACGATCCTCTGTTCATGGATCGAGAGTTACCAACAAAGGCTTCTTCTTAGAGTGCCTGTCACTCACACACACATGCGCGTGCATGCTGACCCCACCCTTGCGTGTATCAGGCAGCGATTGTACCCGGTTTCAGACCTGAGGCTCTTTCCTCTTCATTTCAGAACTAAGAGTGAAACCTTTGAGCCCCACTTAATCATTTACTGTATTTGATTTGAAGCCATAACAAAACTTTGGTGACCGAGGAGCTTTAACTTGGAATTGTCATTTCATCGCAACCGATTCTCACCTTGAAGTGGGAATGGTGCTTACGGAGTTTCTCTCAAAAGCATGACGTTGCTGGGACCTGTGATTATAATAAGCAGGAACCAAGGAATTGCTGTGGCCTCCACAGGTACCAGGATTTGTTTTCCGAAGGGACCTGAGTAGGAAGTGCTTGCACATGAAGAGTGTAAAAATCCCCTCCCCCTTTTACTACAGCCAGCCAGAAAAGACATCATCACATAAAAGAGATGCTCATGTTGGGCTAAAGCAAAGTTATACAGACTCTCATTGGCAGAAACAAGTTTCTGTGGAAGTTACCGAAAAACCGAGAATGATCATGATGGGTCAAGTAATCATAACAAGAGGATTAATACAAGAGTGAAGATTAGTCGCCATCCATTCTGAGACCAAAGTGAAACAAAATAAATATAAGAAACATTAGAAAAGAGGCTTTAAAAAGACTGTAAAGCAGAACACTTGAATGGGATTACTTGCTCTTTCTTAAGGAGGAGGCACTATAAGTTTGTGTCAGAGCTATCTGCCTGTCATTATTCATGTTTAGTAATAAACTATATTTACTGATGTTCCTATGTTTATTGATGCCTAATAATAAACCATGTTTATTGATGACATCTGGCATCACAATTTATTCTAAAATGTGAAGTCAGAACTTCCGATAAAATCTACTTTTAAGGTACTGAGTTTTCTTTATTAAAAAAAATTTAATGTTTATTTATTTTTGAAAGACAGAGAAAGACAGAGCATAGCAGGGGAGAGGAAAGGAGAGAGGGAGACATAGAATCTGGAGCAGGCTCCAGGCTCTCAACTGTCAGCACAGAGCCCGATGCTGGGCTTGAACCCATGAACCACAAGATCATGACCTGCGCTGAAGTCAGATGCTTAACCCACTGAGCCACCCCGGCGCCCAGGTACTGTGTTTTCTAACATTGCTAGAGATTGGTGCTTGGACTTAGTAGATCACCTTTGACTACCAGAGTAAATTTTCACTCCCCAGAGTGAATAGAACAAGTAATCAGTCTCAATTACTCACTTCTGCTTTAGTAAGTCTTATTTCTATCATGGTATATGAAATATTTCCATGCTTCTCTGTATTGGATTTTCTAATCCCTATGCTACCCCCACTAAATATATATATAACTCAGACCAAACCATCTCCTACCTCCTACCTGGTTAGTGCCCTTAGACCAAGATAGATAATTGACCACAGTGTTCTAGAATTGTGGTGATAGACTTGTGTTGGTTTCACTTTGTGATCTTGGGAAAGCTGTTTAAATGGTAAGCCTCTGTTTCTCTTCATATAAAGAAGCATTTCTACTGACCTGGTGGAGTTGCTGGAAGGATTAAAGGAATCCCAGTCCCATCTACCTCTCTGTTAACTTTGTCTTGCTACCATTCTCCATGAGTCATAGTACCTCTCAAACAGAAAGGGAACTCAAATGCTGAAATGCCAGTGCCTTGAGTCTGAAGTTTTGTCTTCTATTTCTTCTGATCCTGTAAGTCTTACCTATTATCTGGAAAGCTGATTCATCACACAAAACTATTTACCTGTTGGGTATTGGTTATTCCTTCGATGACGCTATTGAAAGTATAATGCTTGCCTAGAGAGTCACCTTGTGCTGTGTCTTTTCCATCCATCCCATCTCTCCTGCTGGTCAGTGTGGGATTTGGAGGACCTCATGTCTTCTCTGGCTCTAGTCTCCTCACATGCCCTGCAAGGAGATTTTAGAGTCCACGTCTCTTTGGTATAAGTACTGCGCGCTAACCAATTGCGCCACTGGAGCTCCGATCCACGTCTCTTTTAAAGAATTGAGCATAAATCATTATACAATGACTTGCAGGTTTAGAGGGAAATGTTCTATTCAGATTAATGTTATGCATCAAAACCATGATGTGGTTACTTCTTTTTTATCCAATGAGAGAAGAGAAAATATCCTCTTGCTCTAATGTTGGTGGCAAAAAATTCCGATTTTTCACCCTGGCTATGATTATTGATGACTGCCAGCTAATTATCATATTATAATTCTTTGTTGCAACATGTACTTATAATTTTAATTAATATACTAAAAAGAGTTAATGCCTCATATAATATAATCTGCATATTATCCTGAGTATATGATTTCCTGTTTCAGACTTGTTGAAATAAAGCTCAAAGATTTGATGTCGTGACCTTGATGTTAACAATTACCTTATTTACCTCCAAGTTATATAAACTGCTGATCGGTTTAAAAAAATTTTTAAGGACTTGTATCACTTTGAAAACACGGAGAACAAGAAGATCCCCAAATTGGCTAGTCTTCTTTTACTTTTAAAAAACACACAACTTCAGGGGTGGGTGCCTCAGTGGGTTAAGCGGCCAACTCTTGACTTGGACTCAGGTCATGATCTTGCCCTTGTTTGTTGAAGACCTGCGTCGGAGTCTGTGTTGATGGTGCAGAGCCTGCTTGGGATTCTGTCTCCCCTCTCTCTCCCCCTCCCCTGCTTTTCTCTATCTCTCTCTCAAAGTAAATAAAAATAAACTTAACAAATAAAAATCAATACAAAATACACAACTACAAATGAGTCCTAGTTGAGCTTTGGGTGAATATGCATGAATATGCAAAGAGAATGATAACAACAAAAATTGCAAGGAAATGAACAAAAGTCTGTTGTTGGAAATAAAGTCTGTTGTTGGAAATCTAGGTGCATATAATTGTTTTAAAATGCCAAGCAGCAAATGTGAAATTCCAAGATAACTAGGCATAAAGCTGTGTCCATCAACCAGAAATTGCCATTACATATTTTGCAATGGCTGTTCCCTGTAACATTCGTGTTAATGATGTGGCAAAAAGCTTGGCTAACAGGTGAGAACAAATTATTCAGTAGTCTCTCACATTTTATTAACTAATATCCTTGGATGCAAGTCAGAGTGAACCCATCTTTTATTGTCTTCCTGGTGTTGTTTCGGGGTGACTTAGGATTCTAAGACACTATGCTGATGAGGCATGTGCTAGAGCCAGGAATGATATTCAGGGAGGACATGGGTTTCAATAGTCAGGGGACAGGGCTGTCCCATCATTTTTGGGTAAGACACATGGTCTATATGAAAAGAACTTGGGGAACTAGGGGCTCTAAACAAAAGACACTCTGGAATGTCTGTTTTTTCCCGAGAGAGGAACCAAATCACATTGTCCACAGGCCTGAGGAAATGTCAAGTAAATATTAATATGCTTGTGAGAGATGGAGACACGAATCTATGCACCTGTGAATAATGGGGCAGAATTCACATGCCACACACAGAATGGGAATCTTCCAACTAGGAATTTCACACAAAAACTGATCTGTGAACACTGTCCCTAGCTCACTAAAGACACCTACATAAACCCAGGGTAAAGGAATATTTCAGAAAAAGTAATCCTCAGGTTTATTGGACCAGCAGAGAAAGCCTGCAAACCACTTCCTTTTTTTTTGTGAGGGAAAACCAAACAAAAATGTCAGCAGTATTAACAGTCCTAAGAACCTGAGATAATAAAACAAATGGGTATGGAGAAGCGCACTTGTTGGGATGAGCACTGGGTGTTATATGGAAACCAACTTGACAAACTATTTAAGAAAAAAAAAATAAAACAATTTGAAAGACACTATAAATATCTTTGAAATTATTAAGAGCTAAAAATAGGAATGCAAATCAATAGCAAAATGAAGGAAAAAGAGACTATAAAAATGAAATAGAGCACCTTTTAAAGTCCACCAACTGGGATTGCCAAGAAAGGAAAATGTAATCATTTCCAGTAAAAACTTAGTAGGTAAGTTTCAAAAGTAGACACAGCTGATCGATAGAAGAAAACATTCTGAAATGGAGTGCTAGAGATAAAGATAACAGCAAATAAATAAATGACCAGTAAGGATACTAGGTTAATAAAATAATAGAATTCATCAAATGCCCACAAGGAGATAGAGAAGTGATTTGAGAAAATGAAGAGAAGAATACAGGTTTAAAAAATAATAGTTGAGAATTCTTGAGGTTCAGTGAAAGATTTGAAGACGTGGACTGTACAAGCACACCAAGTACTGAGCAAGATAAATAAAATTAAATCCATACTTGGTAAAATAATACAATATTACATGTTGGGGTAAGAGTTAAAAAAACAACAACCAAAAAATGATAATGTTATTCTCACCGTATCGATGGAAAGTACCTGTCAATCTAGAATTCCCTGCACAGCAAAGTGTCATTCCAGAAAGATGAATGTAAGGTATTTTCAGTCAAAAGGAATTTACAGTTCACAGATCTTCATGGAAATCAGTTCAGAAAAAAAAAAAAGGATATTGGAATGGAATAAGAGAATGGAATACAAGATGTGATCTTGAGAAAAATAGATAAATAAACATAAGTGGAAAACTAATTAGGCCTCTACTGAAAAACAAAAATAATGACTAATTTTGGATTTTAAAGCAGGAAGAACCTAAGTTTGAGAACACAGTGTCCAAATAAAACACTGTATTTTTCTCTCTTGTTGGTAAGAAGGGTGACATTACCTCTAAACTTCTTGCAGTAGCTGTTATATTGTAAGGAAAACCATAAAAATAATGCAAATACCAGAAAGTCTTCCAAACCAAGGGAAAATAGAGAGAACAAAGGAATAAAGCAAATTTGATAAGTTTAATGGAAAGATGGAAAGAATAATGTTTAACAAATAAAGTTCACAGTATAATAAAAAAATATATGAGTAACAAAATGTCATTTACCAATATTTACAAAAAATTACAAATTGCTTGTATGTGACTTTTCAGTGATAGCAATCCACAATCCATGTAGAACATACTAATTTCTTTAATTTAATTGTTCAGTTTTTTAGTTGCCTCCCAGATAAATATCAGAAACACAATGACGCATAAAATCAAATGGAATTAATGCTCTCTATCACTGCATTTATTATACTTTCTACAGTTCTGAGGTCCTCATTTTGATACATTTTCTCTTTATAACCTGTGTTTTATTATGAAGCATTCCTAGATTTGGTGCTCTTTTCCTTTTGATTATTTTTTTTAAGGAAGCTACAGAGCGACACACAGTTGTAAGATGTAACACAGAAAGACCCTGTTTCACCCCACAGTAACATCAAAACGATGGTATAATTTCATACCCTGGATGTTGATATGGACACAGTTACCACCCTGACCTGTTCATCGCCATAAAGATACCTTATGCTGCCCTTTTAATTTTTTTAACGTTTTATTTCATCTTTGAGAGACAGAGTGACAGACCATGAGAGGGGGAGGAACAGAGAGAAAGGAGACAGAATCAGAAGCAGGCTCCAGGCTCTGAGCTGTGAGCACAGAGCCTGACGTGAGAATCGAACTCATAAACTGTGAGATCATGACCTGAGCCGAGGTCAGATGGTCAACTGACTGCCACCCAGGTGCCCCCCTTATGCTGTCCCTTGAAAGCTATCTCACTTCCTTCTCCCATCACCACTTATATAATCCTAGACACTGCTAATATGTTCTCTAGATCTACAATTTTGATATTGAATGAATACTATATAGACAAACTCATACAGTATACGATCTTTTTGATTATTTTTTTCAATCAGCATAATTCTCTGGAAATCCACCCAAGTTGCTGCTTGAATCAATCATCCATCCCTTATTGCTGAGTAGTATTCCATGGCATGGGTGTGTCACCATATGTTTAACTGTTCTGTCATTGAAGGGCATCTGGATTTTCCCAGTGTTTGGACTTCACAAATAAAGCTGCTAGAAACATTTGTGCACAGGTTCTTGTGTGAATATAAACCTATTTATCTGGGATCAAAGCCCAGGTGGTTTTGTGGGGGGGTTGTTTTGGCTTGTTGTTAAGAGACGTCTCATTTGTCCTCCATAGAGGCGGCACCATTTCACATTCCCCCATAGTGTGTCAGAGACTAGTTTCTCATCACGCAGTGCTCTATTCTTCTCCCTACTTTTCACTTCCACCACTTTGATAGGTGTGCAGTGATAGCTTACCGTGGCTGTAATTTGCAGTTCCTTGAAGACTAATGCTGAACATCTTATTATGTGCTTATTGGCCATTCTGAGTGCATCTTCTATGGAGAAATGTCTATGTAAGCCCGAGGTCGACTTTTAGTCAGGTTGCATGCATTACTGTTGAGGGATTGTAGGAGTTTCTTTCTATATTATGGGTATTAAGCCTTTAGGACATATATAATTTGCAAGTATTACCTCTCATTCTATAGAGGCTTTTAACTCTTTTTGGTGTCTTTTGATGCACACAAGACTTTAAATTGGATGAAATCCAATTTATCTTTTTTTTTGTTATTGCTCATGTTTACACTATTATATCTAAGAGCCCATTATCAATACCCAAATTTAAGTATTTACCCCTATGCTTTCTTCTAGGAACTTTATGATTTTAGCTCTTATATTTAGATTGCTAATTCATTTTGAGAAAATTTTTGTATATGGTGTGAGGTAGGTGTTAACTTCATTTTTTTCCATGTGGAAATCCAATTGTCCCAGGACCAGTTGTTGAAGAGATTGCTCTTTTCCCCATGGAATATATTTGGTGACCTCGTCAAAGGCCATTTAGCCAAAAACAAAACAAAACAAAAACATTGGTGAGGATGTAGAGAAATTGGCAAACTTGTGCACACGTTGTGGGAACATAAAATGGTGTAGCTACTATGGAAAACAGACTTGAGTTTATTCCAAAAACCTGAAAACAGAATTGCCATATGCTTGAGAAATTCCACTTCTGGGTATATACCTCAAAAATTGAAAGCAGGCACCCAAACATTTATTAGCATACCCATGTTTGTAACAGCATTACTGACAAAAGTCGAAAGGTGGAAAATACTCAAGGGATGAACGAACAAACAAAACATGGTATATATATAAATGGAAATTATTAAGCCTTATAAAGGACAAATGATATATTTATTTTATTGAAGTATTATCGACATAATATTATATTAGTTTCAGGTGTACAACGTAAGGGTATTGGTGTATATTACAAAATGATCACCGCAGTAAGTCTGGTTAAAATCTATCATCTGAAATAACTACACATTTTGTTTCTCACCATGAGAGCTTTTAGGATCCACTCTCTCACAACTTTCCGATATGCAAAACAGTATAATTAACTGCAGTTACTGGGCTGTACATTACATCCCCATGACTTATTTCACTGTCCTTTGTGTTACATCCCCATAACATGTACTTTGTAACTGGGAATTAGTACCTTTTTATTCCTTTCATTCATTTTATTCACCCCGATCCTCTGCCTCGGGCCACCATCAGTCAGTCTCTTCTCTACATCCATGAGCTCAGTACTTTTCCGTAGTGTTTGTTGTTGTTATTTTAGATTCTATATATAAGTGAGATCATTATGGCATTTGTCTTTTTTACCTGACTTATTTCAGATAACACAATGCCCTCAAGTTTCACTTTTGTTGTCATAAGTTCTAAGATTTATTTGTGTGTTTGAATAATCTTCCAATATATATGTCTCACATTTTCATTATTTATTCATCTACTCATGGGCATTTAGGCTCTGTCCATATTTTGGTTGTCATATAATGTTGCAATTATCACGGGGCACATGTATCTTTTCAAGGTAGTGTTTTTATTATACTCAGAAAAATCACCAGAAGTGGGAGTGCTGGATGATATGGAAGTTCTTATTTTAATTTCTTGAGGAACCTCCACACTGTTTTCCATAGTGGCTGCATCACTTGACATTCCCACCCCATGCACAAGGGTTCAAAAAGGAAGGAATTTGACCTGCATCACAAGGATGAACCTTGAAGAGTATGCTAGGGAAATAAACTAATTAAAAAGGACAGATATGTCATGATTCTGTTTACTGTGGTAGCTGGAGTAGTTATCCAGTTTAATTATCCATTACCTGATGAAGTTCATCTTGGTTGCTTCTAGGCATAGTTAGCTAAATATGAATAAAGCTATTGTAAATATCAAGGGCAAGGTTTTCTGGAGACATTAAGTTTTCAACTCATTTGGGTAAATATTAAGGAATATGATTGCTGTATAGTATGTTAAGGGTATGTTTAGTTTTGTAAAAAACTGTCAAAATGTCTTTCAGAATGGCTCTACCATTTTGTATTTCTACCAGAAATTAATGAAAGTTTCCATTTCTCCACATCCTCACCAGCATTGTTATTATCAATGTTCAGAAGATGTGGTTTATATATACAATGGAATACTACATGGCAATGAGAAAGGATGGAACTCGAGGGTGTTATGCCAAGTGAAATAAGTCAGGCAGAGAAGGACAGATACTATGTTTTCACTCATATGTGGATCATGAGAAACTTAACAGAAGACCATGGGGAGGGGAACGGGAAAATATAGTCACGGAGGTGGAGGGAGGCAAACCATAAGAGACTCTTAAATACTGAGAACAAACTAAGGGTTGATGGAGGGTCAGGGAGAGAGGAAAATGGGTGATAGGCATGGAGAAGAGCACTTGTGGGGATGAGCACCGGGTGTTATATGGAAACCAACTTGACAATAAACTATGTTAAAATAATAAAATAAATAACCATTGCTAACATTTAAAAAAGTATTATCAATGTTTGCAATTTTTGTCATTGTAATAGGTATGTAGTGGTACATCTTTGTTGCTTTATTTTTAAATTCCCTAATAACATATGGTAAGTGTCTTTCCATACGTTTATTTGCCACCTGTCTATCTTCTTTTGTGAGGTGTTTATTCAGATCTTTAACCTATTTTTAAAATCTGTTTGTTACATTTCTTATTGTTGAGTCTTAAAATCCTTTGTATATTTTGGATAAAGGTTCTTTATCAGGTATGTCTTTTGAAAACGTTTTCTCCCAGCTTCTAGAATGATGTCCAAGTTGCGAATATATTTTTTTCATAAAGCATACTTTTGATGTTGTTTCCCAAAAGTCATCATCAAACCAAAGGCCATCTAGATTTTGTGCAATTTTATCTTCTAGGAATTTTAAGCTTTGTGTTTTACATTTGGATCTATGGCCCATTTTGATCAAATTTTTAAATTTTATTTTTATTTATTTCCATGGAGAGAATTAGTGGGAGGGACTGAGAGAGAGGGAGACAGAATCCCAAGTGGCCTCTACCATGTCAACACTGAACCCCATGCAGGTCTCAAAGCCACAAACCTTGAGATCATGACCTGAGCTGACATCAAGAGTCTGAAGCTCAACTGGCTGAGCCACCAGTCTTGATTTAGTTTTTGTTAAGGCGGTGAGGAATGTGTCTAAATTCAGTTTTTTGCATGCAAACTCAGTTTTCCGTAACATTTGCTGAAAAAAGACTACCTTTTCTCCACTGTATTGCCTTTGTTCTTTGTCTTGTGTATTTCTGAGCTTTCTATTTGGTGCCTTTGTTCTATTATTTTGTTGCTGTTGCTGCTCTTTCTCTAATACCACACTGTCTCAGTTACTGCGGCTTTAGAGTAAGTCTTGAGGTCAGGAAATGTCACTCCTTCAGCTTTGTGCTTCTTCAATATCATGTTGACTGTTTTGGGTTTTTGCATCTCCATGTAAATTTTAGAATCAGTTTGTCAATAGCCACAAAATAACTTGCTAGGATATTGACTGGGATTGCATTGAATCTATAGATCAATTTGGGAAGAATTGACATTTTAACAATATTGAGACTTCCTATTCATTTATGTGGAGTATCTATCTATTTAATTGTCTTAAATTTATTTCATTTGAGGTTTGTAGTTTTCCTTATATAGATCTTTTACCCACTTTGTTAGACGTAGGTATAAGTTGAAGTATTTAATTTTGTGGAAATGCTGATGTAAATTTTTAAATATTTTTAACAAAATAATTTAAAAAATTTTAAATTAATTCTATTTTTTTCTTTTTTTTTTTTTTGCTTGGAGAAAAGATTGATTTTTGTATATAAATCTTGTTCTCTGCATCTTTGTTATAATCACTTAAGAGTTTCAGGCGATTTTATTGGTGGTGCTGATTCTTTCTAATTTTCTACAAAGACAATCATGTCATCTGCCTATACACTTTTGTTTTTTCTTTCTAATCTGTATAGCTATCATTTCTTTTTTATTTCATCTTTTTTCATTAGCAAGGACTTCCAATATGATGTTGAAAATGAATAGTGAGAGGGCATATCTTTGCTTTGTTCCTGATCATAGTGGGGAAGCTTCTAGTTTCTCATTATTACATACATTCTGTGTAGATGATCTGTTGATACTCTTAGTCGAGTTAAAAAATACTCCTTTTATTTCTAGTCTCTTCTGAGTTTTTATCATGAATAGTGTTGAATTTTCTCAAATGATTTTTCCACAGCTGTCAGTGTGACCATGTGATGTTTCTTCTTCAGCTTGTGGATGTGATTACAATCATTTTCAAATGTTGAATCAGCCCTGTATAAAATAAATACCACTTCATTACAATACCTAATTGTTTTCATGCATGACTGAATTTGATTTGCTAATATTTTGTCAAGGGTTTTTGTATATATGTTTGTAAGAGACATGGGTCTATAGTTCTCTTTTTTGTAGTGTCTGGTTTTGGTATTAGGATACTGCTGGTCCCATAGAATAAATTAGAAATATTCTCTCTACTTCTATCTTCTGAGATTGTAAAGAATAAGTACAACTATAAGTGTTTAATACAATTCACCAGTGAACCCATCTGAGCCTGGTGTTTTCTGTTTTGGAAGGTTATTAATTATTGACTCAATTTCTTTAGTAGATACAGGTCTACTCAGATTGTTTATTTCTTCTTGTGTGAACTATGACAGATTGTGTTTAATCCTTTTAATACACCATTGAATTTATTTTGTTAGTATTGTGCTGAGAATTTTTATATCTTTATTCATAAGATATATTCCTTTGTAATTGTCTTAACAATGTGTTTATCTGGCTTTGGTAGCAGGGTAATGTTAGCCTTATAGAATGCATTATGAAGTGTTTCTTCCTCTAATGTTTGAAAGACTTTAAGAAAGATCAGTGTTAGTTTTTTTTTTTTTTTTTAATGTTTGATAGAATTCTATAGTGAAGCCATCTGGTTCTGGGTTTTTCTTGCTTAAGGAGTTTTAATTACTGATTCAACCTCTTTACTTATTATAGGTCTGTTGAGATTTTCAATTTCATTTTGAGTTTGTTTAGGCAATTTGCATTTTTCAAGGTTATATAGGCTATCTAATTTGTTGGTGTACAATTGTTCTTCGTATTCTTTCATAATCTTTTTACATATTTTTAACTTCCCTCGCATTTATTTCTTATTTTAGTTATTAGTGTCTACTTTTTACTTTTATTTTTAAGTCTAACTAACAGGAAATGAATTTTGTTGATCGTTTTCAAAAATTAAGTTTTGGTTTCATTGATCCTATTGGTTTTCTATTCTCTACTTTATTTGACTCTGGTTTAATCTAATCTAATTAATTTATTTTCTGCTGCTTGAGGGCTTCATTTTCTCATCTTATTCCAGTTTTCTCTCCTTCCTTCCTTCCTTCCTGCCTTCCTTCCTTCCTTCCTTCCTTCCTTCCTTCCTTCCTTTCTTTCTTTCTTTCTCTCTCTCTCTCCTCTCTTTCTTTCTTAATTTAAATTTAACTTAGTTAAACATACAGTGCAATATTGATTTCAGGAGTAGAACTCAGTCAATCATCATGTGATTCCATACAACACATTCATCACTAGTGCCTTCCTTAACACCCATCACCCGTCTAGCCCATCCCCCACACACCTTCTTCCATCAACCTGTAGTTTGTTCTCTATCATTAAGAGTCTCTTGTGATTTGTTTTCTTCCCTTCCTCCTCTTCCCATATGTTCATCAGTTTTGTTTTATTTATTTGTTTGTTTGTTTATTTATTTATTTAGAGGGAGGGGGAGAGAAAAGTAGGAGATAGGTACAGAAGGAGGGAGAGAGAGAGAATCTAGCTTTTCTTTCTATTCCCTATGCAGGTCTCATTCTCACAGTCAAAAGAGGCAAGATACCCTTTCATCTACTTTTCTGCAGAAGGAGGACTCTTCATGAGAATAATGGGGACTTTTGGAATCTCCAATATCTTTCCCAGAATTAGGAAGAAATCATTTTATTGAGCCAAGTTCCTTCTCTGAAGTTATCTCGATTTTGTTTTAGGATTATTTCAGGACACCAAAGGACCATGTGGCCTGAAAAGAAGAATGAGACAAATTAACCTGGGCATCTAGTAGAAGCCATATCCCAGATCAGACATAAAGCTTCCATACCCCTAAACCCAGGATTTTGTGTCTTGACATAGATTTGTATCATAAAATATAATTCCTGCCCATAGCATTTCCTCTTTGGTGTGCATGAATAAACACCTTGTTAATATTTGGCCATGGATAAACTGGAATTCTGACAGGTGTACTGTGTATACAGTGACCCAAAGGAATGATAAACCCAGCAGACCTGGATAATTGCAAGGGATTTGATGTGGTTAGAAGACAGAAAGCATGGGAAGGGTAGAAGATGTGAGGCTGAGATGTACAAAGAAATTGGAAATCAGGGTGTACTTGTTAAAAGACTTTGGTATTTGTTCTGAGTACAACAGATAGACACTGAAGAAAGAATGTGAGCACTAGGGAGAAACATAATCATATTAGTGTTTCAAAGTCCTTCTGATGGCTATGTGGAAGCTGGATTTAATGTTGGAAAAACTGGGGAAAACAAGAAACTGTTTGGGAGATTATTACTGTGTTCTAATTGAGATATGGATGCAGTGGTGCCTCCCCATAGGACCAGGAGAAGATACTGACTGCCCTTGGAAGGTGAAAAAGAGCCTTCTAAAAAGGGTTATAAGGCACCCCATTCTAGTAAAGAGGTATCAAGGTCAAATCTATCCTTCAACACCTCAGGGAAGATCATTAAACAGTGCCCGCATATTTTCAACTGGAATGATGCAAAATGGGTGTTTTGCCAGGTTCTTGTATAGGATTTCCTGGCGGTTGATCATTTACATTTCTGCTCTTGTCCAAGATTCAGGACTAAGCCCTTTCTTCTGAAGGCCCATCACAAAAGCTATAGATGCCAAAGGGAAGAAGGAATGGCAATGCCCATCTTTACAATAAGCAGTGTTTTTATAGGATTCCCCCAAATAAAACAGAAACACACTACGGGAAGGAGTTCATATGTAAGGAAAATCGATAACAACCAAAGTGGGTGTGCCTGGTTGGCTCAGTTGGAAGAACAGGTGACTCCCTGTCTTGGGGTTGTGAGTTTGAGCCTCGTGTTGAGTGCAGAGGTGACTAAAAATAAATAAATAAATAAAATCAGAAAGAACATAATGGAAGTGTTAAAAATCCCAATGTGCTTCTGGTAGATATATAATAAACTACTAACAGAAAGCCTTGACACTATAGCAATTGAATTCTAGAGACTATTTGTAGAATAAAGAGTTAAAAATTTTGAGAGATTTCTTGGGAAAGCAGATTGGCACCAGGTTCATTTTTCTTTATTTATTTTAATGTTTATTTTACTCAATACTTAATTCAATAAAGATTCAAGTTGTTCCTTATAATTTGTTACTGAAGACGTGGCATTCTACTCTCCTTTTGCCTCCCTCTTTTCCCACCTGTCAACTCACTCAACTTCTTTATCAGACTCTTCTCCTATTTACCTCAATATCTCCAAACAACATGCTATTATCATTACATTAGATTTCCACTTTTGAGGATTACCTATTGATCTGCCATAGCAATTTGTTGTGGATTCACCTTCCTCTCCTCCATCCCATACCGCCTCTTCCCTTAAAATCTCTTTCTTCTTTCCTTGTCTCCTTCCCAACAAAATGGTATTGTTTTTAGGGTTAATTGAGTACTCAGCATCCACATTGTTTTTTTTTTTTTAATGTTTATTTATTTTTGAAAGAGAGAGAGACAGAGCAAGAGCAGTGGAGAGGCAGAAAGAAAGAGGGAAATGCAGAATCTGAAGCAGGCTCCAGTCTCTGAGCTGTCAGCAAAGAGCCCACCATGGGGCTTGAACCTGCAAACTGTGAGATCGTGACCTGAGCCGAAGTCCATTACTTAACTGGCTGAGCCACCCAAGTGCCCCTACATTGTTTTTACAATTTAAATCCTCTTCACAGCCATGTAGTGAACTGATTTCTCTTACTTTCCACAACTTGCTTTGGAATGAATAATTATTATGCTCTGGTTGTTTTTGTTTTATTTGTTAGTTTTTTTTAAAACAGACTTTTTACTAATTTTACCCCAAAATATCTGAGGATACTTACCTATGCAGTACTGTGTCAATGCCATCTTAGATAAATCTTTCCTGAAACTTCTGACTAGATTAACCTCTCCTTATGGTACAAAGCTGCCATTCAGGCTTCCTCTTTCACCATTATGGTGGTGATTTCCTTTGGATCTCTTGATTACTGAGCCCTGGCTCTCCACTTCTCAGACTAGTCTCTTCTTTTTTGTGTGTAGCACAGACTCTCATGGCTTCTTGATGAAAAGAGAGCACAGTAAGTACATTTTTGGAGATATCATATTTTATTAATAAAAAGTATGGGGCACCTGGGTGGCTCAGTTGGTTAAGTTTCTGATTTTGCTCAGGTCATGATCTTGTGGTTCATGGGCTTTGTGCTAATAGCTCAGAGCCTGAAGCCCACTTTGGATTCTGTGTCTGCCTTTCTCTCTGTTCCTCTCCTGCTCTGTTTCTCTCTCTATCCTTAAAAAATAAATAAACATTAAAAAAATTTTAGTAAAAAATCTTATATATTGTCATTTGATTAGTAATTTATCTTAGAAGAGAATTCTAAATCACAAATAATATTTTCCTTAAAAATTGAGTCTTGTTTTTCCCTGTTTTTAGTATAGAGAAGTCTCAAGCCATTCTGATTGACTCTTGATTTAATAATAAAAAAAAAAGATCTCTGTGGGGACTTTTTCTCTTTGTTCTCAATACCCAAATGTTTTCTAATGATATACTTTGTCATGGATCTATTTTCATCTATTGAGCTAATGACACTCCTTATTGAGCTCTTTTATTCGGACACTCATGTCCTGCATATCCAAAGATTTCAATAATTTTGTTGATGATCCTTTTCTCAAAAATTGTGATATACATCTTAGGCACATATTATAACTTCTGGATGGTTTCTCTATTATTTTTGGTCTTTATTTTCTATAACCCATTTCATTTTTATTTTGCCTTACTTTCTGAAAGATGTTTGTATCCACTAGGCATTGAATTATAGCTTTCAAACTCCCATTGAGTTTTTTCATGAATAATTTCTAAATATTCTTTTGTCCCATGAATATTCCTTTTCCTCCTAATTTTCTTTTCTTGCTTCATAGTTGCAAAGTCTTTCCTTATTTCTCTAAGGATATTTATTGGTGTTTATTTGAAGTCTTGCTCTACTTGAAAAGGTTGTTCAAATTTTGCTTTTTTTGTGTCTGATCTCTATTTGTCATGCTGGAGGTTTTCTTCTGATGCCTAATGATCATAGACTGCCTGTTTATATTAAGTGGGGAAGAGTAAGACTTTTTTTTTATAAACTCAGAATATATGTACTCTGGACTTCCCTGATGAGAGTTGGACTGATCCATTCAGTGGACTGCTCAAAGTCCTCAAGAAATCACTTGTATTCTCCAGCCAAGGGGATAAAGGCTTGACTGCCAGCATTCTGGAAACAGAGTGCAGTTGAAATTCAGACTTTTTTCATACAATAGGTATGCATTCCTTTAGTGGCTGTGGTTCCAATATCGCACCCCTGCCCTCAAATATCTTAGCTTCCTCTTGTGTAGAGATAATTTATTTTCTCTTCCTCAATGAAAAACTTTGAATGTTCTCCTGCAATTGGTGTTGGGGGAGAGGGGGACACCCCAGGGAAACAAAGTGAGGGATAAGATCTGGGGATCTAACTAATAATTCCCAACAATTTCTAATCAGCCGTCTTTTATTTTACTTACCCCCTCACCTATTTCAAGGAATAGGAGTCTACTGGAGATAGTGTCCTATATATAAAGCATACTGCTTTTCTGTCTACATTCCTCACATTCACCCATAAACCCATCCACCCATATGACTCCGGGAATAACCTCTTGGGGCTAGTGCTTTTCAGGCCTCAAATTACTGTCACTGTATTTATCTGCCATTCTCTTCCTCTTTGTATGTTTATTAACACCAGTAACAAAAAGTCTTGTACTATTGTTTAATGAGTTTTAGAGAGGCATGTGTTAGATGTGTGTGGACAATCAACTATATTTTAGCCATAAACCACAGAATAGTTTTTGGTTGAGTATTTATTTCAAATGCTGGTTAGTTCAAGTCATAGTTAATATCTTAACCAAGTCATAGTTGATAGCCTTAAGCAACAGTTCACGTAGGCAAATTCGATCTGTCCATTTTCAGACATGTGCATGAATATGTAAATGATTGGGTTTTCTCATATACATAAAAGAGCTCAGCACACGCACACGTACATATATATATTGTGTTAAACATGGCTAGTCAGAGTCCATGTATGTGTATGTCTTTATATCTATATGTGTATCTGTAGAGACAGAGAAAAGTATGTATTTTATGGAATTGATTTATGTAATTATGGAACATGGCAAGTCCAAAATCTGTAGGGTACACCTGCAGGCTAGAGACCCGAGGAAAAGCCAGTGTTACAATTCGAGTTTGAAGGCTGCCTGCTGGCAGAATTCTATCTTGTTCAGCGAAGTCAGTGTTTGCTCTATTAAAGCCTTCCAATATTTGGATCAGGCTTCTCCACGTTATGGAGGATAGACTGCTTTACTCAAAGTCTACTAATTTTAAATGTTACTCTCATTTAAAAATCACCCTCACAGAAACCTCCACAGATCCACAGAAACAGATCATTTGGTTTGACCATATAAATATTTGAGCATTGGGACCCAGCCAAACTGATTCATAAAACTAACCTGCACATTGGGGCTCCTGGGTGGCTTAGTCGGTTAAGCGTCCGACTTTCGCTTAGGTCATGATCTCGCGGTTCGTGGATTCGAGCCCCGCGACGGGCTCTGTGCTGACTGCCAGCTCAGAGCCTGGAGCCTGTTTCAGTCTGTGACTCCCTCTCTCTCTGACCCTCCCCTGCTCANTGAAAAAAACTGGCATGACACTCCAACCTTCTGTAGGTCAATTTTTGGAAAACACATATGAAAAATAAGGAGGTAGCAACCAATTCCTTTAAAACTATCTGTATCTTGGGGCGCTTGGGTGGCTTAGTTGGTTAAGCGTCCGACTTTCACTTAGGTCATGATCTCGCGGTTCGTGGGTTCCAGCCCCGCGTCGGCTCTGTGCTGACTGCCAGCTCAGAGCCTGGAGCCTGTTTCAGTCTGTGACTCCCTCTCTCTCTGACCCTCCCCTGCTCACGCTGTCTCTCTCTCTCTCCTAGAAATAAATAAAACATTAAAAAAAAAAAACTAACCAGCACACACATACACATGTAATATGTGTATGTGTATATGTCTATGCATATATGTACATTGTATTAATTTCTAATTATTAGAAGAAACTAATTTCTAATTATATATATATATGTTGGCCTTAGACTCAGATAGACCAAGATATGGTTTATTTCACCTTCATGCTTGCTTCCCCTCCTCCTCTTCCCCCTCTTCTCTTCACCCTCTCCTCTTCCTCCTCCTCCTACTTCTTCTACATCTCCTTTCTTCATTTTCTCTTAATAAAGAGGATGACAGAATTGCTCACTTCTAAAGATGGTGAGTTGATGAGTATTTTGTAAAGTCATGTAAAGAATGAATCAGTAAATCATGTGAGGCAAGACTCCTGTCTGGCTCATAGAAAAGACACCACAGTGTGTTATAGCATTTTGGTTATTATTATAGTCTTTCTTAATTCATTGGAGAACTATTTCCTGACCATTTTCTCTAAAATAGCATTCCTCAGCACTCATTCACTGCCTTCCTTGCTATATGTGCCCCCTCCCAGTACTCGATGAGGGCAGAGATCTTGTTTTGTTGACCACTCTATTCTTGCAAAGTAACTGGTATCTGAACTTCCCTTTTGGAAAAAAAAAAGAAAAAAAAATAAGTGGCTTCTCACTATCATAGGAGATATCTACTTCCACCACCTGATCTCATGTTTGACTGTTCTTCAAAGGGATTAGGTAGTTTCAAAACTAACCACAAGATAAGCAACTATTAAAAATAGATTAAATAGAAATTAATACAATGTACATATATGCATAGAATAATGAAAAAAGTTAGGCTTTTGTCAAATTACAAATGTTTACTCACTCAGAAAATAAATGGATACAACACAAACAGTGAAAAAAATATTTTTTTAAAAAAAGGAAGCCTGTATTTGGCAAAGGACTAGAATTCAGGAGTAATAATGAGATCCTACATTTTGATAATAAAAAGACAACCAATCCAATAAAAAATAAGCAAAATGTTTTAACAGACACCTCATAAAAAAGGTATAAAAAACCAATAAGCATGTGAAAACTGCTCAAAGTTATTAGACAACAGATATAAAACTGAAAATTATGGTGAGATATAGCTATCCCCCACTAGGAGGGCAAAATTAATGATGAATAAAAACAAAAGTTAACAGATATATATGTTAGTAATTCTATTACAGTGTTGATAGGAATAAAAAATGGCACTAAAAACACACCTTCCCAGCAATTCTAACACTACATATTTATCCAAGAGAAATGAAAATACATATGCACAGAAGTGCTTAAATAATACACTCATAAAATTGTATGCCTGAGGAGGCAAAATATGGAAACAGCCCAGTGTCAGGAATAGATAAGTGGTGGTATATATAGATACACACACACACACACACACACACACACACACACACACACATTACTATGCAGTAAAAAGAAAAGAACTCTGTACAACATGAGTGAATCTCAAAAATATTCACCAGGTAAAAGTAACTCTACATGAAAGATGCCACACTATAGGATTCCATTTATATGAATTCCTAAAATACACAAGTCTATCTATGGTTGAACAAAACATCATAAATGTGATTGCCTAAGGTGGTGGTGCTAACAAATGACTGAAGGGATCATGGAGGAATGTTCAGAGGTGGTGGTCAATTTAGTGTATGGGGAGAGGTTTGGTTACTCAAGTGTATGTGTTTGCCAAACCTTAGAGAAATGAAATAACGTATCTGCAGTTCATCATTGTAACTGTTGCCTCCAAGGGGGGGATTACTGTAAACAAAACTATATTCGGATCAATGATGTTCATGGTTTGGGTTTAGCATGCAAATTTATTTACTTTACTTTGAGACACATCAAAAAGGATGAATTAATAGATGGAGATAGAAGTATATAGACGATGTGATAAAATGAACACGGTAAAATGACAATGGTAGAATGTAGAAGGTGTTCACTGTTAAATTCCCTCCATTTGTCTGCATGTTTGGGACTTTTCATAACAACGGGTTGTAACAAATAACATGAGAATGTAAAAGAAATAAAAGATACAAAGAGTGTACATCTTCAGGCACCTAAGTTTTGTTTGTTGTCCTTGTTGAACTTCCAGACTTTGAGTCTTCAAGAAGCTTAGGCAAAAGGGCAGGTTGTGGGTCGGGGGGTGGGGGGGGAGGGCGGGGTCTATAGAGTCCTCTTTGCTTGAATTTAAATGTCTCTTGGTCATGCCACAGTTGAGTATGACTTTCCATAGGCCGAACTTACTCTCAAAATATCACTTTAACTCAGAGATAATCTCACAAAAAAACAAAAAACAGTAAGAGTAATCTTTACTCTTTCTGTTGTCTTTGAAAGACACAAAGAAATAGGTTTTCCCCGAAGATTTCATTTAAATGTCAACGATGTGAACCTCATTCCAAAACCACAGAGCACCTGCTAGTGACCTCCAGTGAAGCTGGCCCAATTCCTGCCTTGTGAACTTGTTCAGCAACCACCACCCTCCCTGTGGTTAAATCAATACTTTGAACTTGATACCTGGAGTTTTGGTGTTTTATTACTACCAATGGTTTCCAAGCATGCTGTTTCACTGAAGTTAGTTCAAACACTATTGCTCTGAAGAGGGCTTGGGAAGAAAAATACAACTATATGTCCCCTCAAAAATTAATTCTCCATGATGCAAATATTGCAGAGTAGGGAGAAAGGATAACATAACTGATAATCATTTTAAGCAATCTTTTCCATCGAAAGTTTTCCTCATTTTGCAAAACAGATCTAAGTGATACAAGTTGAAGTAACATTTGTCTTAACACATTTGTTTGTTATAACATGGATCATACTGATTTGCGTAACTTCCTACTAGACTATGAACCCTTTGAGACAAAGCAAATATTTCCATCTCTGTATTTCAGCTAGGTGCTAGATAAGGTGGAAGTAAAATTAACTGTTTGACAAACAACTGATGAATGGGAAAAATGGATATTATTGGCTAATTTGTGTTTAGAGTTTGATTCTATGCATTATCTGATAACATATCTTAAGATGGTGTATCACTTAGGGATCGTGTAGATGTAAATAAACAAGAAAAAGCAACCTACACTGCCTTCAATAAAAGCCTGCCTTGGAATGTACCTATCTGAAGGTGAATGTGAATCTGCTTTCTCTCCATCTGTCTTCTCACTCTATCGTGTGCCTGTGCTGTTATCCAGATTTTTTTCTGAGTCACTGTCAGACTCTCCCCTGAGGTCCCAAGGTGGCTTGCATTTAGGCCTCAAGGAACACATTTCTAGATTCTGATCAAGTAGAGGAGGAGAAAGTTCATCTTCTCTGTCTTCACAGCTGTAGTTCTTAGTTACACTGATTCTTATAGCTAGGATGTTCCCCTACCTGCATGTCAAAGTTTTTGTTTCACATAAACTATCAATTTCCATTCAATACATAATGAATAAATTAAAAAATCCATAAAGAATCCATAAAGAATCTACACATTCTTATTTGAGTGACAGATGTAATGGATTTTTCTAAAGCATTCCTCATATATAACACTAGACAAATTGTTTTTACTACTTTTTTCTCAAATTTATGTTTCAGCCAGATGACCTATAGAAAAATCACTCCCTTAATGTTTTTCTCCATACTTCCGGTTGCAAAAGCCACTTCCTTTACCTCTTTATTGCTTATCTGAGTCACATCTAGTGATGTTTGAAAGGTCAACTCAAACACTACCTTCTAAGTATCTAACTACCCCAAAGCCAAGGTCATGCTTCTTACCTCTGAACTGAGATAGTATTTAGGGTCCCTGCCAATCATTGTGCATTACTCATAATGTCAATCATTGTGCATTACTGATAATCTACATACTGGTAGTGAATGTGTAGTGGCTAAATGTATTCTGTATTAATTTTGTGATGACAGCTCTCACTCTTAATTTTTCTTAGCTGAGAAATTAATAGAAAATCCACCCATCATAAATGTAACCAGGAATAAAGAGGTATCATAAACAGTGTATTCAGAACTTGTCTGGCATACAGTCAACAACCCAGAAGTTGTAAATGCAATTGTCATTATTTACTATCATTGATTTTTTTCAAAGCATGTATTGTCACTCTACCAATTTGTAAAATTTTGAGGACATCTATCCTGTACTAAAGTTTTAGGGCTATTTTGTTTTTGTTTTCTGTTTTGTTTTGGTTTTGTATGCTTAGCATGTACCACAATGCCTTGGAGATCAAAGACATTCAATAAATTTTGATCTAATATCCCCAGTTGCTATCTGCTTTGGGAAATTTGTGCAGTGGAGATTTTCAAGCATGTGATACTATATCCTGGTAGAGAAGTATCTTTTTAGTAAAATATTTGTCCCTTTTATTTTGATAGATCTCATCTATTCTGAAGTTGTTTTGTGCCCAATACATTTTTCAAGGGCCCTTGTTCATAGAGGTCTATCCTTGCGGTCTATAGCATACTGGGCTTTTTCTTTTCTTTTTTCATCCTATTGAGATAAAACTCTGACAGTAAAATGAGTCACCATATTCTTCTTCATAAGTGACTATTTTAGGGTGGACACATCCTCTTTGCTAAGAACATTCCTAGAAACAATTTCAACAAAATTATTTGCCTACATTGTACATGTAGCTGATAGATATGTTTTTCTTTTTTATTAAGGTGTTTTCTAAAATGAGTAGCTTTAGTAAAAATATGTTTGTTTTGACATGTGATCATGATATTGTACTGCAATGGTTTAAAAATTACAAATGATTTGACACTCTTGCTATCAACAGAGTCTTCATTCTGTCTCCTTGAGCCTGGGTAGGTCTGTGAGGCTGTCTCAATGAATAGAAAGTGGCAAAAATAGCATGGAGTGACTTCTATAGCTAGTTCAAAAAGGGATGGGCACCTTATTCTACTTTCTCTTGGGACACTCTCTTCAGAAGCCCTGAGCCAACATGTAAGATGTACTGCTACTTGGAGACAGATATCTAGAAAAACAAAGTGGAGAGTGCTCCTAGAGATGGAGAAGCGCAGGGATCCCCACCCCTTCTAGCCTCCAGATGATTGAGTCTCCAGCCTGGGAACCAGGCATGTGAGAGAAGGAGTTTCCAAGATGGCTCCAGCCTCAGCCACCCTCTGACTACAATGAAATGGGGAAACCCCAAGTCAGAGTTGCTTAGCTGAGTTCAGTTGGCTCCCAAATTAGTGAGCCGAAGAGACTGTTGCTAATGTTTCAGCTACTTCCTTAGAGGATTTTTTTTTTATGTGGCAATAGGTAGCTGGAACAATTGCACATCCACAAATGAAAACAATGCTCTTCACAGTTAACCTAAGACTATAATCCTAAAGTATCAAGACCATCCAAAGTTATGAGATAATACTTTTCACATCTAAGTAGGTGGTTTTGCCTAGTGTGGAAGCAATTGACTAGGCAGAGAAACCTCTCTCAGTCATTCTAGGTAGATGATAAGGAGTGGTGTATCTGATTAAGTCTTTCTTTCTGTAATTTTTGATTAGTAAATTTCACATTTTGGGGCTAGAACAGTGACACGATGTACTTCTGAGGTCTTGTGTGCTTACTAATTTAGTCATCTGTTATTGATATTGCTTATCCTTTGTCTCCTCTTCCCCCACCAGATATCAGCTTGACCGGAGCAGGATTCTTCTTTAATTTGTTCACTGAGGTATCCCAGGAGGTAAGAACAGTGATAGACACATAGCAGATGTTCAATGCAATAAATTGACTTTACCAGGAATTAGAGACTCAAATAAAATTAAGATACCAAGATTTCATTTCACACTCATCAAATCACGGGTGTTTAAAAGAACACAGTTTCTTAAAGTTGGCACAAATGTAGAGATGCAGGCACTCTCATGCTTCGAAGATATGAGAATAGATTGGTTTTAGAGATTCCCATCACTACACAAATAGGTAAGTTGTGGCATATATAACAGAATATTTTATTTTATTTTATTTTATTTTTTTTTACAAATAGTTTATTGTCAAATTAGTTTCTACATAACACTCAGTGCTCATCCCCAAAGTGCCCTCCTCCATGCCCATCCCCCCCTCTCCCCCACATCCATCAGTCCTCAGTTTTTGTCAGCATTCAAGAGTCTCTCATGG